>NC_054858.1:603552-905328 GCF_016861865.1 Aspergillus puulaauensis
CTTCAGTCACGCCGCAAGAAAACCCATTGCTCCAACTCCAATTTCCACGGTATTTCCGCCAAATGTCGGCAATAATGAATAGGACATTGCTGAGGGCCCCGCGGCGCTTCCCGGAGGTAGCTCGTGTCACGCCCTCTGTGTACTCTACCGCTCCTCGCTATACATTCCTCTCATATGGCCGCTTGCGGAATTCGACCTCATCTTCTCACCTCTCAACAGAACACACAACTCCGAATTCATCATCGCCCAGCGGTCTACCAGCTGAAGAGAATGATACAATTAAATCACACCAGACTTCTCAATCCACGCAACACATTCCTTGGTACCTCCAAGAGGGGAGTTCGGTTCCCGCAGCCGCCGAGGTAACCTCGCGAGATCAGCTCCCCGAGCTCCCAGAGAATCCACCGAAAATACTGCCGGAACTCCTAGAATATGTCTTCAAAGACCTCGGTCTTGATGGACTCAAGTTGATCGATTTACGGGGATTGGAAACGCCTGCAGCCTTGGGAGCCAATGTCATCATGATCATCGGGACCGCGCGCAGTGTTAAACACTTGAACGTCTCCTCGGACCGTCTCTGCCGCTGGCTGCGGAGCACTCATAAATTGTCGCCCTATGCGGATGGATTGCTGGGGAGGAACGAGTTGAAAATCAAGCTTCGACGCAAGACTCGGCGAGCTAGAATTGCTAGCCGAACAGGTGCCATGGTTGATGATAAGGATGATGGAATTACCACGGGCTGGATTTGTGTCAACGCAGGCGTTGTAGAAAAGGCCCCCGCCAACGAGGAGACAGATGGTGAATTCGAGGGTTTTGGGCCTCGCGTGGGAGGTACACGAGTGGTTGTCCAGTTGTTCACCGAGGAGAAGAGAGCAGAGTTGGATCTGGAAAGCCTCTGGGAGGGGCGGATAATGCGCGCCCAACGGGAGAGAGAAAGAAATTCCGATATCGCCAAGGACGCATCCGAGGAGGTTCGTTCTATAAACTCGACAAATTCGTCACCATCTGACTATAAATCGTCCCACATTCCCAGGTCAACCGTGAGCCCTCCCTTTGAACAGAAACGGCATTTCCATAGCACGATTCAGATCAACAGCCCGTCGCCTGTGCAGTTTGCTCCAAGCAAGGAACGACAAGCCAGGTTTCAAGGCGACCGACGCAATTCTGGGTCTCTGGCTAGGTTATCAGAGTCTCTTTCGTCCTTGTCGGTTGAGGAAATGAAGGCCAAGCTCGGAGATGGTCCTGGAGATCGCAGCTCTACCGCATTTTTACGGGATTTCTACAAAGAAGCGTCTAGTTCTTCATTGGAAGCTGCAGCCGTGGCTGAACTCGAGCTTATGTGCTCCGCAGCTTCTCAGGGATATACCGGATACAGTAGAGAAAGCATATACCAAGCATTCATGGGTTGTTGCATGTCTGCGGGTAACATATCAGAACAAGCTGGCACCCTGGTCCTTGATGTTTTGCTTGCACCACGAACAGGTGACGATCCTGGAGGAGAATGGTTCACGGATTCGGACAAAGAAATGGCTCTTTCCGCTCTAGATCAATTTATTTTGAGAGGAGAGGATTTCATGAATTTGCAGGTGTTCACCCGGCTATACTATCTGGCTTCTCTCCCCCCTGGCCCTGGAGCACACCGCGATACCAGTCCGGCAGAGAGAGGAGCCCATGTACTGCGTATGATCGACACACTCAGCATCCCCTTCGACCCTGTGGCGGCTCGAACGCTTATGTTCTCCATATTACGGAACCGCGACTTTCAGGGCTTTTGGACATGGTGGCGAAAACTACCTTTGAAGGGGAGCGCTCGCACATATGAAGACTATGAAACGCTTTTCCGAATTCACGCCGAGCTAAATGATAGGGGCTCTGCACGGGAATGCCTGCTCAACGCTACGCCCATGATGAGTCGAGAGAACCCGCCCGTTCCATTAGAAGGTGAGCTGCTTAAACACGTCCACGATTGTTTGTTCATTGCATATCCTAAGATTGAATTGCGAGCCGCGGAGGGTGGCAAAGCTCCTTTTCATAAGCTGTTGAGGGAATGCCAGGACAAGCTAAGGGGGTAGCATGGTCACTCCGCCCTTTGTACTAATTACCATGTTGCATGTACATGTACTTTTACTCGATACCCCAAAAACCGCAGCCCATATTCCATAGCCCGTTTGTTTTCTAGTGGGGATGCCACTGATAATGTCTGTTGAACTTCGTGTGAAGGTTGTCAGGTTGGTTATCTCCGGGTATGTATTCGACTGTATAGTTATATAAACCTGTTGATATATTACCTTATACGTGCCTTCTTTGCTTCAATAACTTGGATTTACTGCAAATGGAGGATAACGTGGTCTCCAACGGAAGTTTCCCTCTTTCATTCGCGTTGAGTTTTCTCGGTATGCCTATCGCTGTCCTTAGATGCGGCCGAATCGACATTTGAACCAAGCGGTGAAGTTGATTATTGAGTAGATAGCGTTGTTTTGGTAACCTACTGCGGATTTACTACCGAATTTCAATACAGTGCCAGATGAAGTAGCTGGCTATAATTAGGGCGCCGAAAGGTACAGTTATGCAGGTAGCTATGCAATACATAATTTATAATGACTAATTAAACCACGTGCCGATGAGCCTCGGCCCAAAGCGGACGTGGAGTTGTGGATGGAAGCCCCGGCCTCTTGCCGTAATTCATCTCCATCTCCATCTCCTCTCCGACTCGCGTCTCCGAGCCTGCTCTCCTTGTGTTGCAGAGCAGACGAGGTATATCCGTCAGCATTATGGAGTATCTACCAAGTCTCCAGCAGGAGTTCGATGACTTCAAACCGTCGCTCTTCGGTAATTTCTAGATAACCTCTGCGGAGAACAGCCGAAAGCTAACCATTATTCTAATAGAATTGCTCGCGGAACAGCAGCTGTCCGATCTCCTTCCTCCGTCATTACGATATATTCTTGCGGTTGCTACACACCGGCATCCTCGATATCTTCTCCGAGTGCTAAACTCCTACGACGAGGTCTATGCATTGCTCTCCCTTATTGTCGAGCGATACTACTTGCGCAACTTCGGCGGCTCGTTCACAGAGAACTTCTACTCGCTCAAACGCGAGCGTGTTCTGCTGACCAAGAATGGCGAGATCCCCCGAACTCAACTCGGAGCTCCCGGCCCCGTTCGCGATAGTCTCAAGTTGCGCACTACGGACGTGTGGAAGAACTTGTTCGTCATGGTCGGCATTCCTTACCTCAAGCGCAAGTTGGACGAAGGGTACGATATCCACGCAGCTCCTCAGGCTTCCCTTATCATGAGCGGTGGTCCACGGTACAACCCCAGCGACGATTTACCCCCAAACCCTACCATTCGCCAGCGCCTCATGCACGCTTATAAATGGTTTCTTCGCAACGTTTATCCCTCTGCCAATGCGGCCTATTACTTCTCCATTCTCACCTTCAACCTCGCCTATCTCTTCGATAACACCAAATACTCCTCTCCTTTCCTTTGGCTCATCGGCACACGGATCCGCCGCCTAAGCTCCGCGGACCACCATGCGATCGCTAAAATCTTGGAAGGCAGTCCACAAAGTCCGCGCGGCGCACGAACACGCCCAGGCTCAGGTCTCTTAGGCGCCCTTAGCCCGCAAAATATCTACCCCCAGCTCCTGAGCTCCCTTCGCTACTTCCTCCCTGCCTCTATCTTCGCGCTCAAATTCCTTGAATGGTGGCACGCCAGCGACTTCTCGCGTCAACTGGCCCGCAAAGCCACCGACACTCTCGACATCCCAGCCCCTATAACAAAGGGGATGATTCCACCATCCGAACGGAAGCAGAAGTCCTCAGAGAAACAGGATCCTGCTGCTGCCCCATCGTCCCCCAGATCAGCCCTTAAAACCGCGCCATCCCGCAAGCGCATCCAGCCCCCGATTTCCGCCACTTCATACCTACCGATCTTCACTGTATCTCTCCCACCTGCGGACTCTGACGTTGCTTCCTCATGTCCTGTCTGCCTCAACCAGCTTGCAAATCCCACTGCATGCCAGACCGGCTACGTATATTGTTACGTATGCATATTCCACTGGTTAAACGGTGAGCATCAGCGTCAAATCGATTTCATGAACGGGGATGGCGCCGGCGCTCCATGGGAGGATGATCTTGGCGAAGGCGAAGATGGGGATCGCCCGGAGCAAACCACGCATGTTGGACAGAGTCGGGAAGGGAAATGGGAGAGCGGGAAGGGCAGATGTCCGGTTACGGGGAGAAGAGTGTTGGGTGGGACGGAGGGGCTGAGAAGGGTTCTTATCTGATTTCTCACCACCTTTCCTGACCAGCATTATTCACTTTTTTCTTTTGTTTATTTTCGAGAATTGTATAGCTACGACTTTAGCGTCATTTGCATGGTGACTGTATATAGGGGGATGGGAGTGGTTGATGCATATAGTAGCCGCATAGTATAGGTTGCTCAATATACCCATGATACTAATAATGATACCATTGATGGATATTATAACTGCATAGTGCTCGTAAATAGACAAGGTATTCATATTATCTCAACAGACACCCTCCCACAGCATCGAGACAACAACCCGAATCAGCCACAGTATCACAATCACTTCCACAGAACCCTCAGCTTTATCTAAGGGACATAAGCCTCCGCCCCCTTCCCAAAAATAATGTGCGGCCGCTCAGCCGCAATCTTCAGCACCGTCTGCGCAAAGACCGAGTTCGCCCACGCAAACCAAGGCCGCGTATACTCGTGGATATTGTTCACGTCGATAGACTCATGCACGAGACCAAGCCGGCTCGAGTCCCGGACCATATTGATGCACTTCGCGATTTCGGCGTCGGAATCGGAGGTCTGTGCTTGCACGAGGAGGGACATGGGCCAGGCATTCTCAAGTCCGACTAGCAGGGTTCTAGTTAGCTTTTGCGCCCTTTGCTTTTAAAGGGGGAAGTAGGGCAGGGCTTACTGTGTGGACCACCAATACCGTGGAAGGCGGTGCCATTGAGGTAGTATGGGTTTCCTTCTTTGGAGAGGACCATCGCGCGGGTATTCTTGTAGACGGGGTCATCTTGGTCGAGAAAGCCGAGGACGGGAAGGGAGAGGAGTGAGGGGATGTTTGCGTCGTCCATGAAGATATACGATCCGTAGCCATCTACCTCGAACGCGTAGACGTCGCCAAATTTAGGGTGGGTGACTATGGCGTTGTCCTTGATTGCCTTGCGTAGGCGAGTGCCGCGGCGCTCGAGATCTTGAACGAGATCAGAGCGTCCGCCGGCGGAGCGGAGCATGTCTGCTGTTCGCTTGAGTTGCACAGCCATCTGCGCGTTTGCGGGGATGAAGAAGCCCATAATTGTTGAGTCGTCGCTGGGGCGGAAGGCGCTGCGGATGAGGCCTGTTCCGGTGTTGAGCGGGTTACCGACGCCGGCGAGGTTGAGGGTTTCTGTTCCTAGAGTAGTGGTTCGTTGGAAGGTATACTGGTTTTCGACATATTGGCCTGCTTCGTTGAAGGTCGGCTGGGATTGTGCGTCCAGAACCTGGAGGACGGTCTCTAGAGCTGTATACCAGCGGTTGGTGAGAAAGTCCTTCGAGCCGGTGTTCTCGTAGAACTCGGTTGCAAGAGTGAGGAAATTGGCCAGGGAATCGAGCTCATACTTGCATTCGAATACGACAGATGGCTCGTAGACGGGGTGGACTGTGTCATCTTGGCTGTTATTCGCCGGTTTGATATGGCTTGGAGGTGGAGGTTGGAAGGCATTGCAATATGGCGATTGTATGACGAATTCAGCCTGGGTGTTGATTGCGCCGAGAATGAGGTTAAAGAGTCGTTCATCCTTGTTTGCTAGGGTTTGGTAGTTCGTCAATTGGTTTGTAGAATCGCGTAGCCACTCTGCGTTGATATCTCCGGTCACGACAAAACTCTGTGGACCCTCCCATTGGGAGCTGGCCCTCTTGCCCTTCTTTGCTGCCGTCGTAGAGCCGTCGGTGTGCCACCTGATGGTGGTGTCTAGCGTATTGGGGAACGCGTTGCGGAACAGTTGGGCAAGATCCTTGTCATGCATGCGGGATGTAACATCCTCAATGACTTCCTCCACGACTGAAGAGTTAAATGTTCGACATTCCACCACTGGTCTCTGGTATGGGAGTTTCAATGGCCCTTCGCTATATGGAGCGCTACGAAGGCGGAGTGTTAGTTTCGGACACTAGAATGAGGGGGGAAACGGAGAGATACGGCCTGGAGCATACTGAGGGGCTTGAGAGTAATCGAGGTAGTCAGGGCACGCTCGTCGAAGGATCGAAGGCTCGTCTCGCAGGGCTGCAGCTCCCGTTGCGCCGAAGCCAAGCAGCGACAGGCCGTAAACCAGTGCGGAGAGCGTCATGGTTTAGCGAACGGGGTTGAGTGAAATGAGTATAAAAACACCATCCACGAGGGTCATGTAATAGCTTGCATTGGGGTAGAGGTGCTTTTAAAGGGGATCGAAGCCCCTGCTTGCAGAGGCATTTGTCGGGGTGGGTGTTGCACAGGCTGGAGATGAAATGCGGAGAAGATCGAAAGCGGCGGAGCTCCGACTGCAACAAGCGACGATCATTCTCCGCCCCTTGACTTGACAACTTGCGCTCGACAAGGCTATTTGCCATCGCTCTGAAGGATCATGTCCGAATGTTACGGTCCATCGCGACCTTGGGGTCATTTACGTTTGTATTAATTGCTAGTGGCCTGGGCTATGCAATCAGATCTCTACACCACGCATCGTCATTTCGGAATATGCCACCCCCGCCATAAATCATGCCTCCAAGCTTACTTTTTGCCAAAAAAAGACATGATATTCCCTTGCCCCGCTTTGGCGCCAGGCTTGCCCTTTGGCGCGTTCACTGCTGGTTTCTTCTTGGGCGGCGGTGGTGCGGGTTCGTCTTCCGAGAATGATTCCCAGCTAGGCTCCTCGACCGTAACTAAGAACAGGGTTAGCTCGACGAGAGTTCTCAGGATATAGGGATGCAGGACGCACCGAGATAGCCTTCGCTATCCTTCTTTACTGCCTTCTTCATGACCTGCCGCCGTCCCCTGCGACGGCCGCCTTTAACTGTGGCCTCCATCTTGAGATCCTGCTGCTTGGGAGGTGGGTTGTCGATAGTTTCTGGTTCTGCTGGCGGCTCTGCCGGCGACTCTGCAGCATCGGGCATATCTTCGTCCTCCTCATCTGCGATTAATTAGTATTTGATACAGGAAGAATTGCGGAATGACCAACCGTCGTCTTCCATCATCTTCCTAAGCCTATCTTCGCGTTCTTTTCTGCTTTCGCGGGTTTCATTAGAAGGCTCCTTCTTGGACTCCGGGAAGAGTTCTTCCTGCTCTTCTTCAGATGCATCATCTAAAACCACTGCGATCCATTTAGCTCACGTAAAGCACCAGTAAACCTCCATCAACGTACCATCTTCAGCACCACTAGGTTCAGCCTGCGAGACAGTTAGTATGCTGAATAATAACCTGAACAACCTTGAAGCTGCTCACCGATTCAGCACCAGACGCAGCTGGCGTTGAGGTCTCTTCCTTCTTCTGCTTTGGTTTCGCTTTCGCGAAGGAACTGAACAAACTGCCTTTATCTTTCTTTGCCGGGGCGGCCTTTTCTGCCGGCTTTGCTGATGAAGAGGAATTCTGGCGCTGCACAGGCTTTGAGGGTTCTGTGTGCTCTTCCTTCTTGACTTCTTCCTTCTTTGGTTGAGAGGGCTCGGACTGTGCGGGACGTTTCGCCGGCACCGTGCTTGAAGGTGCCGGAGGCGGGGGTGGAGGTCGTGCCCCTGTTCTCCTCTGTTCAAGATCAAGTCAGTGGGACACGGCTTGCTTTAAGTATTGTTGACTAGTCCATACCTTAACGTTTGTATTTTGAATCATACCCCATTGCTTCCCGTATTCCAATGGGTCCTCCTGCGCATGGTTGGCGAGCATCTCACGACTGACATCGGTAAGGACATTGAGATCTTGCAATACGGCAGGCTGCAGGCTATACACGTATATGGACGATATTGACTCGAAAATAGCTTTCGCGTCTGCAAAGCGCATTAGTGTCGGTCCAACAGCTAAAAAGCCCATTCTCATAGCGTGCCAAAACTTGCCTTGTAGGTCTTCCTCTCGCGCCAGTAAAACCGAAGAGACAGAAACCTGGTCGATCGCGTCATCCTGGTTGGGCATTGAACTGCTAATATACGGGCTGCTAGGCATTATATCGTCATCGTCGTTGCTATTACCGTTGACCGCGGCGCCGTTTGCCGCAGGCTCGGTGGGCTTGGGAACTCCCGTTAGGACATAGGTTGCGTTCACGCTGGACGGCTTTTTCGAGTTTTCATTCTGGTGAAAGTCATAAAGCATTCTTGTTTGAGAGTCAGTATCCATGAAACGCCCTAAAACAACCAGAGTCTACACCTACTGCTTCGCGATGGTGCTGTGCACTCTCAATGCTCGACCTAGCGAGCGATATGTGACCTGTTGTTGCTGATGTCAATGAGACAGCCATAGTCGCGCAATTCGATACATACCGTCCGCCGCTCGCCGACAACATTCTCCGCAAGGTACTTCTTATAGTCTGCAACCGCCATATTGCGACGAAAAGCCTGCTTTGCTGCTGGACAGTATATCGGAGGTTCCGCGAGACAACAGCAGATCGACGCGTTGCGGCGAACCACTTAACGCGTATCAGTCAGCCAGTCTTGGCGCCTCCCATCTCTTTCCCTCATCGAGCAACGCTTTCAGCCCCAACGAGTCACCGTCAAGAGGGCTACTGGCAACTGCTGGACAATATTTGCGCTGGATCACAGCTGCCGATTTGACGCGTGTATCCTCATGGAGCCGACATTCGACATCCCCGACTCGACCGACTGGCTGGACACGCCGCTCACGCTTCTCGCGCCGTTCGAATCCTCCCTCCGCTGCCAGGTCTGCAAGGACTTTTTTGACAACCCGGTGATTACATCTTGCAGTCATACGTTTTGCTCGCTATGTATTCGACGGTGTCTAAGTACTGAGGGGAAATGTCCCACGTGTCGGAGCTCCGACCAGGAGTTGAAGCTGCGTCGAAATTGGGTGGTGCAGGAACTCGTTGAGGGGTTTAAGAATGCTCGGCCGGGCGTTCTACAGCTGGCGAGGAGGGCGGTTCAGAGCAATGGGACCACGGGAAATGACGGCGAGGATGAATTTACGGAGCAGCCCACGTCCAAGAAGCGTAAAATAGAGCAAGACGCGGACCAGGACGGGTCAGGTAGTTCTGCTGGGGAGGGTATTCGCACGCGATCACAGAGTCGAGGTGTCACACGACAGGCCCAGGCTACTCCTATTGAGATTTTGGATGATATTCAGGACGAGGAGTACATTCCAGGTATGCTCCTTTGCATCCTTGCGTTCATTGAAAATGCAATGTTGACTTCGAAGTTGCAGAAGATGGCTTAGTCGCGTGCCCAATCTGCTCACGCAGGATGAAGGACGAGGCCGTGTTCCGCCATCTCGATACATGCACAGGTGCTGCTCCTGAACCGAAACCGGCAGCATTTGGGTAAGCTCTGAAACATGGAGGTACTAGTGGAGTACTAATTTCTCTATCTACAGTTCTTTGCTGTCTGCGCCTCGAAAACCGTTACCGAATGCTACAGATAAACCACCAGAGAGGCTTCCGGTTATAAATTATTCCTTAATGAAAGAGTCCTCACTGCGCAGAAAACTCAAAGACCTGGGTATACCGAACTGGGGCCCGCGGCCCCTGCTGCAAAAGCGACACACCGAATGGATGAATTTATGGAACGCCAACTGTGACTCCAAAGCCCCAAAGTCTAAACGTGAATTATTGCGAGAATTGGGTGTCTGGGAGGGAACGCAAGGTGGTAATTCGGTGACTCCAACTGACCCGACGAGCTCCGTAATGCGCAAGGATTTCGATACAGGGGAGTGGTCGGCAAACTATAACACTGATTTCAAGCAACTGATTGCCAATGCGCGAAAGAAGAACGATGCGGTTGTTCGCTCAACAATACCCGGCGCATCACAGGGGACGTCGAACGAGACCCACAGCGCCCAACCCGTGCAGCCACCCGATACCCCAATCTCCCAGGGATTGAACCCTGATATCGATCCCAAGGTCGACGTCCAGAGAGTGCGGAACAGTCCCCAGACATTGAACGTGGAAAATGCGACAATGAAACTGCCGGTTAATACCGTGGGTGAGGCTGATGTTCAGGCAATACCGATGTCCCCCTCCTAATCCTAGTGGGCAACATACTGCAATGAGTGTCTCAAACCTTATCGTGAGTGAGACTGGGATACAGGCAGCCCCAGACACCAGCAACGGCTAGAGCACTATTTTCTCTCAAGTAAATCTGTAGCGGTCTACTCTTAAACGAGAAATGCTCGCAAAGAAGGTTCATAGAGTTGCCTTTCATTGGCCTTCTTCAACGGACATTCGTGAAAGCTTCTCGATACTGTCGTTCAAGGCGGAATCAACGCTCTGTTCGGCCGGTGTTTTCTGGACTGGTGTTTCCAGACCACGATTGTCGAGCTCGGCAAGCTGCTTCCGGGTCTTCTCTGCCTCCTGCTCCTCCTTGGCTTCTCGCTCCTTGGACTCCAACTCCTCGAGCTCGTCATCAATCTCAGCCTCGTCAATCTGAGGACCAGCTTCGCCCATAATATTTCCAATCTCGTCCACCTTGGACATCTCCTCGCGCAGTTCGTCGACCACATCCTCGACCTTGGAAACGTCTCCGACCTGATCGTTCAGGCCTCGAAGAACGCCCGTGCTGGCTTCCATCACCTTGACATATTCGATTTGGTCAGAGGCCTGTTCAATCTTGAGATAGACTTGCTCGAGTTGTGTGAGAGTATCAAGTCTCTGCTGCAGATTATGCTCCGCAAGCTTCTTCGACCGCACGACAGCGAGGGCTGACACCCGGTTTTTATTGCTCAGGGCAGCTTTTGCAGTTGCATTAAGATCCGCGATCTTCTTCTCTAGGTTTTCGACCTGTCTCGTTATCGTTGCTGTAAGAGTCTTGATGGATGCAATGGTTGTGTCTTGTTCGGAAACTTCCTTTGGGGAGTCGTTCGAGGGCCGGAACCTGATTGTCTAGCATATAGTTAGCCTGTGTCATATTAGGCGAGTAGTATACTGTCACTACCTTGCCGTCAAAGGCGATGGCACCCTTATCACGGGATAGATGGAGCAATAGAACTTCGAAATCAGTATCAGACAGCTCGGTTTCCTGATCTAGAACCGTCCCGAACTTTTCCATAAAGCTTTCTTTCGAATAAACAAGATCTGCCCTCGAAGGACTCGCTCCCATTGCCTGCTTTACTACTTTCTCCCCAGCCTCCTATTGAAAGGTCAATGTTGAACAGAAGAAAAAAATTAGACCTATCCAAACACCGTACCTGAAGATTTCCCACCAAGACCAACACCTGAGGTTGCAACCTCGGCCCATCAGAGCCAGAACCAACTACAACACCCTTTATCTGCTTTAACCCCCACGTCATAACATTCCACGGACTGAGTGCCGTCGTATCAATAAGACCCCATTGTGGTTTCCGCAGACTCGTCGCACTTGCATTATACAACTGCACCGGCACCATCGTTCGATTCCAGACCGCATCTTCCTATAATCCCCCCGAAATTGAGTAAGTCAGCACCAAATTCGAATTCGAACCCGTGTCCAAGGGACATATATAATATAAACGTGGTGAGACAAACAAAAACAGCACCCAGCGCAACTGGCCTCCCCCACTCCGGGTTCTCTAAATCCCGAACTAAGTTCTCGTCAACCTTGATACTGAGGTGGTTTGCCTTGCGGCGCTGCCCCGTCGCATCGTGTGAATGTGTGGAGATATATCCGTTGCGTGCGGCTTTCGTCAACACTTGCTCCCATGCTGCAACGTTCACGTGGTACCCGTCGGGGTTTGTCTTCTTTTGGATCGAGAAGTCGGAGTAAAGCGAGGGGAGACGGTTTCTGGATTGCAACGGGTAGTAATTAGTGAGAGTTGCTGGAGCTCGTGGGTGTGGTATTTACTATACTTTCTGAAAGAGTCTTGGGAGAGGATGTAGTTGAGTAGGTCGCCCATGGTTGGTAGTGTGTGTCGTAGTCAAGGAGTAGGCGATCTATCTATGGAGAGCTCGAGGTTTGCGTCACTTTACCCTTGGATGGGGTGTTGCGCAAGTCTCCCGCTCGATCGGAGGTTGATCGAAATGCAAGAGTGGTGGAGGCCTTATCGATAACAAAGGTACCTATCACGTGTCGGCCATCGCTATAGTTAGTTGACTCTTGAGCCTTGTCCCGGTTGAGGGCTATTTACGAGGGCAACTGAACACAATTCAATAAAATAACTTTATACAAGCCTCGCGCGAGACCACTTAGTAATACTCTATTATATTATTCAGCCTAAGATACGCCTCTTATCCGTCATGGTGGTATATTTATGCTCGTTCAAAATCGTCACTGGGCACGAATTCCCCGTCTCTCGCCGTTTGAAGCCCTGCGAGAGCTGTAGTGTCTAAGGCAGTGCCAATCAAGGACCTCCGGTTCATGCGCCTGTCTAGCTTTTCACTGGTCTCCACGACGTCCAAGGGGTCGGTACTGCCTGTCTCCTCTCTGACATCTAAACCACGAGCTTCGAGATACCCGACTTTCACGGAAAGTCGGAGATTGTCGACGAAAGTTTGCATCTCCGGCATAGGGAATACACCATCGCTGCCCAAGATGTCCGCGTAGAGACGTTCTGCCTCCTCAAGACACGCGGACGCCAGCGATGGCTTACCAAGTCTAAGCCACATGTCAGCAGCGAAGAGACTCCACATTCCGGCTTTCCGGTGACGACCACCAAATCGAACTCCATTCGGGGGCGCTCGAGAAGCGTAGCATGACGATATCCTCTCGCTGAGAAGGCCCTGCCCAATCGACTCCACTAGCCCTAGGTCCATGGCCCGCATGGCCCATTTGGCTGCGCTTTCGGCTGCGGAACCTCCACGCGATCTCAACAGTTCAACTGCTAGATTCAGGCAGCGTAATGTAGCAGCAGGGTCCGAGCACCGAGTCAGATAAGAATAGCAAGCAGTGTCGATCATCTGATCGAGGCCCTCAACTTTAGTCTTCGAGCCCATTCCCAGAGGGTTCAGCAGTGTGCTCACTGCGGACATTTCGTACGCACCAGCGTGATATTTCCAGGCTTTGTCATTTGCGTAGTCGGAACGGAGAAGTTCATACGTAGACGCAGCCAGTTTCCAATCACGAAGCATGAAAGCATAGTCTGCCATTTTTCGTAATATGGCTTCGGAGTGATCGAAATGATAAAAACCTTGGGACACATTATAATTCCCGCTTGCTCCCCCGGAACCAGAGCTGGAGCGAGAGCCGGATCCGAAGCCCGCCCATTTGCGCGACATCGACATAAACCGACCACTAATACCACGCCTTCTCGACGCTACTTGATCGTTCCAAACAGCTACCCGGTTCTCCATAAATGGTATAACGGACTGCGCGACGAGCTCTCGGACGAGGCCTTTGATGGACATCACATCAGATTCGAATAAGTAGAGAAGGCCGTCGGAATCAAGGTCGACCAATGGTTCTGGTACAGTTAGCATGCACGTGCATAAATGGAGACTGAGTTGCTGTATTCTCCTTACCTGCTCTGTCGAGAAGTCGCTCCGAGGGCGATAGCCACTCGCATTCTGGCATCTGTACGCTATCATCATCCGTGACAACACATTGATTACTGCGAAGTCTCAGGAGGTGGCAATGTAGACCGAAGTGGCGCTTCATCTGGTCATAGAGCTTGGTTGATTCTGAGATGTCGTCGTGGTCTTCATCGTGAACAAGTACATAGTAACGTAGATACTCTGGGTTTATCCAGTCCGGTACTTTCCGCTGGCCATTGTTGGTGTCTGCGTACAGTTGTCGAAGGGATTCCAGAGGTGCAGAGTTGCCAGAGCTGATGGCAATTATGCTCGCTACAGGATGGCGAAATGTTTCATAGGGTGCGGCAGAGCCGATCGATAGCAGTTGGCGGAGATATAGCTTATATAAAGGCGAAGTGGATGAGAGACCTATTAGATCTTTTGGATGTAATGACCCGCTTGCCGGGCCGTCAATTGAGTCCAGATGTTTCTCCAGGACTGTTTCAACTTGAGATAGAGGCGAATTGCGTGTCTGGTTCGCGTCGTTGGGGGGCTGGCATATCTCGCCCAAATCAACGAACCGAACCCCGTAATCCTCCCAGCCGCGACTTGAGCCCACGCTATCTCGAACGATAAGCTTGCCCGGTACATTTTCCCCGAAAGGCCGAATCAACTCGCAGAACCCACCCTTGAAGCCTTTTTGCCGTACCAGTTCGTCGGTGTCGGGGGATGCATAGACCCCAATAACGGGTGAGAATGAACGGATGATCAAAGATCGCGTATCCAGGGCAGCATCGGCTCTCCCATCTACTGGTGACCCCAGTGATGTCCGTAGTTGCGGGGTCGATGACCGGACCGATCTGGCATGGGGGGACGCAGTTCGAAGGGGAAGCTCAGCGGTGGCATTTGATAGCGGGGGTGTCGGAGACGACGAGGCTATCCTCGGTTCCACCCTTTCCGCGTCCAAAGGCGAGGACGAGTCGCGCCGCTGGTGAGGGTATCTCGTCTTGGAAGGGACACGCGGCACGCCGGGCGAGAAGGACGGCGGAGGTTTGACCGGAGCACCATCTCCGGGCGATGTCATGGACACCGAATGGATTCCGACAGTTGCTGAAGAAGGGAAAGGAGGGTCTAGCTTTAGCCCATGGACCGGGGAGGGAAAGCTTTGAGAATGCAGAAACGGAGGTCAGAAGGGACTTGTAATCGAGGCGACACCGTCCAGAGGGTTGCGAGAGCGCGGAAACGGAGGAGAGGTAGGCGAATGACGATTTGGAAACGTGGTGAGGCGGTTCGATGAGGCCAACTCACTGCGCCGAAACGTGGAGCAATTCTTCAGGCCAGGCGAATCGCGGCTGAATTGTACATTACCCCAGCATGTGAACCAAGTAAAGTTAAGAGATCTATCCTGAGTCAGACGACCAGAATGGATGGGATGAGAGAGTTACTCAAGAGTCACGATTAGGATGTTGAAGAGGATCCCCTCAGCAGCCAATGAAGGCGGTGATGTGCTTGCCGCTGCGGATGATTCTCCCCAAAGCTCATTCGGCCTTTTGTTGCTGTGACTCAATGGACATCCCAACAATGACTTAAAACCTCCTTTTGCTCCCCTTCTCTCTGTGCGATGGTCCTTTCTCCATGTTCACCTCTTCTCTCACTTTTCCTCGACGAATTCCCTCCCGACTGACACGAGCAACGGGGTACCTGATTAGCAACCCCTCCCCGCGACTGCCCCTCCGCGTTTTCCTACAGCGCACCCCGTTCCTATTTGTTTCATACAGTCGTTATATGAGCCGTCGTCAGGTTTCCGATTCTCCTTCTCCCCGCGCAAACAAGAGGCGTCGAATTTCCACGGCTTCCTCGGAGGAAGCTCGTCCTGCAGTCATGATCGCAGCCGCGCAGCAACTCCCAACCATTGAACTCACACCTCTCGAAAACACATTCAAAACACTGCTCCTCGATGTCTGTCAATATATCCAGGAGCGCGACGTAGCAGCTGGGAAGACCAGTGCTGATACCTCAAACACTGTCCTTCGGTTCACGGGAGGTTGGGTGCGGGACAAGCTCCTAGGAGTGGAAAGCCATGATATTGACGTCGCGATCAATAACATGACCGGTTACCAGTTTGGGAATCTACTCATAGAGTATCTGGAAACTCCGGGGAACCTGGACAAGTATCGAAACGGCAATGAGAAGGATGAATTAGAGAAAGCATTCAGCAGTCTTCACAAAATCGAAGCGAACCCGGAGAAATCAAAGCACCTGGAAACAGTTACAACAAAGATCTTTGGCTACGATGTGGATTTAGTCAACCTTCGAAAGGAGACTTATACCGAGAACAGCCGGACACCCCAAATGGAGTTTGGGAGTGCGGATGAAGATGCCTTGCGCCGAGATGCCACTATAAATGCTCTCTTTTACAACTTGAATGAGTCCAAGGTCGAGGACCTTACTAAAAGGGGGCTAGATGACATGCGAGACGAAATCATTCGCACTCCGCTGGAGCCATACCAGACGTTCAAGGATGACCCTCTTCGAGTGTTGCGACTCATTCGCTTTGCTAGCCGACTAGGATTTCGCATCGACAAAGATACAGAGAGCGCAATGCAGCACAGTGACATTGGTACAGCTCTTAAACTCAAGATCAGTAGGGAGCGTGTAGGCATCGAGGTGGAAAAGATGCTTCGAGGCCCAGATCCCCGTGGGGCGCTTAACACCATCGATCGCCTTAATCTGTACCCCATTATTTTTGCCAACTATCAGGACGACGCCACCGCAGACCCATCCTCGTGGTCGCTTGCTTATAATGCGCTCCACCGCTTTTTATTCTCAAATGATGAGCCAGAAGCTGTCGGTCGTCTTCGCACGTTGCTCATCCGTGACTCTCTCCAACAATATTATGCTTGGGTGATCACCGCATTTGCTCCTTGGTCTGCTGTACCAACCCGTCCTCAGAAGGGGAAACCGTTACCGCCGCGTATGGCGGAGGCCGCCCGCGATGCTTTGCGCTCGGATAACAAGACGGTGACGATTCTGAAACATGCCGCAAGCAACTGGCGCAATATTATCAACGTCAAAACCGAGGTCGTCGATGAAACACTGCAAGGAACAGCTGCAGAGATTCGACAACAGGTTGGGCTACATATCCGGTCTTGGAGTATGGACTGGAGGCTTTGTATTATCTTGTCCGTTCTACAGGAGATCATGCAGGGAGGAGACTTTGCCGCAGTGGTGCAGAGCTATGATAAGTTCCTCTCGTACATTGTAGAACAGGATCTCCAGGATGTCTGTGAGCTAAAGCCTATCGTAAACGGAGGCGAGGTCATGAGTGCAATCCCAGCCAAAAAGGGACCCTGGGTGTCCAAAGCCCTCGAGCTAGCGATACAGTGGCAGCTGTTGCACCCCGAGATTCAAGACAAGCAAAAAGCACTGGAGTATCTTGAGTCTAAGAAAGGCGAATTTGCTGTATGAATACAACAATGGCATATAAAGAATAAATTTAATTTAGCACTCAGTTGTGAACTGTTCTGTTCGTTGTATATATTTGGTCTGTAGTTGAGCCTTCCCGCTTACTTAACATCCTTGATGGGTCCAGCTCCGTCTCGGCCTCTACCGTACTCGCGTTTTCTTTTCAACCTCGCAACTGTTTATGTATTCGCTGCGCTAACCACACGGCTGCCCTGATGTGTGTTTTCGAGGAAGTCTATATTAAAACATGGAAGAACTACGCAATGCAGCGCGCGGAGCTCTCCAGCAACCAACACCCGCTCTCATTCCTGAGTCAATCCTGAGCAATATTACTGTTCCAGCGGCCGTCGATCAGCTATGGCAAGAAATATCCACTCGTGACAACTCAGATCATGCCAAGGTACGGTATTATGCGTTTTATTTTTCATTTTTCACTGTCCAATGCTTACGATCCAGCAGATTCTTGAAGATCTTCTCGTTGCTCAGGGATTCTTGAGCGGCAAGACCCGTGAGAGCGTGTCTGATGCAGATAGAGCCGCCATTAACAGGCTTTACGGATGGGCGAGTAGGATTGCTCTGCCAGCTCCAGTATTTGCGGAGACTCCAGAGGAGCCATCACCAGAAGGTGAGCGCTCCGTCGAAATCAGATTATAAGTCTACTAACAGTGCATGTAGCGCAAGAGGAGAGCCGGCAGCGGTCTACTCTGGCCATATCTGTCATTTCATCGCTAGCTAAACTGCTTCCAATTGAAGATGCCGAGCCATTGTATGACGTTATTATTGCTTTGACAAGCTTCACCTCTGAACAAGATGAATGGACTACACATGAGACTTACACAACCTCGACCACATTGCTGAATGATTTCGTTGAGAGATCTGAAGGTTCACATTTTTGGGCAACGGCGGAATCGTTACTCAAAACCCGGATCAGGCCTCTTTTTGCAAAAACTAAAAACCCGGCCATCACTGAATCTGGTCGAAAGAACTTCCACCCTATTCCTTTGCCGCGGTTCGATATGAGTATTTTGGACCCTGAGACTAAGCCGTGGAAGACGTATGATGTCTACATCACCACTGTCTATTCCTGGATTGTCAATCAGTATAAAGTACGTGTTTCCTATGTTGAAGTTGTTAAGACTACTAATATGAACCCAGTCTACCGATCGCGAGCGCTTCGAAGCACATTTCTCGCTTCTAGTTCCACCCATTCTCACCATGATAGACGATGACAGCCTTCCTTTTAAACGCCACGGCTGCATTCTGTTGTCACAATTCTTGATCCCCATCCAAGAAAGCAAATCCGATATTCTGCGACGAACCAATCTGTCATCCGTCTTCGAAGATGCCATCAGACCGTGTTTCCACTCCTTGCCCACAATCACCCCAGAAGTCGACTCTATTAAACTCCTTGCCGCAGCCTACCCAGCTCTCCGCTCTCTCCTCCAAACAAGTTACAGACCAGCCCTAACCCAGGCTAGCCAATACTCCTCAATAAAACACACGAAAGATAAGGAAGCATTCATATCCGCAACAACCAAAACGCTACGCGACCACCTCATCCCGTCCTTCCACCACATCAGCTCAGCAGATATTACATCGACCTCTACTTTTGCGTCATTCCCCCACCCCCGTTTATCAACTCTCCTTCTCAATGAAATTGCTATCACATGTGCGGATTTGGGGGTCCACACTACCAAGTACCTCCAAGACATCATCCCTCTAGTGTATAGCACATTATCCAATATGTTTGGCACCACGCACCCGCCACTCCTCATCTCAGCAGTTTCTGTTTTGCGAGCGCTGATTCTCAATGCGTACCCGCGGATATGGAGATGGCGAGGCGAAATTCTTGGTGCGATATGTTCATGCTGGGTTAATGTTCTGGATGACGAAGAAGAGTCAAAGACCACGGGAACTAAAGCCCCGAAAGATAAAGCATCGGCGCCGTCTTCCGGAGATGAAAGCAAAACCGCAGAGTTGACGCGGTTAAAAAAGGAATTGCAGGGCTCGATATATCTGTTGAGATATGCACTTGAGAATCCCGCTCACGTAGATAACGATGAAGGGCAACGAGGGGCTAAAGAGAATATTGGGCGAGAGATACAGATGTTGGTTGACGCTGATGAGAGCTTGAAAGAGTGTCTTCTCGCGGATGTATACCCGGATGATGGGAATTATTTCGGGGTTGGAAGTGGTTTTTGATATTAAAGAAAAATTGATATCCAGTTAATACTCATACATGAAGAGAAGTAACAAACAAGATGAATACCCTCTACTCAACCAAAGCGGGGCCCAGCCATCCTTGGAGAGCTAGTATCCTGGTAGACAAGAAAGGAAAAGAAAGAAAGGCCTCCAAATCATACGTTCGAACGTGAATCTGACGCGATTTGAAGAAGGACCTGCCTTTTCATCGTTTCCTTTGCCGGTATGGGATGGTTTGTGATGCCTGGCATCTCGACAGACAAGTGATTGGCGTTCGGTTTGGGTGCAGAGACGATATTATGAGCTTCACACTCGATGGGCCAGGAGGATACGGTCCATTATAACACAGCTTGTGTATTGCAGATGAAACTGTCTGATAACCCTCCCGAGCAAAGATCTCGGGGGGTGGAGTGTCAAGAATTTGGACACCAGTGAGGGTGGTGTAAGGTCTTATCTGTGTTTCCATGGCTAGAAGACAAGGCGATTTTGTCGATATTATAAGAATACAAGCTCAGCAAAGAGTAACATAATAGTAGAGAAACCGTGCTGAGTATTACCGATCTTTGATGGAAAAGCAGCTGGAGAAGTGTGTCCTGGATCATTGATAGATATACTGATTTCCCACACGGAGGGTGTGTTGTCAGTATGATTTGGTAGTATCGACATCGACATCGATTCTGCTTGGACCTCCACCACGCATGATGGGGATGGGCTCGAAGTTGAGATTTTTTGCACTTTGATGTATCCTAACACAAACATGCTGGCAAGTGAGTCTACTGGGGGCCGGCAACCACTCAAACAAGGAGTGGATGGGCCGTCAAGTGCGTGTTTTGGTCAACCTGGGTGATAGGCAGATGCATCCCAGCCAGCGGGAAACCCAGAAGTGCCTCCCATATTGAAGCTGGTAACGGTAGATATCAGTGTAGTGAATGGGTCGACGGACTCTTGGACGCTCGAGGAAACAGCAGGCCAAATCGGGGCTAGTGGCAGTTGTACCTGAGTAGTAAACACACCCACAAGTCTTCACTCTTGGAACAATTTCCTTCACTTCTCTCTATAAACATCGCCGTTACATCTAGTAACACTTAGTGGACGCACCTTGTTCTCCTGTTCTTCCTCTGGGCGAGGCCACCTCGAGGCGTCGCTTCGTCGCTCGCGTCATGGGCACCCCATGGATAGGCGGCCAATTCCAGAAATATATCTTTCAAGGTGAAGATGGGAGTCTGTGGATGATGGGCGAGCAGATTTCTGAGAAGGTGATCAAGTCGAACCCATTGTCAGAATCCATCTATAATACTTCCGAGGCACAGGCTGTCTTTCGTTGCTGGCAGATCCGAGGCCCCGGTGTGGGAAAGAGAGCCATTGTCAAGGTTCGGATGCAGTAAGTCGGCAGGCATCAATGAGCTATTCGCTTGATGAGCTCTAATCATACGCAATGTAACAGGATACCTGAAGATCTTGACGATGCCTCTCCAGATCCAAACGTCCGGGCACACGAAGCCTCTGATGTTTATGCTAGTGCAACCATCAATGAGATTAATGCTTTGATGTGGCTCACTGAAAGAGGCTGTTCCGTGACCCCTCCTCTCCTGTCCCTGACACACTGCCGACAGGGCATTGATAATGTTGTCCCGGGTGGGTGGCTAGTATTCATTGTGATGGAGAGGGTCCCCGGAGTGGCTCTGACTGAGTTTCGGACCTACGACTTTGCCAAACGACAGAAAATCAGACAGGCATTTCGCGCAGGTTTGACGTGAGTCGGCTCAATTAGCTTTGGTGAGTCACTACTGATGGTTTAGTTATAGTGAGCTGTACAGCCACCACGTTACCCAATTCGACCACAGTCTCGCGAATATCATGTATGATGAGAAACAGGACAAATGGTGCGTTACCTCGTTATCCAAGGCATTCTTCCCTGCGATAATCACTAAAAATGTTATTACGTATTCCTAGCTACTTTGTGGATTTCGAAGATGCCGATACTCACCCCGAAGAGCGCGTTCAAAAGTTCCACGAATCGGAGTACGAAGATTGGCTACTAGACGACAAGAAGCTCGTGTATGGAGAAACAGACCAGGTCATGTTGGAAAATGGGAGCCTGGCTTGGCCCACCATACATACAAACGGAATGGAAAAACGTGAGATTATGTTGACAGTCGAATGATGTTTACGATGTGTTTGGTAGCTTCGGAGTTTTTGATACTGGCCTTTCGGACTCGGGGATCAAGTTATGGGCCATAAAGACATTGTTGTAACTGTCTTTAGAAGTACCTACTACTGATGACATACTTTGTTCGGTTGTTAACTTGGTATTGCTTACCCGAATAAAGTGTGAAAGGCTTTTCAAAATGGCATGTGAGTTTTGACAATTCTCCCTAATTCCATGATGGTGCTGCAAATTAGCCTAGTTGACCAAACCAGCAGTCATTTAGAATTAAGCAGCTGGGCTTGAATGGTTGTTTCGATCACCGAGTCTTCGCTCTTGCACTAACCCCTGTGACAATGGACACAGGCGAGGATAAGGAACACCGTAGCTTAACCTGTGTTTATCCTATTGGACTGGAAAACAATAGGAGATAAATGGCTTAGACGACTGTCTTCTACGCACAATCAATGTGTTAATGGTTTGGATGAAACAGTAATCTTGTGTTAGTGTTCTGTCCACGGATTCCAACTCTCATATACCCGTCACCGAAGACATCAGCACAAGTTCCTCGTCTTCCATTGCCTCTAACACCGAGTTTGAACTACGCAAGTCGCAGGCACATAGTCACCTACCACTTAGCCATTGCTCTCAAGATGGCCTATCGACTCCTTCACAACGGTGATATTGAGGGCTTCCATGCCTATAGGACTATCCTGCCGAAGCCCATCAAGCGGTCTGCATCCGAAATCGAAGACGACGATTTTGAACAAATCTACGCGCTCCGGGAATCTTCCCGCCTAGCAGAGTTCCAGGAGAGAAACTGGACTCCTAATCCGGTATCTGAATGTAAGCATGGACCCTTTGCATCTTGCAAATAAACACTAAACAGGCTAGTTGCTGGTATCACCCTCGATGATCTCCCCATCGTTCCGCTTGGAACATCAAACCCGGTTATGATGTACTATCTAGACTTTCCAGTGAAGAGAAAGTTGGATTGGAGTATGGACGAAAATGGGAACCCAAAGCGCAGACATCTAGGAGACACTCGATCGTTGATCGCGGGGCTTGTTCAGACCCGCGGTGAATTGGCGGAAACACCTTGTAGCTGGTGTAGCCGTGGAAAGGGAGTCTGGAAGACATGCGTTATAGGCTCCGACGTGCAGGATGGCAAGCCGATGAGCGAGGCATGCGCAAACTGTCGCTTCAGCTGTCGTGTTGACTGTACTTTCCGTCAGTATTTGGTCCTAGAGAACACATGCAGATGGCTAACCGGACGCAGGGACAAGCTACTATGACAGAGCCGAAAGCCCGGAGACTACTTCAGAAGCCGACTACGGTGCTCAAGCATACCAATCGCCCTTTACGACTCCTCCGTCCAGTAACCAGCGTCGCGTGCCACTTTTGGACTCACAGCTTCAGTCACGGCGAGTCGTTGAATTGCCAGACGACAGCGATGCCCCAGACACTGGTCCAAAAGCCGAGAAAAACGTCTCACCCAGAGCCCCGTCCCGTCACGATGGCAAGGTCATCCCATTCCCTCTCAATCCAAAAACGATTAACGACCTACCGCTGTTGAAACAGGCCGCTCGTGATCTCGCTGCACACTTGGCGGTGGTTGAGAAGAGGGTCAGACAGCTTGAGGAGGAGAATAAAAAGAAGAAAGCCGGAAATCCTTGGGACCTGTTGTAAGCTTGGAAATAGGAGCTTTAGCTTGGCTCTTGTTGTGTGGATTATATCTAGGTATCTATCTTGCTCATCTTGACTCTTTGCTCTTCCCTGGACATTCCTCTCTCCTAGTAGGTTTATAGCTAAGCATTGAAATCGACCACGCAACGTCCTTTAACTTTGCCCTGCCTCGGTTTGTGTTCGAAGTTAGCGCCGTGGTTAGACGTAGGCTTGGAATTCGGGCTTCCATTTTCAGTGAGGTTATGGTCCGGCTTGGCACTGTGGAAATTCGGGTAGCAGATATATAGGCGTATGAAAGGCAATGTTAACTCCAGTGGATGAAAGCCCTGTTTATACTTACAAGAAGTCTAGTCCTGAATGGGGTTGGGCCCCACCGGCAAGAATTTCCCCTTTTGGTAGTCGTCTCCAGCCAAGTCATTTTCACTGATGATGTTTCAAACATCACTGAACAACATCCAATACAAACACCAAGTCAGAAACCTTCAGGTGCTCCTTATGAAATTACAAGATGACAACCTGCTCTCCTGAGACCGTTTCAGATATAAATGCACTATCAGAGTACTTGAGTGACCCTCAGTTAGACAACCTCTCTTCTGCACCCCCGGTGGACTGTATGATAATATGCGCTTCGCAAGTCCTTTTCGGAGCTGAAACAATTTTCCACTCCCTCGAGCAAAGACCAGATCTTACAAAATCCCTGGTGCTTTGCGGCGGCATTGGCCACTCAACGAAACTACTCTACGCCGCTGTCCGGCGCCATCCTCGCTACTCGAACCTCGCCAAATCAATCGAAGGACTGCCAGAGGCTCGGGTGCTAGAAAGAATTCTGGATGGATTCTTCGATCGTAACAGGATTACCGCGCAGGGATGCCATATTCTCATTGAAGATCAATCTACCAACTGTGGGCAGAACGCCTTGTTTAGTCGCCGCGTGCTTGAGCAGGCAGGTTTCCGAGAACCGAAATCGGGCATCATCAATCAAGACCCGACGATGATGCTGAGAACGAAGGCTTCTTTTGAAATGGTCTACAGCGATATGTTGTCCAAAGTCTCGTTCCACAGCTTGCCGGGATTTGTTCCAAAGGTACGATTATCGGACAACGGCCTTTTGGCGTATAAGCATACGGAAGGTATACCTGGGTTGTGGGGACTAGATCGGTTTATTGAATTACTTTTGGGAGAAATACCAAGAGTCAGAGATGATGAAGAAGGTTATGGTCCACGCGGGCGTGGTTTCATATCTCATGTTGACCTGCCAGCTGATATCGAGCTGGCGTGGACCCGGTTACGGGTTATATTCGAACACCATAGACTTAGATGATATAGAATCGTGAATCCCAAGTGGCTAAATTGCAACATTGTGAGATATTATGGACCCTGAACAAACTTGAAAAATAATGATAAAATGATTCAAGGCCGATGAGAATATAACCAGTGCCAACCATCTACAAACCCCCGATGCCGACAGATTTCCGGACTGTTGAAAGCAAGGGCTTCGATGGAGTGGGGTGCTACTGGAGTAAGATAGAGTATGGCATCAGAGTTATCGATTTGGGAAAGAACGGGGGAGTGATACTTTCCCTGCGTGATGTCACCCAACGCTCCTTCCTTCACAGCCCATCAACACTCATGTGCACCTCTGTTCCCCCAGTTTTCATCCTCCCGCCTCTCACTATAACTCCAACTTTAAACATCATGCGAGCCAGCTATCTCCAACAAAATCATCTATCTCCAGCTCTCTATCTCCAGCGTGACTTGGAGCCTTGGGACTACGGCTACAGTCAGGTACACTTCATTCGTCTTCGAATGACTCACATTTGAAGGGACCGTACCTTGGCCACAGGCATATACTGGGTCTTGAATGCGGGGCGAATTGATGTTGAGGCCAGCTGATCGGCAAAGAAATTTGTAGTTGATTTCCATTGAATATGTATGTAAATTGACGTCCAAGCGTGCTTGAATGCTGTCACCACTATCGTTACAACCCCCAGAGAGAAACATACCGCACCGACCCCGTTCCCAGGCTGTCTCATATTCGTGCAACGGGCCATTGATCGCCCAATCTATAGCCCTCCTGGAATGGATCCGTAGAGTCGAGGACAGCCTGTCTGAAGCCCGTTATCCAAGCGCGACCCTTTACCGTAGGCAAAACCGCGGGATATTTCCCCACCGATGTAAGTCCACGAATGCGACTCACGAACTCAGTCCCTATTATGCTTCGGTGCTTGAAGATTTCTCCTTCCTTAATCTGACCCCTTGCATGCATAACAGCTAGTCTGGCACAAGTCCCAGTGCCGCATGGGCTGCGATCAAAGCGCCCGGGAGAAACAACCACAGCATTGGGTGCGACCTTGCAGCCATCCTCCGTCCGAGGAGGCTCTGTGAACGAGATAACCGAGAAACCCGTGATTCCTGGGTTCTCCGGGTGGACAGGGGTATATACAGCCTCAGTTGCACGCTTGATTCGCTCACCAATGTCAATTAATTCGCGGGAGTAGTTGCTGTGGACAGACAGACCCAGAGAAGCAGCATCCACAACCACATACATCATCCCGCCGTATGCGATATCAATAGATATCTCGCCTAGACCGGGGACTTGGACTTTGAAGTCCAGCTCGAGCACAAAGGCCGGGACGTTATTAAATTCAACACTTTTGCATTTCCCTGCTTCGCACTCCGCGGTGACGGTTACCAGCCCAGCAGCGGTATCCAGTGTAACTTCCGTAATGGGCTCTTTCATGGGGATCATTCCGGTTTCTAACAGCACGGTCGTCGTACATATTGTATTAGAGCCGGACATGGGCGCGTATTCGTTGCTCTCCATAATCAGAAACCCGGCGTCGGCGCGAGGATCGCAAGGTGGTAGAAGGAGGTTCACGTTCATTGGGGCACGACCTCGAGGCTCATTGAGCACGAACTGTCGCAGCTCGTCTCGTTTCGTTTGGAAGTGCATGAGCTTGTCGAACATGGTCTTGCCGGGGACATCGAGGACGCCGCCGGTGATCACGTCGCCAACTTCACCTTCGGCATGGCAGCCGACGATATTGATAGAGCGTGAGAAGGGCATTGGCAGGCCGAAAGTAGATTTATATAAGGGAGTCGGATGTGGGTATTACGGTGATTTCATAAACAAGATAGGGAGAGAGAAACGGTCGCGGTGCTTTTTGTGGTCATTTTCTGTGGTCGTGTGCCCTGACTTAAATACAGTTCGACCTGGGAGCATAGTCCGGAAGCTCTGGCCACTTTCATCGCCGGGAATACGGGATAGTGATGAGTGGATGCAGGAATCGGGGATCATCGCGGGGTGGGAATGCAGTAGGCGCTTCCGGCGGGTCTCAGCTCGGGTGATCGATTTGGAGGCGTGGGGGCAGCCACAGAAGCGGGGCTGCGAAAGAGTAGCTGAGCAATGCGTATTACAAAGAGGTTGGGGCTTCGTGAGAGGCGTGGGGAGATGCAGTGGGTGGAACTACTATAGGATACGAAGACTAAGGCGGAGGAAGCTCTATGTATCGTCAAGATGTTCATTCATTCATGACTCCCTCAGGAGATCGATGAGATAGTAACTAAAGACAACAGATAGATGGATACAAGATGGCAGAGGCACCAACATCAGTACTCACAACCGCGTGCACTCAGTTGCAAGACCTAGGAGGTGTAAATAGGACGGATATGAGGAGAGATACAAAACATCTGACAAGTGGGACGACGATTGTCATATACATGCAAATAGATGGATAACAGTGACTTCAAACCCCCCCATTTGGGCATCGAATCCAGGGGAAATCCAGGCAGCATTTTATGCTTGCTCTGGTAAAAACCTGGTTGGGGTCGATACATGAACAAAGGTGAGATATGTTGAGGTGTTTGGGGGATGGTGGTGGGATGGGAGGGGGAGTGGTAAGCCTGGACACCACAGGCGAGCGAGGAAGTGGAAGGTGGAGGTAAAGGTAGAGTGGCAGAGTGGTAGAGTGATGGTAAAGTGATGGTAGAGTAATGGGAGGTTGATGGTAGAGTGATGGTAGAGTGATAGTGGAGTGATAGTAGAGTAGGTCATGGTTGTAGTGAAGGTAGAGTGGTGGTAGAGTGGTGGTGATCACAGTAAGATAAGATATTTGAGGTGAAGATAAGGTGAAGTAGAGTATGAGTGGACTAGAAGAGGTATGGTAAAGGTAGGTCAAGGTAAGTCAAGGTGGATTTGTTTCAGCGGATAGAAGATGGGCCCAAGGTATTGCGGAGAGATGAGAGTAGGTGTTTGAAGGTAGAAGTAAAAGATTGAGGATAGAGGTAGTCCACTCCGTTGAGGAGTGTTTGAAGTTGTGAGAGGCAGGTAGAAGTGGTAGAATTAGTAGAAGTTGTTGTTTGGGGGTTGGACATTCACCACGAGGGCCTCATCCAGACGTTCCGACTCGGGGTTGCCAACCCGGTCTGTGACAACGGTTGGCCCGGCCTCGCTCCATCGGGCCCGACGGGGGCGCCAGCAGCTATCCTCAACCTTACCTGCCTACGCCTTTGGGTTCGTACCTTGTCGTGGTGGTGTCCTTTTTTTTTGTTTGTTTGTTTGAGAGAGAGAGAGAGAGGAGGTTAGAAGTTGTCGGGAACATCAAGCATATCCAGATCGGAGTAGCGAGGATCAGGTGTTTGGAGGGGAGGAGCATCCACCATGTCCACGTCCTGTTGCGGCTTCGAGTCTGGACCGTTGAGTTCCCGGTCGAGTTTTTCATATTGGTGGGTGTCACGGAGCTGACGGAGATATTGAATCCGCCTCCACTGCTTAGCTGAGTACGGAGACGGCATCCCCGTCATTGTGGTGTCGTTGTCCTGCATTGTATCAGCTGCTGGTGAGGGAATAGGGTGAGAGACCAGAGAACTTACGAAATCTAAACCAGCGCCGGCGTGGCGAGGCTTATTGTTATGGAACACTCCCTTATGGGCGTTGTTCCTGTTGTTGTGGTAGTTGTTTTTGTGGTTGTTTTGGGGGTTGTTTTGGTAGTTATTCCTCTGACCATGGCCAGGGGAATAGGTTTGAGGGGAGCGTTGGTTATGAGAATTTTGAGGAGCGGATCTCCAAGCCCCAGTGCCGGAGGGCCGGCCGCCCTGGCGAGGAGCAGGCCGGTGAAAAGAAGAGAATTGGGTTTGTTGGTTGCGAGACATGATGAAGCAGGTGGAGAAGAGGTGTCAACGATAGGTTCAAAGCAAGAAGCCTCACACAAGAAGGTCAAGGATTCCACCTAGTTAGAGTCTGTCGAGGCCACGGTCTGTAAACGGATCTTGCAAAAAATGGACTAAACTTTCGGATTTTGGTCGCCTGGGGTGGTGAGGCTTGTTTGAGATTTTTTAAAAGCAATTAACAATTTGAAAACAACGTTCAAGGTTGGGCTCTTTTTGAAGGCAGGTCCACTTTTGTGGGTGTAGTTTCAAGGTCTGCGGAGTGGGAGAGTGAGGTTGTTCTTGTTGTCGTCGATGGAGATCACTTTCTCAGTTCGAATTTAGAGAAGGGCGTTTTTTCTAGATGTCTTCTTTGGTAGAGCAGTAGATGATAGTGGTCACTGGAACAATGGAGGAGAATGAAGAAGGAAAAAAGAGGGGGGGACTGGCCGCCAACGACGGCCAGATAAATAGACCTCTGGCAGCGAGAGAGGAGTCATCGACATACCATGCCACCAGAAAGCATTGGTATAAGGCCATGGTGGTGTTGTGCCGGAGGGGATTTCCGGGGAGAAGTATAAAATAAGGTTTCCCCACGGAACAACACTCCTGAACTATATCGGCACGAGGAACGAAGTTTATTGGTTGATCCTAGATATACATGGCCCTGAAGATAACAATCATGCAGTCTAAAAGCTCACGACACCCAGCGCCCATATAGAAACAACAATTCCAATCCTATCGAGGCTCTCCTTCATGTCACCGATTAGCTCCCCCACTCAGCTTAAACTTCTTCCTCGGCTTCGTGCCACCTGTCGACAGAGTGCTACTATTGGACGCAAGACTATCACGCTCCCGTTTCCGTTTCTCAGGTTTCGAGTCACGCTTGCGCCGCTGCTCTTCCTTGATCTCTAACCGTCGCTGTACCTCATCTGAAATATCTTCTGTCTCCAATGACACAGGAATGGCGCTTTGAACATCATCATCCGCACCTGGAATGGCGACATCTGTTCGTTTCCGCTTTAATCGTTGCACCTCAAGCAATGGCTCCTTTGCCTCGACCTCGGACTCGATTTCCGTGTTTGAAAGCCTATTCCGCTTCCTTCTCTTACGACCAGAGCCATCTTCAGGCCTCGATGGCGTGGTATGCGTAGAATCAGTCCCGTCGCCTGTCGGCCGAACAGGGTCAGACCGGCGACCCATTCCTATCAAATCGTTAGCCATAACATGAATTCGACTCAGCCCTTCCTATATTAACAGGAAGAACCGAATAATAATCATAAAACGTACGTGGTGTCTATACTGCATTAGCAAGCGTACCCCAACAAAGCAGACCCAAACGGCAAGGCAATGGCAAAAACTTACAATATGTTTCTTGACACCCTCAAACTGCAGCATCAATTTATTTGTCCTCTCGATCATCGCCGAAATCAGCTGAGAGGCTTCTGGGTCTGACGAAACCTGCTCCTTTAACGCCTGGAGCGTGCTCAGGTGCGATGAAAGGACAGAGTCATGCTGCGTACATATCTGCCCGAAAATATAATACCGTTAGCGAGAATTACAGTATTCCAAAACGGCAAACTGTAACATGTGATAGTAATAGTGTTCGCAAGTAAATATTTTTATAAGCGAAATAATTGGTCGGGATATTGCTACGCATGATTCACGCACCTGCGGCCATAACGTGCCGGGATTTGGCGCGGTTCGGGCATTATTAGCTCCCTCCTCATCGGGCATTTCTTCCACGGTGGGATTTAGGGGCGTATTTGAGTCTGGGAGGGGCATTTGGGCGGATGGTTGTAGACGAGGCGTGACTGAGGTCCGGATAGAGTTTGGCAGGTCAGGAATTGCAGGCTCCACGCCAAGACTGCGGTTCCTGCCTAGCCCGCCAATCAGCAGCACGGGCCATTTCTACTGAGGACAAATATGGAAGGAGCGCGTGTGTCCAGGTCCCGTCAGGTCCAGGGTAATAAGTCCTTTAGTATACTGGTACTGTATTGTATTCAATCATGTATCCATACGTTATTACTGCCCAATGCGCCGTCATCGCTAACGCCAGCCCAAACCAAGGTATTAATACAAACAGCTGGATCACCATGCACCCGCGTCAAAATCAAACCGACCTAGCTCCTTTTGAGAGTCCTCCACGTCCTTCTTGGCCTTCATGCGCATGTAGAAAATAGGACAGTCGCGAGACGAGCAGATGACCTCGCAGTGGAGACTGCCCTGGCACCGCTGACACTGCGTCCATAACCGTCCGAAACGAACCTCCAGATCGGACATCTTGTTCAGGCTCTTTGTATAGAGTTCGCCGAGACGAGGGCGACATGACTCACACACGGCGCCGGCTTTGACGTCCTTGCCTCTCAGCGGCTTCTTGCAGCCCAGGCATGTTTCCGTCTTCTGGGTGAACTTCATCAGCCCACCCATTGTTGGCGCCGCCATCGCGATGGACCGGGTGTGCTCTCCGTGGAGCAGTTGCCCCACCTTCTTCTCTCCGAGAATAGGCTCGAAAATACGGCCTAGAGGGTTGGCGAGTTGGTTGTCGAGGTAGTATCGTGTGTCAATGGGAATGTTGTTTTCAAGGACATAGATTGGGTCTTCAGCCTTTTCGAAGTTCTTCGCACCAGCAGCGCCTTTGACGATAACGTACGCGACACGGTCACCAAGAGTAGGCGCAGAACCGGCATCACGCTTTCGCATGCGTTCAGCGAGCTCGACGTGGGCTTGTTTAGCAGTATAGACTTCCTTGGTCAAGGCTTTCGTAATCACCAGTTTCGACATATCGACCTTGTTCTGCAATAAGTCGGAAATCGTGTCTTTTACGTAGCTAAAGGGAGTCAGTAAACCATGTAAACCAGCATTGGGCGGAGACGTACTCTTGCGCGGCTTCCTCGTCGCGGTCAATCAGGATCTTATGCAACACAGTCTCAATGACGTTTTGGACGAGCAAGCAGTTGTCTCTCCGAACGGTCTCAATTCCTTTTGTGTCCATTTTGTCGTACTTGTTCGGGTTTGTCCAAAAGAGGCCTGCGTATCGCTTCTTGTTGATGAGAAGATACGGGAAGTAGACCTTTTCGAACTCTAGTTTGATCGGCTTGATGAATTTTGAGGACACGTACTCGGACGCCTCTTGCCCAAGTCTCATAGCCTCAGCAAGTTCCGTCACACCGAATTTCACCATTACGGAGTCAGTATCACCGTAAACGACCTTGGCATCGTGAGAGTAGCCGTTGGCGATGGTGTATTTGGCCTCGACCTCGGTCTTCGTTTTTTCGATCATTTGACGACCATAACTCGTCGTACTACTGGCAATCGGTAGACACGGTAGTTTACCGACTGTAGCACCAGTCAAACCGTAGACACTGTTGGCACTGATCTTCAACGCAAGTTGTCGTCCGTTCAACACGGCCTTCTTGAATGGGTCGGTTGCAAATGCAAGGTCCTTCTTCGCCTTCTTTCTGGCACCCAACAATTCTTCCAAAATCTGTGAAAGGAGACCTTTTCGTACTTTCGGAGTACAGAACATATCGCCGCTAGGGGTGACAATATAGTCCTCATCCTTGACCATCCCAGCGGCGCTATTTTTGTTGAGCAGAGTCGTGTAGCAGAGGTTGTGCGCTTGCATGATAGAAGGATACAGAGAGGCGAAATCGAGAGTTGCGATGGGGACCTTGTAATAGTCGCGGACAGGCTCGATGACTGTAGCACCCTCATAGTCTTGCTCGTCTGTTGATTTCATGTTGGGAATCACCAGCTGCTGCTCCAACGCTTTACGGTACAGCTGACTGAGGAACTTGACTTGTTGCCCACGGGAGAGCAGGAAATTAAATGGGACACCCGTGACTCTTGCCATCTCAGTATAATTGACCAGACACATCAGTTTGTCCATCAGCCGTTGTGGTAGGTATGCATCCTTCAAACAATAAACAGCCAACCGACGCCGTGAATCGGGGGTACCGTTATAAAGCTCAGTAATCATGGTATGGTGGACATCTTCCTTCTGTTCTCCAAGGAACTCATATGACACGGAGTTGAGGGTATAACTTCGCAGGTTGTGATCTCTCTGGACGAGCTGCAGCAAATCCAGCTGTATTCTTCCGTTTGTATTCGTCGTCTTCGTGTCGCGGTTGCCCATTTGCTTGCTGGAGAAGTTCGATTCCCTAGCCTCAGACCTCATACCGTTTAGTCGAGTCCAGTACGGGAAGTTGGTACACTTGAGATGCTTCGCTCTGTCCAATAAATAGGGAAAATCAAAGTTGGCAATGTTGTATCCAATAATGACATCGGGGTCAACCTTTTGGACAAAGTCCCGCCAAGCCATCAGCATCTTCTCCTCCTGCTGGAATTCCAGAATTTGGGTGTTGACGATCAAACTGCAAGTGTTCAAAACAAAAACGTTTCGGACGAAAGGTTTCGACTCTCCGTACCGAGTCACTACGTTGGCGATCTGGATGACTGGGTCTTGGTTTGGTTCTGGGAAGATCCCCTTTCGTCCCGCACACTCAATATCGAAGGACAGAATCCGCAATGGCGCCATCTTGGCCCAATCACCAACCGGTTGATGGGCGACGAGATCACGATAGTCGATGCGCGCTTCGAGCTGACAGTTCGAAACCTTGTCCTCCGGCGCGTGAAGCTTGTATTTTCCTGCCGGTGCCTCAACCCAGGACATACCCTGAATGCCGGTGTCGATCATGAACCGGAGAAGATACTGGATGCTGTCGAAAGTCAAGATCCCAGGCTCAGACTTGTTCCACAGTCCCTTGTAGTTCAGTGTCTGGGCCTTTGTCTCCAGAGCACTTCGCAGCTTGGGGATGTGCTTCGGATCCGTGACGGTGATCTTCAAGTAATAGCTCTTCTTATTACCCTGAAATCCATAAATGTTCTCTCTCATCGCTATTTGAACAGAGTCGACGACGGTCGTAAAGTGTGCCAGTTTCGTTTCGAGGAAAGCACGGTACGGGTCGCAATCCTCTTTCGTGAAGCCAACGGGCGCAGCGATGTAAATGTAATGCTGAAAACCGGTAACATGGAGCAAGACCGACTGACCAACCTATTCCAAGTCATCAGAAACAATACCCTAACAACCATCCAACGCGAGTCAAAAACATACCTCCGTAACACCAAAAAGCCGAATAGCGGCCCTCCCCCCATTCGTCGTCCCCTCCTCAGCATCGATCTGCTGGAAACAAATATTTTGCGTCGTCGGATCAAACGCGCCCAGCGGCGGCCGCTCCCACTGCTGGTCCTTCTCCGAGTTATTCTCCTTCAACCCGCTGATATCCTGCGTCAATTTCTCCAGCACTTCCTCCTCGAACTGGCTTTTCTGCGGCTGGCTCGAGCCGCCAACTTTCCGCAGCGCCGCACCATTTTGGGTTCTTGGGCTTGGTTTCACGGCTGCAGCAGCAGGCTCACTATCGATCTTGCGTTTCTTCATACCGGGGGATGATTGCACGGCGCCGCGGGGGTTCGTGTTTGTTGCGTCGCCCAGAACCCGCTTCTGGGGCATGGCGATGGCTTCAGGCATGGCGGGCGGTCATAGATAACGCATGGGCGTGTGCAAGGCAGGGGCAAGGACGTGTACACGGGCAGGGGCAATTGCGAAGGCGTGAAGCGAGTTAAGCTGTGTGTATGTCGTATGGAATTCAGTATAAGGAATGTGAATGAATGCTCCAGGCCTGTGTTTTGGTGCAATCTGGGCGAGGGCGAATCTGGGCCAGGATAATTAATTAGAGGCGTGTCCTGCGCGCGCGTGACGTGACCCGACGCGTTGAGCGATGTCACGTGATCTTTTAATTATGATGTGGTTTATGCATGCATTAATCTGCTGCTGGAGAATACAATTACTCTTCGATGAAGTAGGTTATCGGGTCATTCAGACGGTGGATTTCATTGTTTCATCGTGTAATCTGCTATTTTTCGCTGACATTTGTTTTCGCTGCTTCGAAAGCCTAGACTTATATTTTGGGGGACTATATATAGTTGATTTACTCTCACAACAACACTACGATATATTAATTACACAACTCTGACAAGAATATTCTGTAGATTTGAACAGATTAGTCTACACCGCTATCAGACTATTGACGAAAACTCAACTACATAAACATTCTTAATTTAAAGGTGGGCAACAAGCTCAATCTCCACCTCCGCATCAAGCGGCAAACTAGCAACAGCGACGCAAGTCCGACACTATAAAGACGCATATTAGATAAATTATCATTAGTCAGGTAAAAAAGAAGGCATACCGGCTTCACCCCGTCATTAAAGACCTTGCCATACCCCTCATTCACCTTCGCGTAGTGCTGCATACTGGAAAGGAAGATGGTCACCTTGACGACCTTGCTGAGATCGCTGCCGCCTGACTTGAGGACTTCTTCGAGGTTGCGGAGGGCTTGGACCTTTACATTTGAATTAGCAGGGTAGGGTTTAACGTGGTGATTGATTATGGGGTTCCTACCGTCCTGTCGGACGCATCGCCGTCAACGAACTTCCCTGTCTTTGGATCGATTCCAAGACTCCCTGAACAGTAGATAGTGCCGTTGATGATGATTCCCTGGGACATCAGTGGGCTTGGGGCTGGGGCGTTGGGGCTTAAAATGGCGGCCTTGGTGGACGACATTTTGACGGCTTTTGGGGGGGGGGGTCGGATTCAACAGGAAATTAAAGGATAGCTTGTTGTCAAATGTAGTAATATATATTCTATAGTATGGAAATGTCGTGCAAGTGCTTGAGTGATAATATATAGGTATAGTTAACTAGGTATATCGGAGCGTGGGCATATCGGGAACGCCTTCCTGTCCAGGTCAACCGAGTGGAGTCCACGAAGGCAGGCGACAGCGAGAACTAAACATGTATTGTACATGTACAGGCCTATGTCAGCATCAAAGCCGTATTCTCCCTCGCCGCGATTTGCCTCCACAGACTTGTTTGTCGGTCCCGATCGGCCGGCCCCTCTGCCCAAACTTGTTCGAGGAGACCGATGCCGGGACTCATAGATCCAATGGCACGCGGCTCCACCTGCGCATACCAAGCTCTAAATCGGTCTTGGAGATGGGGGTCGAAGGTCTCGCTTGCTGCAATAAATGCTGGCCAATATAGAGGAGATGCCTGGACCTGCCACTCGGTCTTTATCCGTTCCACGGCTTCAATGCCCTCGAGCACCCCCTTGACGAATGGCTTCAGATATCGGTGGTCTAAGAGTCTTATGTGCTGCGCAAAGTATATTACAAGGGCCTCGTGGAAGGCCCGGGTCATATTTTGAATAATGCCCGTGTTTGCTGCAACCCTTGATGTGACATTTGTCTGTGTGGTGTCGGTTTGCCAGTCCATGATGTTCGTTTCCAATTCGTCGCATCTTTCAGCCAGCGGTGATGGGATGCTCCTGTTTTGAGATATCTCTCGTACCTCGTGGACCGCGTTGATAAGCTCAGTTGTTTTACCTAGGAATACTAGGAGGCTCTTCGGAATGGCATATATGCTTTCATAGGCACCCGCCTGTTTCGTGTCGTCGGGGCCTGCAAATGGCGAAGTCACAAACCGCGAGCCCTCGTAAACGGCTCCAGATCCATGAAATGATGGTGATGTGGCCTCAGCCTCGGAAGCTTTTATAGGGGCGCGGATCGCTGTACTCTCGTAGATAGTCCGTAAATAGAAGTAGATGCGATGAAGAGCTTTGGCCTTATTGGAGTACTGCGTCTTCCACTTTGCGGTCTCAGTAATCAGTCTGCAGGCAGCTTCTAGATGAAACCCGCAGCTGGCAATATCACCCGATATAACCTATCCCAATGTAAATTTAATATCCAACATTGGGGGACTGGGTCTTACATTGATAGAGATCATGGAAAGCATGGTTGCCAAAAGCTCTTTATATTTCGATCTGACAGTAGACGTAGACCTGGTATTAACTGCATCCTTAAGCAGAGTCATAGCCGTACCGTGGAAGTGCATAGCCTCTCTCCTCCATTTTGTCGCTTCATCGCTCCTGGACTGTAACCAGTTGTGCTTGGATAAATAGAACGCGCTGACTGATAGTAATGTAGTCCTCAGAGCAGCGCGTATCTGGGAAGTCGAGCCGTCCACTACCATCTCACCAGCGCTTTGCAGCATGCGCGGTAGGTGAACGGTCTTCCAAGGGCTCTTGGGACTATCAAGAACCGGAAAAAGATGAACGACTGTGGTGCCATAGTAGTGCATCAAGAGGCGTTCATTGCCGGAAAGTTGCCCCGGAGACAGAGGCCATGGGATAACAGGACTGAAACTGATTTCCCAGGTATCTTGGACAGCGTGCGAGCTACCGGCGCCTTGCAAGTCAGAAATGTCGAGCTCGCGGAAAGGATCAAGTGCGAGAGGTTCGTCTTCAGTCGCGAGCTGGAGCGATTCAAAAGGGTTCATGTACGGTCTCTCGACGGAGCAGATTTCACCCCCCGAAATAGGAGCAGTAACTGCCGGTATTGCGTCGACACTCTCTTCGGCGACCGTATTAGAGGTGGTTTGATCTGGAGACGGTGGAACGGGCACACAGGCTGTTTCTGGAGGAGAGCCAGCAGGAGGCGTTCGAGAACTGCCAGCATCGCGATCGGAATTTGACAAATCGAACACGCCAAAACCTCCTAAGAATGTCGATGGCTTGTCCCCCTCACCTTGGGAACTAACCAGACCTGGCTTTATCGCATCGATAGCAACCAGGGCCTCATCAACCTGACACGGTGGAGGCGCATCCTCGTTTTCACCTGGAAGGCGATTCTTAGGCCATACAATGCACAGAGATAATGGGTAAGTACAAACCAGACATGAGCCGCCGTCTACATGGCCCAGTTATAATCGGCTGATTACCAACTCCCTGGCTATCATCCTCAAGCCCAGTATCAGGGGCCATCCACTGCAGTCGGACCCCATATCCACCGCAGGGAATTGCTCTGTGGCGGCATTGGCGACAGACTGGTCGTCCCTCGTCGCATTTCACCTTGCGTGCGCGACAGGTCCAGCATCCTGTGAATGTTTTGTTGTGTTTGCGAGGCCGATTGGCAGAGCGAAGGGAGCGGGTGAGCATTGTATGGTGGATGGGGCTGTGGGAGAAAAAAGGAAAGTCAGAGCGAGAGTTGGAGGTGATCTTGCGGGGTTAACTAATACTGCGCGCCTATCGGGAATACCTTTATAATATAGTGAAGTTGTCTACCCCAAATATTGCTTAATGTGGATTCCTGGATACACACCGGCTAAGAGAGAATGTAGGACTCCAAGTGACCACGGAATAAAGACTTGACGCTGGCATCGCTACCCATTCCATATATACAATATAAACAGAGAAATATAGAGAGTAATCAAGCAGCAGCCCTCCCCCTCGTCTCAACAGGTAGCACCAAAAACACCAAACCAGCAAGAACAAACAACGCCGCCGAGATCCAAACCGGCATATCCGTCTCAACCCCGGTATAAGCCGCAATAATCGGCGCCATGAGCCCAGATAACCGATTAAACAGAGCCACCAGTCCATTCGCCGTACCCCTCACCGGCGCGGGAAAGAGCTCCGGTGTATAAGAGTAAAGCAAACCATAGACAAGATTCTGGAAGAACGCAATCGCACACGTAAACCCCAGTACGGCGGCGTTTGTAGAGGCTCGGGTAAATAGGAACAGGAAGACGCCTGTACTGATGCATGCAATCGTCCCTGTGCCCTTGCGGCCGATATGGCGCATTTCGACGGTGATTCCGCCGAGGAGGGAGGCGGGGATTCCGCAGACTGCTTGGATGGCGTAGTTGCGGTATACCTGTGCTGGGGATGTGCTGCTGTATTCAACGCCTTTGGCGGCGAGGTAGATTGGGATGAAGGAGTTGTAGAGGGGGTATGCCATACCGATTGAGCACCAGAGGAAGAGCATCATGGTCGTCGAGAAGGCGAGACGAGGGGTTGAGAAGAGGGCTTTTACTTTTTCTGGGCTGAACTTGGTGATGCTGCGTTTGAGGATGTTTGTGGAGGTTGCATTTGGGGCTTCCTGGGTTTCTTCAGATCGTTGACTTGCAAGCTGGGCGTCGATGGCCTCGAAGTGGGTGACTGTCAGCCAGGTACTGGTTCTATTTCGAGATGCGACTTTTGACACGACATCGACAGCCTGCCTGTCGAAGCCTTTTCCCAGCAGATATTTCGGGGTTTCGTAGACTCGGAAGAACAGACGTGCCAGGAACATGGACAGGGTAAGGCCACCAAAGGTCCAATAGCAATATCGCCATCCAAGGTTATCCTGGAACGTGCATTGACCGGAAGGCGTATCAGAGGGACAAGAATACTTTGCCATTAGAGGCCTACCAGGGTCAGCGTGCCCCTCTAGAAGGGATACGGGTCAAACCTACCAAGCAATCAACGCAGCAATAGCCTGCCCAAGGGACCAGAATGCCGATTGCATGGTAAGCAAATACTGATGCGTCGCAGGAATGAACTCGAGAAAGATGGCGCTATCCACAGGCTGATTCCCACCAGTTCCCACGCCAATAAAGGCGCAGAACACCGAGATAGCAGTGAAATTAGGGCTACCGGCCCCAACCAGCCCTGCGACAGCAGATATCAACAGAGTAACATTAAACGCAAGCCGTCTGCCGATAAAGTCCGCTGTCATCGGCCAAATGCTCGATCCCACGACCAGCCCAGCGTACTTGGCTACGGTGAGGAAGGCGATCCTGTCGACAGAGAACTCGACTTGCACAGCGGGACTGATGATAGTTATTGCCTGCATCCAGAACTGCACATCGTCATTGTCAGTTGCAATTGCTGGAAACTGCTTGTACTATACGCACGTTATCAATAAACCACCCGAGGCCAGTCAAAGCGAAGATCTTCCACTGAAACGAGCCCATCCCCAGGTCAATCAGGGCCTCGTTCATGATCGCTACTTTCTTTTCATAAACTTCATCGGCGCCCTGGGCGATAGTCGTAGTGTTGATTCCGTGGTAGTCGACATGGCCGGCAGCGATATCTTTGTCGGCTGTATCAACGAAACTCGCCTCTTGTTCTTGCTCTTGGGAGACCGGAGGCTCTTTCTTCTGGGTGGGACTTCTGTCTCCCATTATATAAAATCTAAATGGTTCGATTTTCAAAGATGAAGATGCAACCCAGACTTTGGGCATACCCAGCTTAACAGCTTAATACCAAGATTGAACCCCGCTCGGTGGATGCATGATAACAGGCTAATATGGAAATGATAGGAAAACTGGACCTATTCTGGAAAAGATCATCCTTTCCTCTGATAATCTAGAAAATACTCTGGGGTTGCACCTGGAGATAGAAAAGCCTCAAACTGTTGATATCAATGTTGGAGTAATATCAATACGAAGACTGGTGGAAACCGGAAAGTCACTTCTCCATCGGCGGCTGGAATACCCCAAATCCAGAAACTGTACTGCTGATCTTGAGCTTATTGAGTAGTAAATGGAGAAGTGGGGAGAATGCACGCAGTGTATGCCGGGCGCCTCGAATACCCTCATTTCAGTATAGTACGAGAGGCAAAGGATGGCGGCTCGAATTACCGAAATGCGTACTGTAAGCCCATACGGATTGCATAAATATGCCGATGTATACTGCAAGAAATGGATGAGATACAACACTGACCCATAGTAATCACTGCTCTTTGATATTTCGCTCTATTCTATCAACATGGCCCCCTCAGTGGCACTCGAAATTCCGCATGCCGCTGGCATACTCCCAAAGACATCGCAAAGCCAGGATGGCCCAGCAGGCCCAAACTATACTGGCACACTATTCAACCCAGCAAAGCACCTCTCCTTCTCACCACCCTCCAAAACCCTCCAAATGTCCGACCTAGCCCTGTCTCCCACAGCCCTCTCCAATATCGCAACAACAGAACCCTTCCCCCTGCTCTCCCACGACGGAGTCCTCGCGCACAGACAAGAAATATTCAGCCCGGGCGTGCTGGACAACTGCATGCACCACACACGGCCCGGCTCAGTCCAGATCCGCGGGATGGCGCCGCGCTACGCCCCCTTCATCCACCAGTTCTGGCACTCGCCCGAGGTTCTCAGGATTATCAGCGATGTTGCGGGCGTGGAACTTGTTCCGGCGATGGATTATGAGATTTCGCATGCTAATGTTCAACTTGGGGCTGGGGGGTTAGAGGAGGTGCGTGGGACGCCTGTAGAGCCGCCTGTTGCGACGGAGGAGGCTATTGAAAATTTCCGAAAGGAGAAAGAGAAAGAGAAAAAGAGAGAGGCTGTGACGGATCAGACAAGGCCGATTATTGAGTGGCATAAGGACTCGCATCCGTTTGTTGTTGTTGTTATGTTGTCCGATGCGAGACATATGGCTGGGGGAGAGACGGAGTTGATGAAGGGGGATGGGACGACTTTGAAGGTGAAGTCACCGCAGATGGTTAGTTATCTCAAGGCTATTAGGGGTTATAGGAATTGCTAACTTCATGGCTAGGGCTGTGCTGTCCTACTGCAAGGACGATATATCACGCATACCGCAGCGCCTGTAACCAACATGCCGGAGAGAGTTACGATCGTGACGTCGTTCCGGCCAAAGAACCCCATGCTGCTTGACGAGACGACAAATGCAAATGTCCGGAACAAGTCTCATCTTTCGGAGCTGTACTACCAGTGGACAACGTATCGTCTGGACGTGCTGGCAGAGCGTGCGCGGATCGCTGCAGAGACGTTGCGCAAGCGATACGATGATAACGTCAAGCAGTCCGATCCAGAGGGGAAGAAAGGACTGTGCCGTACCGAGACGGTGGATGCTGCTGCAATGCAGAAGTGGGCAGACGAGCAGATTGCTTATATCCAGCAGACGATGTACGAGATGAGGCCACTTGCGTAGTAGCTAGCATATCTCTGTTAGTCGTTGACACAGGTAAACAACCGAGTTTTAATCAAGTGCGTGTATTCAACAAGACTCTATCCCAGTAGGATTGTACTGTTGATAGTATTTGCTATACCTGCATCACTTGCCCTCCAGGATCTGAGGAGCATATCTATCACGCAGCTAAAGTGCTTCATGCGAAATTGCCGCTCAAGGGCCTTCAGACGAGCGAGGATATACGCCCGCTGGGGCTCATCAAGAAGGTTCAACTCCTTCGCAACAATTCCAATTGGCCAGAGAAGTGTACTTTCGAAAGGCGAGCCTTCAGGCAACAGTTGCACCAACTGGACTGCCCACAGGGCCAGACAATTCTTGGACAAGTATTGTTCCATGGGCATGTTTACGCACTGTCGTCTGTAAACCATGCCTGAGATTCGATATAGCTCAGACATTATTGTATGGCCGGTTGGGTCGTTGTTATTGATTAAATGTTTGACACAGTGGACATGGGGATCCATCGTCAGATATCGATTGTCCCAATGAGTACGAGTTTCAGCATCCCCTGACGCCACAAGGGCAAAACTAGGAAACCAGTCCAGCCGTCCATCCCAGGCGGCAATATCTGCGTCCGTCACAGTTGGATCCCCGGAACTAATACGCGCGATAAGGCGAGGGAAAGCGAAGCGTCCCGGGCTTGAAAGCCGGTCCAGGGAGAGCTGAGTCGAGATCCCGGTAAGGTAAAAGTCCGAGAGAGTCGGCGTCTGTAATGAAGTTGATCGGACAAGGTCGTTGTACCAGAAGAGACTTAAGAGAAAGTCGAACTCCTTGTCCACAGGCCAGAATAAGGGCTGGGAGCAGAGCTGGGCGATGAAGCTGAGATGAGGGGACCAGTTCTCTTGGCCTTCGCCAGCCAGTTTCTCGTAAAGTAGTAAGAGCATACAGCTAGCAAAGACGCGGATGATAGTTTGATCGTGCATTCCTGCTGGCCTGTTGAGTTCAACCCTACGCATATTGAGTTGTGATAGAAGCTGCCGACAGCCGCCCAGTGCCTTCTGCCTCAGCCTCAGCATTGCTGCACCCATTCCGAATGATCCGTTCTCCCAGCTCTGAACGGCACTGAGCGCGAGAAGCGAGTCCAGTACAACACGGCTCTGCGTAGCGAGTGGTAGCAAAACGGTCAGGAATGGGTTTGTAGGCCCTGAGAAGGCGGGATAAGTCGTTGAGAATCTCTGAACGTAGCGGTCGAGAAGCACTGATTCGGTCGCATCGAGCTCAAACGGCGAAGTTGATAGCCCACTGATTCTGTTTGTTAAAGGGACACTATCGAGGCTGTTCACTGTACGAGCTTTGCCTGTCTCTGTACTAGTTTTCAGTATGCCTGGCCCCCTCCTCCCCATTCCTGCCCTTCGTGCATCGTCTTCCCATACGAGTCGGACATCGCTCTCACAGAAAAGTCCCAGTCTGGTACAGCTCTTGCATGGTATGCCTGTGCCATCACATTTCTTTTTCCTGGATCTTGTTAGTGGTGCTGTCAGCGCAGGCGGTGTCAGTCTACCTTTTCCTGCAGGTCCAACACCCATCGCGCGATCTGCAATGTTTCTGTGTGGAGCTCATTCCGATAGAATAATGATCTAACTGGCGAATCGGTCAAGATGAGAATGACTGAGAGTCAGTTAATTGAAACTGAGGTGAAGCTGGTTGAAGCTAGACTCCAAGGCTCCCAGCGGTTCGGCATTACTATTCCCAATTAGGGCATCAGTTCCAGGCCCACCGGGATTCCCAGACACCCCAGAATGCGCCCTGCTTGCAATAACCTGTATCGCTAAACCTGTGCCCATTCGTTTGAAGGCTGCGTAGAGCATGACAGAATGGCCAACCCCAAGACATACTACGAAGCCCATATATACATGTTTACCATGTCTGTCCTGTTGGGACCATCTAAGCATTCATTAACCCTACCAGCGTAGGCACCAAAGTAGACTGGCTACAGACTTATTCATATCAAGCAGTAGCAGACGTAATCCCCCCATCCACCACGATCTTCTGCCCAGTGATATACCTACTCTGCGAGCTGGCCAAAAACAACACCGTCATCGCAATATCCATCCCGTCACCCATCCTCCCCGTCGGCACAGCATTATGCCTCTTCTCAACAAACCCCTCCAAATCACCCTGCGCATACTTCTCCGCCAGAACAGTCACAAGCGGCGTATGCATAAGACCGGGAACAACAACATTAAGCCGGATCCCCTTTGCAGCATAGATCACAGCCGTAGCTTTGGTGAACTGGATCACGCCGGCTTTAGTGGCGGAGTACGCGACTTGCGGTTTGCCGATGTAGCGCAGGCCTGCAATTGACGAAATATTGACTACGGCGCCGCTACCCTGGGCTTCCATTACGGGTAGGATGTGGTGGCAGCTTAGGTAGACGGATTTGAGGTTGATGTCTGTTTGGTCGTCCCAGACTTTCTCGGTCAGTTCGACGGGGCCTCCGCGTTCGGATCGACCTACATTACTATGTATCGTTAGTCGGTGAATCCATGGTCTAGAGAGCTGGTAACTGGTAAGTGTCTACTTACTTGACGAGGACATCAATCCGGCCGTACTTGGCAAGACATTCATCGACAGCACGCTTAACATCCTGGTCCTTCGTTGCATTTGCCTGTGTCACGGTGATATCTCCCCCTTCTTCTTCCTGGATACGCTTCTGCGTGCGCAAGGCAGCGTCTCGATCCAAGTCGCAGCCAAAGACCTTTGCGCCTTGATGTGCCATTAGTCGAGCTATTGAGGCTCCATTTCCCCAGATGGTGAGGTTGGGGTCGCCAGACTGGCCGACTCCGGTTACTGCGTATAGAATTAGCCTTGTTTGATTGGGAACAAGGAGAGGTTCGTGACGCACGGAAGATGACTTTATCTTTGAGGTCTGGGTATGTTGCGAGTGGTGGATCGGGACTGGGCTGTGTGGTTTCCATTTTGGATCTGGATTCTTCTGTAGTTTCGTTAAGTGGGATTTGAAATTTGATTTAGAATTGAATACTGGCGGGACTAACTTCAGAGCATTATTCTTGGGGATGGCGTTATATAAGTAGATGGTGGGTTCTCGGAGAAGTATCCGGGCAGTTCAGATACCTGTATGGGGCATATAATACTAGCCCGTGCGCATGAATGTTCACAAATAGAATTAAATACAGCAGTCGCTTCCAAGGACTACTTATAATTTGCACAGTGGCTGTAGTGTCTATCAAGAGATGAGCAAACAAGATGAAAGAAGAGTGTTGAGACCCTCGCTCTTAACTGCCAAACTCAAATTTGGTTAACCCCAAACCCCATTAACAAATAGAACGGTGTATTGAGTACTCCAAAGAGGTGGACATATATTGGCATAGGTAGTAGGTTTGGCGTTAGGGCAGAGCGAGGTCCATCAAGGCGCCGGAAGCTCATTCTATTGAAACAGTTGCAAATGAATTGTGGCAAATTGTAACATCTAGACTATCCCCTACAGAGACGCCCTATGAACAACATTGATATTCCCTGTAATAACCGTCTTCACGTTCAAATAATCCTCAATGCCATACTTGCTTCCCTCGCGGCCTAGGCCAGAGTGCTTGACACCACCAAACCTGCATTTGTTAGCAATATCAAACAAGAGACAAATACAAGACTCACGGCGCTGCTGCATCTGACACAACGCCAGTTTTCAATGCAACCATTCCAAAGGACAGAAGGTCTGTAACACGCGCAACACGGTTGACGTCCTGCGAGAAGACATAAGACGCTAGACCGACATCACACTTGTTTGCGATGTCCACGACCTGGCTCTCGTCTTCGAAGCTAAGGATTGGCGCGACAGGACCGAATATCTCCTCCTCCATTAGTCGCATGTCTGTGGTGACGTTTGTCAAGATCGTGGGCTCGACGAAATTGGGTCCTGAACAAGAACGTGTTAGCATCAACTCCACACCCAACTTAAATTAACGTACCAAGATCAGACCGGCGTCTTCCTCCAGCTTCTACTTTAGCTCCTGCCTTGACAGAATCTGCAATTAGAGACTCTACCCGCGCAGCAGCGCCAGCGATAACAAGCGGCCCGTGAGTAGTGCTACTATCAAACCCAGGTCCAACCCTGAATCCCTGCACAACCTCCTTCAACCTCCTCACAAACTCACTATAAACCCCTTTTTGCACAAAGATCCGATTCGAACAAACACAAGTCTGCCCCGACGACTTAAACTTACTCGCAACGGCCCCCGCAACCGCAAGATCCAAATCCGCATCGTCAAACACAATGAAGGGCGCATTCCCTCCAAGCTCCAGACTCAGTTTCTTCAACGTATCACTAGACTGGTTCATCAGGATCTTGCCCACGCGAGTCGAGCCCGTGAATGAGATCTTGCGCACGGTGTTCGACGCGCACAGTGTCTGCCCGATTACAGGTGTATTCTCCAAGGCTGCGATACTGTTGATCACGCCCTTTGGTACGCCGGCTCTTTCACCGAGGATTAGCAAGGCATTCGCTGTAAAGGGTGTCTCGCCTGCTGTTTTCACAACCGCTGTACAGCCAGCTGCAAGCGCGGGCCCGAGTTTGCGCGTTATCATCGCCGCAGGGAAGTTCCATCTACACAGACCCCTGTTAGCATCTCCACGCTATTATGGTGGAAGGGTGCATACGGTGTAATAAGCCCAACAACACCTACGGGCTCCTTGAGCACCGAAACCCTAAACCCAGGCTGCGAGTGCGGCACAACATCACCGTATACCCTCGGCGCCTCCTCCGCAAACCACTCCAGGAAACTCGCTGCAAAGAGCACCTCCCCCGCGGCATCGGGCCTGGCCTTCCCGTTCTCCCAGGTGATGAGTGTCGCCAGGTCCTCTTTATTCTGGATAACGAGCTCGTACCACTTTCGCAGGATGCGCGAGCGGTCGCGGCCTGTTCGAGTGCGCCAGACTGGCAACGCTGCTGCGGCGGCGCGGATGGCTTGTTCGGCATCTTGGGGGGTTGATTCGGGGCATGTTCCGATTAGAGAGCCACTGGCGGGGTCTAATCCATTAGAAATGCAATACTGAAAAAGAAGGAGTGTAAATACCGTGGACGTCGAATCTTTTCCGCGATGCAGACTCGATCCAGTGGCCGCCGACATAGTTCTTGCCCACAAAGAGCGAGGGGTCGTTTAGTTTGGGTGAGTCGGTCATCTTCGATTGATTGAAATGGAGACTGCAATTGGAATGTGTTGGGATAAATCGGACTATATTTGGTCGCGTTGTATAGTGTTCATTCTCCAATGACGAGATGCGAGACGGTTTAGGAAGGCCACTGCGAGACTGTCAATTCATAGAGAAGCCCCGAGCGAGACCCACATGGCGGGGTTGTTTTATTTGGAGAATACTTTGTTATATTGGAGTATTGGAGTGTCTGTTCAGGAAGGCAACTCCAGATAATAAGTATAGACCATATCAGCACACAGTGCACTCTTCTCTTCACCACTCCCCTCAAGATCCTCAACCACAACTCATCATGCCCAAAACAGTCGAAACAGTCGATCTCTCACACACCGCAGGCCTCTACTACGGCCCTGCAACCATCTCCAGCGGAAAAGTGCTGCACATCTCCGGGCAGCCAGGGAGCACCAACTCCGGCCACGTCCCCGAGGACTACGAGTCCCAAATCCACCTGTGCCTGTTCAACCTGCGAAAGCTGATTATCGCCGCGGGGGCCGACATCAAAGACATCGCAAAGCTCAACGTCTACATCGTCAACTACGACGTAGCCAACCGCAAGCACGCCCGCCCCATCCAGCGCTTCTTCGGCAAGCATCGGCCAGCACAGACTCTCGTTCCTGTTCCTGCACTTGCTGTCCCGAGCTGGCTGATTGAGATTGATGCCGTTATTGCACTTCCTGAACAGCCTTCTATCCCTCCTGCTCTCCCGGCCGCAACCGAGACAGCTGACGTTTTGATCATCGGCGCCGGTCTGGCAGGTCTCACGGCCGCGCATGAAGTGCTTCGAGCCGGTCTCTCTTGTATTGTCCTTGAAGCCCGAGACCGTGTCGGCGGCAAGACATGGAGTCAGCCCACAGTCGATGGAAACGGGGTAATTGATGTGGGCGCGGCCTGGATCAACGATACGAACCAGAGCAAGATATACGCATTGGCGAAGCGGTACGGCGCAGAGCTCATTGTGCAGAATACGCAGGGAAATGCGGTTATCGAGGACTCTGATGGAAATGTCTCCCCGTTTGCGTATGGGGAGTTGCCGAGCGTAAGTCAACACACTTCATACCAACTGAATCAAGTTAACTCTGGTTACAGTTCGACGAAGCCACGAAGAAAAACGTCGCCGAGATCAGAGACATGTGTGAGGCAGACTGCCAGGCCCTGGATACCTGGCGTCCCAAGGATACCGGCCTGGACGCTCTAACATTCGAGGCGTATCTTCGCTCTCGCGGCGCAAGCAAGACAGCCCTGGCCACGGCGACGGTGTGGACGCGCGCAATGCTCGGTCTTGAACCCAGCGATGTCTCGGCACTTTACTTCCTCAACTACTGCAAATCAGGCGGTGGTCTGCTTCAGATGCGCTCTGACCGGAAGGACGGCGGACAGTATCTGCGAATCCGTGGGGGAACGCAGACCTTTGCCAAGGGCCTCGCTGGTTCTCTTCCTGATAGTGTCGTTCGTCTTAACAGCCCTGTCCAATCTATAATCCAGGAAAGCGGTCGGAGTATCAAAATCCAAGCAGCCGGCGTCGTCTACTCAGCCCAGAAGGTGATAACCACGGTCCCCGGCCCGGTCCTGAAGAACATCTCATTCTATCCACCCCTCCCACCCGTGAAACGCGCGTGGTCTGAATCGCTGTACTACGGATACTACACCAAAGCAATGATGGAATTCAAGGCTCCCTTCTGGGTCGATCGCGGGTTCTGCGGTCTCGCGCAATCCTTCATCGGTCCTGCCGGCGTTATCCGCGATAGCTCTATACCCCAAGACCACAAGTTCGTCCTCACATGCTTCATGGGTGGAGAGCCAGGGCGGGCATGGGCTTCTCTCCCCACCGCAGAACGAGAGAAAACCCTACTAGCCCAGATCAGCAAGTTATACGGAGCCGATGCGGAAAGCCAGTTCGTGCGCATGACGGCGTACGAATGGCCGAATGATGAGTTTGCTGGGTTTGGATGTCCCTGTACTTCGCTTCCACCTGGCGTATTGGACTCGCTGGGTGGTGATGCGTTGAGGGCGCCGGCTGGGAATGTGCATTTTGCGGGCACGGAGACGGCGGGCGAGTGGAAGGGGTATATGGAGGGGGCTGTGAGGAGTGGGGAGCGAGCTGCGGAGGAGGTTGTTAGGGATGTTAATGGGCCGGTTGTTGCTAGACTGTAGACTCTTATAGTATATTAATTCTATTCTTTTCTTTATTACGACATGAATACGGACTCGTAAGGGTGGCATTGTAGGGTTACCACTCGTACACGTAGAGCAGATAATAAGGTACTCCGTAGATAGGGTTCACACAGTGATTAAGTTAATAATGTACAATTCTCTTCTAGTATTGTAGACAGCGTCACAGCTTTGTAGTGTAGTTCGCTCATGCATTCCCCGTGTATAACAGGCAGGCGACTCCGAAGCAACAGGAAGGCCGGAGCGAGACCGACGCCACTGCGGGGTCTCCAATTCTTTGTAGCTATATGAAAGATATCCCTCTTTCTAATAATTCTTGTAATTCTTCACTGTCAACGTCTTCTAATTTCGACAGAATCATGACCGTCAACAAGAGCAGAATCCTCATCGTCGGCACTGGCGGCATTGGCACCGTGTCCGCGTACTCGCTCGAACGAGGCGGCGCTGCTGAAGTGACTGCTGTGATGCGATCAAACTACGACGCTGCTGTCAAGAAGGGAATCGACATTGACTCGGTCCAGTACGGCCAGGTCAAGGCGTGGAGGCCAACATCCAGTACTGCTCCCTACCCTACACTTATAAAGCCCCCATACTAATACAAGAAAGTCGTCAAATCCGTTCCCGACGTCTCGAAAGAGAATATCCCCCCCTTCGACTACATCGTCGTAACAACAAAAAACATCCCAGACGCACCCCCCACAGTCTCCGACCTCATCGCCCCCGCCGTAACCCCCGGCAAAACAGCCATCGTTCTGTCCCAAAACGGCCTCAACATCGAGAAGCCCCTAATCGCGCGCTTCCCCACAAACCCGCTAATCAGCAGCGTCGTCTACACAGGGGCCACAATCACCGGGCCCGCAAGCGTTTATCACGACGACGAGGAGTGCCAGAAGATCGGCGCATTCGTGAGCCCAGGTGTCCCCGCCACTGTTGCAGAGGAGGCTGCGCAGCGCTACGTGCGCATATTCAACCCCAGAGGTGAGTTGGAGATAATATACGAGCCGGATGTGGCGACAACGCGCTGGCGCAAGATCGCATATAATGGGAGCATGAACCCCATCGCGACGATTCTGGGGATGGATACCCCGCGGATGCGCATGACGGTGCATGTCATCGACGACCTGATCCTGCCTATTGTGCGGGAGGTGCGAGAAATCGCGAGGGCGTGTGGGGTGACGCTTCCTGCGGAGAAGGATCTGGCGGGTGCGATTCTGCATCAGGATCCGAACGATACGGCGTTTAAACCGAGTATGTGCCAGGATTATGAGAAGGGGAATCTGATGGAGATTGAGAATATCCTGGGCGAGCCGTTGAGGGAGGCGGAGCGGGTTGGTGTGGCGGCGCCGAATTTGAGGATTGTTTATAGCATTATGAAGGGGTTGCAGGTTAGGGTTAAGGAGAGCAGGGGGCTTTGGGAGGCCAAGTTTCAGCCGGGGAATCCGTATGAATAGTCATGAAGTATTGTTGTTTGAATGAAGTTGGATTAGACTTGATATCTACCAATTGCAGGTTAATCAGTTCTAGCAATCTACATTGACTTAATGTGAGAAGTCCTGATCCTGTTTGGAAATGACTTCCCTGAAGATAATAACAGGAAACTGTCCACAGCAGATAGCACTGCCCGGCGAATGTAAATTCTCCATAGCGCATCATCACATCGGCATCGCCTTCCCGATTTTTAATCGGAGCTTGGAAACCAACGCCGCGGGGCACAGATCATATCTCCGATCGATAACAGTGGATCGCCATTAAACGAGGCAGTCCACGGCGAGAGCGCCTTTCTCCAACAGGCCGGGCAGCCAACAGCGAGAATCAGCAGCAAGAGCTTCCGACGCCACTTCCATTACTCATTTACTGGTTTCGACATGTATAACATATGACTAGGGCGAGAGATTAATAGTATCCGGATCGCTCTATCTTATCTTGATCCAACACAACGCAAAGCATACTCGTCTAAGATGTCTACCACTACAACGACCATCGAAGCAACGCCCGTTGCGCAGACGCAGACTCCTTCACAGGAAAAGCGCAACGAGCAGCAACAGCAGCAGCAGCAGCAGCAAAAGAATGACGGCAGCTACCCAACCCAAAACCTCGCCGTCGCAACAGGCGGATACATCTTCCCCGGCATCCCCAAGATATCAGACCCCTACAAGAAGCGCCAGTGGCAGCTCGAGCACATGGCGGGGGCATTCAGAGTCTTTGCGCGCAAGGGCTTCACCGAGGGCACAAGTGGACATATCAGCGTCCGTGACCCGGTTGAGCCGGATACATTTTGGATTAACCCGTAAGCCACAATCTACTACCCTTGGCTTTTATTGTATAGCGAACTGGAGTGGATGAGTGGGCTAACTTGGACAGCCTCGGCAAGCATTTCGGCATGCTAAAAGCCAGCGACATGGTGCACATCAACGAAGCAGGCCAGGTCATCGGCGGGAACAGGGTCGCCATAAACGCAGCCGGGTTCGTGATCCACAGCGCCATCCACCGCGCACGGCCAGACATCCACGCTGCGTGCCATATGCACTCGCCGAACGGCAAAGCATGGTCTACATTTGGCCGGCCTGTTGATATCATCAACCAGGACTCGTGCAACTTCTACGGGACGCAGGCTGTGTATACGGACTTCGGGGGCGTAGTTATTGAGGAGGAGGAGGGGAGGAGGATTACTGATGCGCTTGGGGAGAAGGGACGGGTTATGTTCTTGCAGAATCATGGGTTGCTCACGACGGGTGGGACGGTGGATGAAGCTGCCTATCTGTTTACTTGTCTTGAGAAGACTTGTGAGGTGCAGCTGAAGGTTGAGGCTGCCGGGTTGGAGAAGAAGTTTATTAGCAAGGAGGCTGCGGAGTTTACGGCGAAGGCGAATGCGGATCCGGTATGTTCTTTACTGTGTTGATTAATTTTATTAAAGCTAATGATTCCAGGAAACGCTGTATACTGAGTTCCAGCCGGACTTTGAGTATGAGATTTGGAAGGCCAAGGGGGAGTTGTGCAAGGGGGAGTAACTTTATCAACTGTCGTCGTCTTGCTTTTCCAGAATGAAGTATAGTTATCTGTTTTCGTACTTGATAACATCTTGGTATTATCTACTCGATCTACTCGAGCCTAGAGGATTGTAAGAATCTCATTCCAAAATATTCCAAAACCCTGGCTCCTAGATCATTCTACTCCTGCCAGAAGCGAAAGCAATTGCCGTTACGAGCTGTCAATACATTCTACATGATGTCCAACTAGACCTTGAGAAGAGTAGGTAAAGAGGGAGGTCCATCTGTATTCATACTCAGCTATCGCAAGAATCAAACTAAAAGCATGCATCCATAACCCTTTATATAAAGCCCAGTTCAAAACACTTCCCAAACCGCTCTTTCCCTTCAAACTAATCTACGAATTCGAATTATCCTCACAAGTCCAAGGCCTCGACCCTCCCCCAGAACTAAGCGACTTCATAATCCCAACAATGGACCCATAAGTCCCAGCAACAGTCATAAAGCTGCCAGCCAGAATAATAAACCCCGCCCAGGCAGCCATTAACATCCACAACCACGGCCTATCCGTACTCTTCCGCCGGTGCCAGTTATCATAGAACCACATACACCCAGTAGGCTGGTATGCCAGGAACGCACCAAGCAAGGCACCAACAAGCGAGACGAGGTCGTTGAACACCGGGATCCCGCTGGCGATTACGTATGCTACGACCGTGCAGCTGAATGTACAGCCTAGCCAGGTTGTCCAGTGGATTAGGGAGTTGGAGGTTAGATGTGCTGAGCCGCGGAGGATGCGGACGAAGAAGTATTTGCTTGGGAGCTGTACTTGTCAGGACACAGAATCTAACCAGCGATATCTAATAAGTGGAGGGGAGGGACATACATGGATCACGATTGTTGTTGTAGCGATTAGACCTGGTAGGGAGAGGCCGTATGCGACCCTCTTGATTAGAGCACCCGCAGAACCTAGGGCAGGTGAAGCTACCATGGTCCCGCAGTAGTAGTAAACAACGACGCCGATGACCAAATACAGCAGAGTCGAGCCGATCTGGCTCACAACGAGAGCGCGGGTGAAGTACCGCGGGTCTCGCATTTCTGCTGCGAGGGAAAAGTATGCCGGCGTGGCCGAGCAGGCGAAGATTAATGTTGACACGGCGGATACGCCCTCTGCGAAGGAGGGATGGTTGACGATTTTGTAGTCTGAGGACCAGCCTGGGGGTGCAGTTGCGGGTCCGCCTTGTATACCGACAGCTATTGTGACGACGAGGACTGGATAATGTGAGTCAAGCCCTAAGCTATGCAATAGGTATGCTAACCAGATGTAACGATGCAGCCCAGACCAATCCAGGCTATCCAGCTTATCCTCCCCAGTGTACGAATGCTAGCAAAGACAAACCCAGCAAGGGCAGCAACGACGACGAAGACAGCAGTGCAGGTTCCGTGAGAGGAGACGGCATTCAAGCCGATGGAAAGACCCAGGATACCGGAGCCGGCAACAAATATCCAGTCTTCTAAATTAGTCTTCACGACCATGGTGTAAAGGGCGGCTGGCTGGGGCACTCACATAGACTAAACGCCAGTCCAAAGACTTCACGTCCAACTCGTCCAAACATCAAGCCACCTGCATCATCCATTCCATACACTTCACGGTGATTCAGCTTGAATATTCCAACCATATAACTCGTCCACGTTGCTATCCCGGCCACGACGAAGAGCAATATAACGCCCGGTACCACCCCTACCTTGTCAAAGACAGCTGGGATAGAGAGAACACCGAGACCAATCTGTGTCTTCATCATCAACGCAACAGTTCCTAGCCAACCGACCTGTTCACATTAGATCAGACTCGAGTAGACATCAGCAGGCGACGGACTTACGCTGCGGTAGTTGGGTCCATCCCCAGACACCTCACCAAAGACGGGATCATAGGTAGTGTCATTCTCTGTGAGCTTTCCAGGCTCGACGTCCAGTGCAGGATTATAGTTGTCGTTATCCGTTTTGGCCTTCTCCGGCCCAATGTTCCCAGATATGGAAGCCATATGTTCTGCGTTTTCGAGGTGCTCAATGTCACCGGGGTTCGCTTCTTTCCCAACCATGATGTCGGATTCGTGTAGTCCTTTTACGTCAGATCGTTTGTCGAGGGGAGCCGAAATCTATTACCAAACCGACTGCTCGCTATCTTCTTATCACTCAGAGGCGGATAAGCAGAATACCCGCACAAAGTAGGGCACAGCTAGCAAGGTTGGTATCTGAGGCATATTTACTGTGGGCCCGTGGAAGGAAGACACCAGTTACCGATTGGCGATTACAACCCCAATGCCTTGGAGGTGTGCAAATCGTTTCGGAATATAGAGATAAGCGGTTTTAGGGACACGTTGTTGCCCAATCGGCATCGCTCCAACAGGTGAGATTCAAATGGAGCAGGTGACAGCGATATCTTGGAGCTGGACCCATCCGGGGACTAAACCTGGGGAAGGACGAGCAATGTGGAGAAGGATGTGGCGAGTAGGTGACTGCGGCATTGCCACTGTGTATGTCTGGTTTTGGCCTTGTGCTTGCACTGTATGCTGGGTGGCTTTGGGTGTAATGGATAAGGGCTGGTATACGGAACCTGTCGCATTTGGATGTATCTCACAGAATATCCAGTCTCATTAATCCGCTTCATATACTTCCAATAATCTAGGAATTCTCATAGGTGGAGTATATGCTGTTATAGCAATTCAGCGACTCCCGCTGCAGACTCTCCATATCCCGCCCCCTGAATCTCGTCGGATCAAGAGCCCTCTGCAGTGCCACATCTACCTCTTCATCTTTTAAGATGCTCGTCAAGAACCTCGCAGACCCAGCGGCATGCGTAACCCAAACCCCGGCCGCCATGTACAGCCCCTTCACCTCCGGCACCTCGCCAACCAGCGGCATATTATCCGGCGTCATGGAGAATATCCCATTAAATTTCTCCCTAACCCGCAAGTTCGTCTTCTCAGGAACCAGCTTCATCGCACGATCCAATGCCGTATCGAATTCGTCAACCCAGTTTCCAATGGCAGTGTCTCCTGGCTTTGCAGCCCGGGGCATGTGGTCGTACGAGCCGAGTCCGAAATAAGTGCCATGGTCTCGAACATAAACATGATGCTCTGGATACCTCACAAAAGGAGATTTATACGTCTTCGGCTCGTGCATTTCCCCATACATATAGGGGTGCGCGACTGGGATAACCGGAACGGGGAGATCAAAGTCACATAAAGATTTGGCCCAGATACCAGTAGCCAGGACAACTGTCGGCGCTTCGATGAACCCCTTTGAAGTCATAACTCCTGTCACGGTGTCACTGTCTCGACGAATCTCTGTAACGTCGGCTTCCAGGAACTGCACGCCTCTATCCCGAGCTTCGGACTGAAAGAACGCGGTGACGACCGCCGGGTTCGCCGTCCCATCTGCTGGAAAATGTAGCGCCGAAACATACTCATCCTTCACGAGATCAGGCGCTATCTCTGCTGCTCTTCGGGCAGAAATCAACTCTGCTTTGAGTCCTCTTGCCTTGGCAGTTTCCTGTCGCCATTTGAGATTCTCGACTCCGGCATTGCTTGTCGCGACTTCGAGGCCGCCGACATGGTCAAACCCCCCAGGGACCTTGGAATACTCTCTCACGCTGTCGATGGCAAGGCGGGTGAGTACTTCTGACTCGTTGAACTGGCCCACGAAACCCGGTGCGTAGCCTGTTGAGCCGGTGAGCTGGGAAATCGATCGCTCGACGACTGTTATCTTCTTTCCACCATTGGAAGAAGAAAGGAAATAGGCCAGGGCAGAACCGAATATGCCGGCTCCAATAATGACGATGTCGGAAGTCTGCTGTGTTGACATGTTGTCTCTGGCTTATACGGTGTACGGATACTGCGTCCTACATCTTCAACGGGGGTAAGGTGGCTCTTAAGCTGGTGCCAAGACGAACTGATCTAGACGCGTAAGTCGATATTGCTGCTTAACCATTTTCTGTATAGCGGTCGGTTATTCACGGTCAGTGGGGTGGATGCAGATGTTACTGGCCACGATGGGCTGAATACGAGGTGCGCCCTTTGGAAGACATCGCTACGTCATTTATCGCCAACAAGGATTGTTCGCCGAACTCCTCTGGGGGTATACTAAATTGCGAGGTAGCTCTACTGTTGCCAATTGTATTTAATACGGTTAAATGACAATCCTATTGCTTTGGGGGCTGATTTATGCCAGCGTATCGAATGGACAACACAATCAGTTAACTACTCTAAGAGAGTGTATTATTATGACGTAGGTACAGAGACCGATTAACAGGTAATCAAAGTAACCAACAATGCTCCATCCATACAGTGTCCCTCTACCATACTACGTACAAGTACAACGGCTTCCTACATAAGGGCCGCCATGAAGGAGCCAATGAGGCCTCCCACGACCATTCCAGCAGGTTTGTTCAGCGCAGCAGCACCGGTAAACTCGGGGTCAGGGGTGGGGCTGCTCGAGGACTGAGGGGTATCAGTTAGCAGGTTGTTACTCAGTCGGAACATGTGCAGAGAAGCTTACCGAGCTTCCCGGGGTCGTCGTCGCAGTAGGAGTAATCACTGTAGGGATCACAGGGGTGGAGCTCACAGTGGTGCTCGAGTCGGTAGTCTCCTCAGAAGCCGAAGTCGACTCCGTCGAAGACTCAGTGGGAGTATTGCTTGGCTCGGTCTGAGAGCTAGTCTCAGTAGCAGTAGCAGTCTCCGAGGCAGACGCAGAGCTAGACGAGCTCGATGAGCCCTCGACCGGGGTCGCGTCAAGTCCACATTCCTCAGCAGCCGAGGAGACGGAGTTGCCGTAGTACTTCCAGATATCGAACTCGAGAGCGCAGTCCAGGCAGTCGCTCAGCTTGGTCTTGAAGTCGCTTTTGTCGCAGTACCCGTCGGAACGGGCGTCAGTGATGATGCCGCCTTTATAAAACCATGTATTAGATCACCTTTCCATTATCCTTTGTGTATGGAAATTACTCACCGCAATTGGCATGGCATTCGTAGGCAGGAGTCCCGGGTTCCTGACGCTTGTGCAAGGGCACGAATTCAGGGTACTCGAATGCACTAGCACCAGCGAGGATGCAAGCAATAGAAACAGCGATAAATTTCATGATGGAATGAATTGATAATTTCGAAAGGACACTGCAGAGTATCGGAGAATTAACTAGGAGTGAAGATGTCGATGTACCTGAGAGCAGGCCGCTTTTATAGCTCTCTTTGGCCGGCAAAGGGGAACTCGCCTACCCCCGTCGGGTCTCGACTCGCCGCTAATGGAAACATCGGAGCATGTTTATTAGCTCAATATCGGTGTCTCAGTGCCACCAAGCCAGAATACAACATTTCGTCGCTGGCGAGAAGCATCAAAGCCCGCGGTGGGGTTTAATTGGACAGCTTCGCCCCACTCTACATCTTATCAGATTGATAATCCGAATATCGGCCTCCTCCCCCCACTGCCATCCACTCATGTCCACCGGTTCTTCCTCTTAGTTTAATCTATACCGCTTGGCGCAGCTCCAGGATCCCTCCTCGCTTGCCTTCCGGATCTGCAATTGGACGACTCCTCCCAGGCTTTACGGTGGCATGAGCACGATGCACCTGCGAGCCGAGAAATCTCTTCCTCGTCACACCCCAATGACTCGCTAGGCGCTCTAGTTCTTTGTCGGTGGGAGCATTCCCACGGACCAGTATCCATCGGCCGTAGCCGACATGTTACATCAAATGCTGGCACTCTGCAGGGCATTTGCCGAGGGGTGTTATACGGCAGGTTTATAACACCGGCACCCTCCGGGAAGTTTCCGTCACATCGCCATCTCTCTCAGTCGCCAGTTATTCCTCTCTTTATCCTCACTCACTCTATCAAGATGAAAGGTTATCTTGTGCTGTTGACGGCGTTGTCTGCTTTCGTGCAGGCAGATCCCCATGGCGAGGAAGCCGCCACAGAGATGGGCCCTGTGGCGTTCATGTGGCCGTCAGACCGCACCTGGGGCGCAGCATACGATAATAACGCACCCTGCGGCTCGAAGGAAGGTGTTGAAAATAGAACTGAATTTCCTCTAGGTAAGACTTCATAAATCATTAAACAAGTACATGCTAACCAGATCTCCAGTCAACGGCCAACTAGCCCTCGTGGTCCAGGATGAGTCTTGGAATGTGCAAATCGCCGTTTCTCACAGGAACAGTATGTCTTCCACTGCTCATACATTTGCTTTCTTGTGTTAACAATCCAGACCCAACAAGCAACAATGACTTCGAGACCCTCGTCTCAGAGAGGCGCATCAGCGACATCGACCCAGGCCACATGTGCTACCCGGTGTCAAACCCCGGAGTTGACACTGAAGCAGGGATGAACGCTACCTTCCAGATCAGGTATACCTCAGATATGGAAGATCATAAGAACGAAACGTACTATGCCTGCGCGGACGTCACATACGTTGCCGCCAGCAAGTTCACGTATCAGGTACCCTGCTTCAATGTCACAGCGGATGAGTTCACCGCGACAGATGAGGACGATAACGATGCAACGTCGGGCAATGGCTCGGACGCTGCCTCGTCGGACTCGAGCGGCGATAGTACTAGCAGTGGCGGTTCCGGCGGGTCGAAGCTCTCCGGGGGTGCTATTGCTGGTATTGTCGTTGGGTGTGTTGCGGCCGCGGTTATTGCTGCTGGTCTTCTGTTTGGGTATAGGCGACTCCTACAGAAGTATCGATCGATGCGTCAGAAGGCGTCTGTTCGCAATGTGGACTGGCCTGCTGAGGAGGGTGGGAAGCCTGTGGCGGATAATTCGTCTGGGTCTTCTTATGGTTTGAGGAAGCTTAAGTAGATGCGGTCTATGTGAATTCTGAAGTGATGTTGATATATGAGCCTGGTCTATTAAGCACGTTGCGGATAGGTTAGGACTTGAGAGGACTTCCTTACTGATCCTATCTACAACCATGTACCTGTCAGCTGGACAAAGAATATACATTTAGCTATCTCTATAATATCTCACAGCAGGCAGAAGTTTTATTGCTCCCATTCTCACTGTCAATATACCCTTTAGTTTCAATAGTAACGCTCTCACTTTTGCCCTCTTCTGGTTCGGCCTTCCAAGCCGCAATATACCCAATTGACAGATTAAATTCCCCCGACTGAGATCCAAAATGACTGTGATTATGATGTTAGTTAATGAAACATAGACTTGACTATTTCATACCTCCGCATCATAATCCCCAGTCGTTTAATAGTCTTCAAATCCAACGGGTCTGCATCAACCTCCTTCCCCCGATACGTTGGCCGAAATTCCTTCCATGTCACGATAACCTTCCCACTCCCCACGACCCTAAAGTCAGCCTGCCAACTCAGGCTACTCCGCTCACGCCCATCAGGTCTCCCTGGGAGTAAGTCGTTTTTCAGGGTCAAAGTATAGAGTTTCCCGTCCGATTCCGCAACGTCAAATTCGATCCCGTCGTACGCGGACAAATCCCATCTTCGAGATCCAGTTGTGCGCTGTGATGCAAAGCCAGCTCCTCCTAGTGTATCGATGTCTAGATTTCCCTGGAATTTGGCGTGGTTGGTATCTGGTGAGATTTCAAGTGTCGATTTGGAGGATCCGCCTCGGACGCGGTCATCGGAGGAAGTCCAGTCGTTAGGCGACCATTTTCTGGCCGGTTAGTCAGTTCTAAGATAGTTTGCTGACTTGTAGACGTACTGGGTGCCTCCGAAGAGATATTCGGTTTTTGCGGCCATGGTGTTGAGGATAAAGAATTTGAATGTTAATCGAGATCGGTTGTCTTATTATAGCAGTGACGTCATGCATACACTACTCTTTCTACAGTCGATCGTCAACTTTAGCACTCGCACTTTCGAACTACATCAAATTAGAACAAGATGACTGGATCATCATCACTGCTAGTTAGCCCTATAAAAGTCAGCCGGCATTCCCTGTCAAGATGGCAACAGGGTGAAGTACTGGGAGACATTGAGATAGGTGGAGTATATTGTCGGGGATATATATCTTAGAGATCGTCCCCAATTTGGGTCTACGTTCATTTAGTCTATAACGAGGAACTATGCCAGGCCGTATACTTCTTATAATATTCATGATAATATGGATTCCCTTGAAATCCATATTCTGCACAGTCACCAGTCATGAATCTTTCTACAGCCTCAGGCAGCAAGGCAGTGACTCACGGGAAGCATCACGTGGCGACAACGGCATTTTGCGGTGTCAACTTCTTCTCAGCAATTATCTCAGTTAACAAATCATTCCAGCTTGAGAAGCAAATAGATCGACAGTCATAAACCGCGCCTCCAATCTGATCGGGAGACGATACATTGGGTGCATATCTGCAGCCTAGTGGACGCCCTGCCAGTGACCTGAGGAATCCATAGAATCCAATCGAAACGCGCCCGCCAGAGGACACTTTGTTGATTCTTTCAACAACAGTCAACTGAATTTGTGGCTTAAAACACTCAAACTGCGCTGCATTATCCACGCTCTTAAATTCAACCGACTTTTGCATTTCAATTGCTATCTTGCGATCTGTCTTCAGTCCGTTCTGCATTTCTGCCACTCGCCAAGACCCCGTTCGGATTTTGAGGCTCTTGAATATCCAGCCGATCTGAACTATACACTGTACACTGCTCTATTCAACACACCTTAAGAACTAGATGGCTGGCCCGTCTCAGTATTGAATGGCCTGGACCTGGCCCTAGACCCGACACGTCACTTCGCCACCACTCTCGCCATTCAACATGTCCATGTTCAGACCGGCCGCAGAGATGGGCTCGTCTGATTCCGACTCAAGCTCTGAAGCAAGTGACCATGAAGTTATCACCAAGCAAGAAACTACCAGTGAATCCCATCCCGTGCAAAATGGGAAACTGCCCGGTCCAGAAGATGGCGGGACGGATGACAGTAGCACCCAAGATCTGCTTGCTGCCGATACCGACAGCCACTCCAATCTTATGACTTCTGCCTTGCTGGAATTCTACTGCCTTACCCGGGCCGCGGATCTCTTGAACAAACAGCACGGATCTCGGAATCGGTATACGCGAGACTCCCCGGAAGTGCAGTTCCTCGGGAAGAAGTTGTACTCGCACAAATCTAAGTTTCTTTCGGCCCATGGCGTCCTGGCGGATGGCATTGAAGAGGATAAGTGGGGATCAACGCGGCAGTACTATCGCGACAATCTTGATGCTCTTGGATTAACTGCGCTTGAGGGACTCGATATAGGCGATACGAACGGGAAACCGGCGATTGGAGGAACCGGTGACCTTGTTCTGGCCTCAAGAGGTGCAGGGCAACCTACCCAGAAAACCGCACCAAATTTGCGATTGGAGGGACACGAGGTCGGTCCGCTGGACTTCCGAGGTCGTCATGGCGCGGAAAAAGGGATTCCAGCATTGGAGGACTTTCGACTTGACCCAAGGAGGATACCGCGCCCCCTACTGCCACTCACTGGCAGCTCACCGACAAGCTTTCCGCTGTTTGACGTAAAGACTACACCTTCCAACACCGCGATGTCTAGGTACGCCATGGAATTTGCGGAAATTCAGGTCGTTGGCAGGGGCTCTTTTGGAGAAGTGTATCATGTCAAGAACCACATTGATGGCCAAGATTATGCCGTTAAGAAAATACCACTCAGCCAAAGACGCCTGGAGCAGCTGCAGTGTGGAAACGAGAACCAGCTGGAGAATATCATGAAAGAAATCCGAACGCTGGCTCGGCTAGAGCATGCGAATGTCGTGAGATATTATGGAGCCTGGCTGGAGCAAACAAACTTTCCGCGCATCCCGTTCGCCAGTCAGGATGCCCCAGGGGAGCTTGACTACGAAGAGAGCCAAGACAGCGAAGCCTATCAGCCGTCTGGCGTGGACAGTTTTGGCATTGTTTTTGAGCATTCTCAAGAGCAGCCATCGTCTGCTGGGAACGGCTCGATTGATCGCAGAAGTGCAACAGATTCAACAGTGCATTCGTTGGAGAGGATTCTGACACGCAGCTCAGAGGACGATGTCGAGTCTATTCCACGCGAGTTCAACGAGCAGACTTATAGCCAGCTGTCCACATTTGGCGCCAGTGACGGTGACATTTTCACAGATGGCCTCAGCAACGATAGATCACAGCTCCAACTACAGCGGAGACATCGAAACGGTGAAGCGGTTCCTGCTGTGGTTCTGCATATTCAAATGTCATTACACCCCATTCCACTCAGCTCATACTTGAGCCAACAACAAACAAACGATACCCACACCTTACTACGCCGACACTGTTACCACCTTATCCCGTCTCTAAAACTCATCCTAAGCATCATCTCCGGTGTCGACTATCTCCACTCCAAAGGCATCATCCATCGGGACCTCAAACCAGCAAATATTTTCTTATCCTGCGCCGAAGAAAGAAACTTCAAAGAGTGCGAAGTGTGTAAAGCGCGGCTAGGCGCATGTTCCAAATTCTGCCACCCCCGTATCGGTGACTTTGGACTCGTCGCAGATATATCGCACATGAACGACTCCTCCCCAGGCACCCCTGTCGGATCCACCCTTCCCAAGCTGAACCGCGTCGTCGGGACAGAATTCTATTGCCCACCGTTCTTCCGAACCAACGGGCTTCCTGAACCCGAAACCACTGGCCCGTCTAGCGAAGAGTATTTCGACTACTTAATCGACGAGTCCCTCGACGTCTACGCCCTCGGGGTTATACTATTCGAACTTGTCTACCGCATCGGCACAAAGATGGAGCGCCAGATGGTTTTAACTGGACTGACGAGGGGCTCGCAACGACCCACCCCTACCGGTTTGGTTCGAGAACGACCGGTGTTTCCAGAGGACTTTGAGCAGAAGGTTGACCGTGGTTCAGCCATTTTACCGACTGGAGAGAGTGTTGCTGAGTCGCTCAAGACATGCATCAGGGGCATGCTGGAGCTGCAACCTCACAGGCGGTGGCGGTGCTCGGATGTGCAGAGACACTTGCAGGGATTGCTTAATATTGCAGAGCAGTCTTCAATCTAGATAGCCAAACAGGCGAACTCTCCTCTTAATGAAGTACATGATTGATCAGTTAGTGCAGTCCGTGGATAACAGCACCAGTATCTGTATTATCCAGAATAATCCCAATAGTAAATAGGTTAACGCGCGGCTTTAGGCTCCTGTTGACCTTGCACTGTAGATCAGGAAACACTTTGACACAACCGAAGCCCCACGAGCTGTGTTAATTCGGAGCCCCATCAGGCTTGAGTCTCAGTTTCATGGCTTAACCTGGTCATTCTCGCGTACATCATGTCCTAACAGGGATACCATCGTAGGAAATTTACTAAAAGTGCATGACAAGTATCAGAAAACGCGGGGAAAGCGGTCAAGGCGTTTTGACGCACAGCCTCCATTGATAAATCTACACCGCAGGTTTCACCATGAGTAACCTAGGCCCACATAACTATATTAACTGTTAAACTATAGAGCCGAGGTAACTGCATTCAAGCCCGACACCTTCAACTGACGCAAGAAGAAATAAATATAATGTGATAGGGCAGGAAGACGACGACTAGCCCGCTACGCAAGGCGAGCTGCAGTATATTTAGGTAGTATAACCCGGTGGAAGCAAGGCCTCACATGAAGAACAAGACCGCGTGTGTAGAATCCACACATGATGGGAAATACAAGCAAGCAAGCAAGCAAGCAATTGCCGAGCTGAGACAGCCGAGATAATGTGTTTTGGCCAGCTTCCCCAGGGGATGCTAAAATCCCTTGCAGGCCATAAAATGCGGGGTGCATGCGACTACGTAGCACTGCCAAGGGCTCGTTATGAATATAAAGACTCCCCTCTCTATCGGTATGAAGTAAGGGACGGACAAACTTCTGAAATTGTGCTTAGAATCCTCGGCACCTGTCTTTTCATTGTGGAGGTTTTCTGCGAACTGCTGCCTTTGCGCTACCTATACATGCCGGCAACATGAGAACAGAGCAGACAACGCGCATTAGTTGCGAAGATGAGAAACCAGCAGATGAAGGCGCCACCCACGTTTCAGACATCTCCAACATAGACCATACCGACACTCTCCAAGTTGCCCCCGAAGATGGGTCAGGCGTTCATGAGCGCGTGAGTAATGCTTGTTTCTATATACTTCTAATATAGAACCAGAGATGATAATATGTGCTGAAAACTCTCACCAACCCCTCCAGATGAGCTGGAAGCTCTTCCTACCACTGGTTACCATGTCTTTTCTCTGGGTCGGCTCGCAGATCCCACTGTACCTCTTTGGCAGCGTCATACCGCTCATCTACTCAGATATTGGCGGCTACGATCGCTATATCTGGCTGGTCATAGGCTATCTTATCCCCAACGCCGCCCTGTGTCCCTTCGTCGGCGCGTTGTCGGACATGTTCGGCCGGCGCTCTGTTGCAATCTGTGGACAAACTCTCTTGATTCTCGGGCCTGTCGTCACAGCCACCGCAAAGGAAATGAACATTGCCATTGGTGTGTACTGCATACCTTGTTATACCTACCTGATTGACACTGCAATATAGCCGGCGAAGTATTTTCCGGCCTCGGTGCCGGTTTGAACGAACTGATTGCACTCGCGGGCACAGCAGAGATGGTGCCATACCAAAAGCGTGGAACTTATATTGGTGGCATTGTCTTCACGATCCTGCCATTTTGCCCCTCTGTGCTCTGGGCACAAATGATCGCAAAGGCCTCGCACTGGCGGTACGTAGGTATTGTCGTGGGCCTGTGGAATTTCATTGGTCTCGTGCTCGTTATTTTCTTCTACAAGGGCCCCGCTGGACACACTTCTACCCGGAACAAGATGGAAATAGTGAGGGAAGTTGACTACATTGGTGGCTTTCTAAGCACTGTGGGAGTGTTGTGTTTCATGATGGGCATGCAGTGGGGTGCTCAGCAAGTAAGTTGACCGTCGCCATGATCTTCATATATTATGTGTAATGCTGATGCTCTTGACCAGTATCCATGGGACAGCGCGCATGTGCTTGCACCGTTTATTCTCGGAATTGTCGGCATCATCGCCTTTTTCGTATGGGAGGTGAAGTTTGCCCCGTATCCCATGGTCCCTGCGAAGCTTTTCTCCAAGGATAAGCGGACGATGACAGCCATCCTGCTTGTTACGTTCTGGAGCGGCGGCAACTACTTTGTCCTTCTACTCCTCTGGCCGACTCAGTGCTATAACGTCTAGGGTATTTAGACTATTCTTATGACAAAGATGAGGGCTGACCAAGTGCAAGGTGGCGACCCTATAGGCATTGGCATTCGAGCCTTGCCCATTGGTTTTGGTATTATCTTTGGAGCTGCCATAACCCTAATACTCATCCCAGTCGTAAAGGGCCGCACCACGCCGTTGATGATATTCTCATGTGCTCTAATGACAGCAGGTAAGCGGATCCTAGCACTACCAGGACGAGTGATAGTTAGTCATTCATGCATTCTATCCTTCAGGAACCGGTGCCATCTCAGTCGGCACGCCACATAATCTCTCTACCCTCTGGGGCCTGACTACCATCGCCTCCATCGCAGTCGGCTGCGTTATAATCCCCTGCTCCATAATCGCGCAGCTTGTATGCCCCGTTGAGCTCATCGGCACCATCACAGCCATCACCCTCAGCATCCGTTTTATAGGCGGCGCAGTAGCCTTCACGGCCTATGACAACGTGCTCTACCATAAATTAAACGGATACATCCTCACCATCGTCGCGCCCGCTATAGTCGAGAACGGCATCGTAGCTCCATCTCGGGAAGACGTTATTGGAGTGCTTGCAAGCCTAGCTGCTCAAGCCAAGTTTCCGGAACTAGAAGAGACTATTGCTGCTAATCCTGCTGTGAAGCATAAAGAGATCGCGTATGACGTTGTGATTGGAGCTATGCAGGAGTCTTACGCGCTGGCTTTCAGGTACCCATATTGGATTAGTATTGCGTTCGGAGCCATCTCTTTGGTGTGCTCGTTCTTTTTGAAAGACGTGAGGACAGTTATACGGGGCGAGAACTAACTCTTTGCGTAAACAAGCTAGGTTAAAAAACTTGAATTTAGGACTCGCTATTGCTCAGAGATAACTTGTATAGGTGGGTGCATGCATATATTATTAAATCAAGTTTATTGTCTATACCGAGCCCAAAAGCCACCGCAGCCCATGTCCACAGTATGTTAGTTCCTTTGGATGACAATCACACCAAGATTAGTATATATTCCACTACTTAGTTACAGTCAGTACATACGACCACAGGGTGTGGAAAACAGGGCTTCCCGTCCGCTCAGCCGTACTTAAGCCACACGCCGGCTGGTTAGTAGTATGGTGGGTGACCACATGCGAATCCCAGCTGTTGTATGTTTTTGTTTATTTATTGTGTTCTTAATTTTTAGTTCTTCACCCGAAGGCCTGAACTGAAGCCCTATCACGCATGACTGGGTGATCAGAGTGATTGGCATCCTTCGCGTAGACTTAGCTCCGCAGTGATTGACTTGGCGAGCTCCTGGAATCCTGAACAGCCACGTCCAGCAAGTAACATCTTTCAAGGGCGACCGGCTGTTGGGCCGCCAGTGACTGGGCAGCGGCTCGGGCCATATCCACGCCGCACTTTAATAGATCACCGGTCCAAACGCCTAGTGAAGAGTGGAACTAGCAGATGTGATTACATAGTGCTACTTTCCTTTGACTAGGGATTGGAGGATAGATATTTGAAAAACCCCTTATGAGGCCTCTTAATCGAATGCTCAGGGCACCAAACCCAGTGCCACAAGGGAGTGGAATAATTCAGCCTCGCAAAAGATATGATGGTTGAGGCTGCGCAAAGCTGAGAGGTTGAACATGATGGGTCAGCCTTGCGCTTACCAAGGCAGAGCCGACAAGGCAGAGTCGACCGACCCCTCCTCAACCACTTGACGGCCTAATTCTTTAACTACAGCATCACGGCCTTGAGAAATGTCTCGTTCTTTTTAGCCGTCTGGTATTGAGAGCTGAATTCTTAGTTGATTCACAATACTGCCCGTCAGAGACACTCCATCTCGAAATTCTGCGTATGTCACAAGTCCACTCAGTGTCCTTTGATGAGACGCTAGACCACTACACCAAAAGACCTTGCAAGGCTGGTGGCGAGCCAGCTATCTCCAACATCCTTCAACATGATGAAGCGAAAGAGGGAGCTTCATATTGATCCCCTCACGCCGACGCCGCCATCAAAATACTCGATTATTTCGAGCACGGCTGAGAGGGGTGATGATACGGTGCCACTAACTCCCGAGGACTACACGGTCGGCATCATATGTGCGCTTCCAATCGAGATGGCCGCAGTTAGTGCAGTACTAGATTCCAGGCACCATAATCTCCCGGTACGTCCAAGTGACCACAACACCTACACACTGGGGAGAATTGGGCCTCACAACACGGTGATTGCCTGCTTGCCCGCGGGTGTCTACGGAACAACGAGTGCCGCAGTAGTGGCGTCTAACCTGTTGATCTCATTTCCTTCCATCAGGTTTGGGCTTCTGGTTGGTATTGGCGGGGGGGCGCCTAGTAACGCCGATATTCGACTGGGGGATGTCGTGGTCAGCAAACCAACTGCGGGCTCCGGGGGTGTTGTACAGTATGATTACGGCAAAGCTGTGTCGTCCGGATATCTCCTTCGGACTGGCATGTTAAACAAACCGCCGCAGATACTCTTGACGGCGATTTCCAGACTGCAATCCGATCACATGCTCACTGGCAGTGGTCTATCTGAAAGACTCTCTGAACTGGCAAAGAAAAGTAGCATGTTCGCGCACCCCGGCCAAGACATCGATCGGCTCTTCCATGCAAACTACGAGCATACCGATGGGCAGAAAGCATGCGACGAGTGTGAATCGAGCTTTCTCGTGGCTCGGGCTCGGAGGGCTAACGATCTACCGGTCATTCACTACGGGTTGATTGCGTCGGGCAATCAAGTATTAAAGCACGCAGCGACTAGAGATCGACTCGCCAAAGAACTCAATATTCTATGTTTTGAGATGGAGGCAGCGGGGATGATAGACCATTTTCCCAGTCTGGTGATCAGGGGCATCTGTGATTATTCGGATTCCCATAAGAACAAGCAATGGCAGCCATACGCGGCAGCCGCGGCGGCAGCATATGCCAGAGAGCTTCTGTCAATTGTTCCTGGGAGGCAGATAGAACAAGCCCCGGCCTTTTCAGCTTCTTTGCCAAATGCAGGTACGGTGCATTTTTCCTGCTTTTGTTTCGAATAATTGACATTTTGAACTGATGATTGGCAAAGAACTAGTCTACCGTGTTTCTCAGTGGTTGACCCCCATGGATTTCTCCGCGGTACATCGCGATATCATCAGCAAGCGGCAAGAAGGGACAGGAGAGTGGCTTCTAAAGTCTGACGAGTACGTGGCCTGGCTCAGCGGGATGCAGCCAACATTGTTTTGCCATGGAATTCCTGGAGCTGGAAAGACAATGATGTCGTCCATTGTTATCCAAGACATCCAGATGAGATTTAGCGATGATGGTCAGGTTGGCATAGCGTATCTGTACTTTAACTTTAAGCGCCATACCGAGCAGTCGCCGACGGACATGTTTGCCATTCTGTTGAAACAGCTAGTAGAGGAATGGCCGGCATTACCTGAAGCTTTGGAGACCTTATACGAGTACCACATCAGACGAGGGACTCGACCAGTGTTGTATGAGCTGACTCAAATGCTACTACAAATTATCGGCCGATTCCGCAGGGTCTTCTGGATTATTGATGCTCTGGATGAATGCGCAGACACTGATGGGGCTAGAACCACCCTATTGCGTGAGATTGGCCGGTTGCAGAAACAGACAACAATTAGTCTGTTCGTGACTTCGCGTCCTAACCCCGAGATACAAAGCCAGTTTCAGGGCAGATTGTCAATGGAGATTCGTGCCAGTGACAAGGATATCCAGAGATACCTGGCCGACCAGATGCCAAGATTACCGCTTTGCGTCTCGCAGGACCCCGAGCTGCAAGGCATCATAAAAGATGAAATTGTGAGAGCAGCCGACGGAATGTATGTCAGATCTCCAATATTTGCAGAGTAAGACTTGCTGACCTAGTGGCTCAGGTTTCTCCTTGCTCAGCTACATATGGACTCGCTATACGACAAGACGACGCGCAAGTCCATCCGGAGGGCGCTAGAAGAGCTTCCCGAGGGGATAGATGAACTTGATGATGCCTACGAAAGCGCCATGCTAAGAATCACCAGTCAGAAATATGGCTTCCAAAAACTGGCTAGACGGGTCCTTCTTTGGATAACCTGTGCCAAGAGGCCGTTGACCACACAAGAGCTACGCCATGCTTTGGCGGTCGAGATCAGCGAACCAGAAATAGACGACGAAAACTTGACCGAGGTGGCAGACATGGTCTCGGTTTGTGCCGGGCTGGTCACGATTGACCAAGAAAGCAACATAATCCGCTTGGTGCATTATACAACACAAGACTACTTTCAAAGAACCCAGCAGACGTGGTTCCCGTACGCCGAAACCGAGGTGGCAGCAGTATGTATCGCATATTTGTCGTTTAGTGCTTTTGCGCCTGGGCATTGTTACACGGACGAGTCATTCGAATCTAGAGTAGAAGCAAACAGACTCTTTCTCTACGCAGCATGCAACTGGGGATACCATGCGCGGGAGACATCAACCGTCTTGGGCGAAATAGTCCTGGATTTCTTGGAGAATGAAACCAGGATGTCCAGTTCCACGCAGGCTATGACCGTCTCTTCCAAGAAACCTGGGTATAGCCAGGACATTCCACAGCACGTCACCGGTCTGCATTTAGCAGCTTACTTTGGGCTGACAAATGCCTTGATTACCTTGTTGAAAAATGGCCACTATCCAGACCGGGAAGATACATATGGTCGAACGCCATTATCTTGGGCTGCAGGAAATGGACAAGAAGCTTCCACAAAACTGCTCTTGGCTTCAATGAGGGCAGATCCCGGCTCAAAAGACAAGAACGGCGAAAGTCCGCTATCCTGGGCAGCAAAATTGGGACATGTCTCCACATTGCAAGCGATGCTAGACAAAGGAGCCGATCCTAATATTCCGAATGCGTCAAGCCAGACACCTCTCTCGCTTGCTGCTCAAAATGGACATACCATAGCAGTAAAGTTGTTGCTGAGTAGAGGTGCTGATGCTAATTTTAAGGACAGAATGAGCATGTCACCACTTGCTTGGGCAGCTTGCCGAGGGCATTTTACCGTAGCAGATGTTCTACTCAAGCAAGCAAATATCGAGCCAGACTTGAAGCACCACTCTGGTCAGACTCCACTATCCCTAGCAGCATCAGAGGGCCACACGGGCGTACTAAAGCATTTTCTCATAACCCATATGGAAATCGACCCGAATTCTCGCGACGACCGGGGCCGTTCGCCCTTGTCATGGGCCGCGGCAAAGGGCCACGAGGCAGCAGTGACTCTACTACTGCAGGATTATCGCGTCGATCCGGATATCCCAGATAAACATGGGCAGACACCATTATCCCTTGCTGCTGCAAATGGAAGAGCCACCGTTACCGAATTGCTTCTGGCCAACAACAAAGTCAATCCAGTCTCGGTATCCGAGGAAGGCCAGACGCCGCTTTGTTTCGCTGCTATGCATGGCCATGTCTCTACCGTTAAAGTGCTACTCACAAAATGTGAGGGTGACAGTATTGTTCCAGACGTTCAGGATGACTGTGGGCGAACGTCTTTACTATGGGCCGCCAAAAATGGACACGAAAGAGTCGTCGAGGCGCTACTTGAAACGGGCAGGGTCAACATATCTTTGAAGGATAAAGGCGGCCACACGTCCTACGATTGGGCACGGAAGAACGGACATCATGCCATAGTTCGGCTTCTCGTCCATCAGTGACCTTGGAAGTGATAACCTTTGCAGTTCGGCTCCCGCTCTAATATGCGAGAGTGGAATCTCGAACTTAATTCTGCCTTGCATATGCATCTTACCTTATTGAAGCGGCTGAAATATGAGCGGTCCGCACCAGGGAGATCCATACTGATTTCACCGAAGAGTAGCTGGACCTTACTACAACAGCGCTCCATAATCCCGGCATTCTCGACCTCGCGGTGAACCTCTATCGAGTCGCTTGCTCTATGCGCCAGTTGATCCAGGGTTTGTCCATCTTGAGGCTCTGCTGGATACTCAGCCTCCCATCGCCGTGCCGGCCGTGTCGCTGGTCCCGGAGGTGATTGTGGGTTATTCCTGCCCAAGGCAATATAATATGAAACGGTAATGCGAAGTCCATGGCTATGGTTGATGGCGCGCTTCTTAAGTAAGTTGAGCCCATCGGTGCCAAGGCCTGGGTACTACAGACTATCACTCTTTATTGATCAGCCCTTGTAAATCTAGTAGCCTTGTATTTTACCCTTTGTTCATGTATTCTATACAATGAAATTGATTTTTTAGGTAGGTCAACAGTGCACGTGGATCGATTACATCACGTGAACCAGCCGAGGCTGTCAGTTCCAGGCAGAAAGCCGACCTCTGACTTCAACTTCAGCAACACACATCTTGGAGCATAGGGTTATCCAATTGGAGGCCCGCAAACGAATCGAAAGGTCAGGAACCGGGTGGCCTGCATCCATTGCAGGCAGATGAAAGTGAGGCCCGCAGCATCCACCACCCCACAATCTCGCGCTAATTAGTGCTTAGCTCAAGTGTGATGGGAATGACAAGTTTCCCGCGCCTTGCTCCCGATGCGAGCGGGCCGGGAAATCATGTGCCATTGATCCTCAGTTTAGGAGGATGGCACGCCGACAGTGAGTTGTTATTGGCCTTGGTGGGGAAACCTGGATCAGATTGTGACTGTATAGACGCCTGGGGCGCATGGAGCGGGAAATTCGTGACATGAAAGAACTTGGCTACTGCTGATATCTCAGTAGTATCTATATAAAGATCTAGATAGCTAGTAGATTTAGATAATAATAAGATATAAAGTCAGCCTTCAGGCTGTACTTCAGTACTTTAATAGCTTCGATATTTACTGACCTCAGGTTGATATCACACTATACTATATTAATCACGATATAACAATAGCAGAAGAGTATATCAGCAGGCTAATTATTCTTTCCTAGAGTAGTACTATCTATATATTAAGTGGTTTTATACTATAGAAGATTAGAAGAAATACTATAAATTATATTTATCTTTATTATAGCCTTGCTATAGACTTCTTATATTCTGCTTTATACTAGGAGCCCCTGGGTTTTACCCTTTCTGTTTAGGGGATTAGACCAAGGACCTGGATATATACTTTTAGTACCCAGGCTTCAGCCTGCATGGAGAGCTTCCGAAATCTGACTAGAAATAAGCAGGATACGAGAAATTTGAGAGAAGTTGTGCGATGGATTCGACTACATCTAGATGAACTGCTGTACCGAAGCTGAACATTACATTACTGTGCTGATCCTGATCTACAAGTGCTTATTCCCCTGTCTCGACCCGGTGGAAATAGTATCCGCGTAGTGTTGCCAAGCGACGATCCGCAGCCTGGTCAATGACATTAACAGCAAGTTGGACGGGTCCAGAAGGCAAATTATATTTAATAGTTCAGATCGAGATCCCCGATTGCGGGGAGGGCGTGTACTGGACCACCGGTTAGTGGCGAGCTGAAGAATCTGCATGGTGGACCTTCACGTCGAACAATCCACACTCTATAAAAGCTAAAGCACGTTTAGCGCGCATATTACGCACTTAGAGTAACTATTGGGTTCTGTCACACTGTGATCACACACTAAGCTTTGTTGACTACTTGCCTTATATGTCAGATTTATCTAATGCCCTCCATGGGTGCTTTCCTTTAACGGGTAAGCATGGCTAGCCATGAATAGAGTATAGTACGGACCGTACCAAAGAAGTAGCTCAGGTTGTGTACTCTGTAAAGGACTCCAGCCCTGTGAACTACTAGTGCTAGTGGAGATTCCACTGTAAGGCAGATTTGGAATTGCTGATCCCGATTAAGATCATCTCAGCCCAGTGTCTAATGGGGATCTCTGATCGGCATGGGTAGATTCCTTCTAGAGGCACGTACCTTGATGATCTCTATTGACTCCTGCAAAGTGGACTACACACCTGCAGGATCTGCCACGCCTTGCCATGAAAGCCTGAAAGGGGTATGGGAAAAGGCGTCCACCAAGCCTATAAATTGGGCGAGCGAACCGGCCCTGAATGCAAGCTCAGTCTCGTCCAAGTAAATTGTAGGAATATTGTACAGGGCAGCCATGAAATCTCTCTTTCTTCTATTACTTGCCTGCCTTTGGGCTCAAGCTAGCCTAGCTCGTGGGGACTTGAATACGGCCATCAGCGATGTCAAGCGGATTTTGGTACCCCATCACCCGCCTGGGCATGACGCTGATATCCTTGACCATCTGAGTCCCAAATCTGGCCATTCGCTGTTTTTTCGCGAGTCTGCGAAGAAAGGTTCGTTGGCCGCCCCGTTCCACACATACTTCGTTACCTTCCAACCTGGTTGCCGACTAACAAGACTGTTAGGAATTCTCGGTGCTGCGTTTGGACAGATGAACGCAACATTCACCCATCCTACCGTGCTACTTGATCACTCGTCGCATGTTTTAGATGTCCACTGCTCAAAGTCCAGCCTCAAGGTCTGCTTCCGAAACGAGGAATCTCGACGTCTGGCTGCGCTGGCATGGCAGAGCCATCTGGGCCCGTTCTTCCTCTCGCCCTTCCACAAGGGATGCGGGAAGCACCATGAAGGCCAACGGAGCTATTTCAAGTTCGGCTCCATAGCGCCGGCCTCGAATGCGAGATGCGCTGATGTTCAGGCTACAGACGTCCCGGCAGAGGATGCGATGGAGAGCTTTGATCTTGATTTCGGGCACGAACAGAACCCCGGTAGGTCGGCGGATCTGCGACGGAGAAGTGATGCCTCCTCCTTGATTGCCTCGCAGGAAACGATTGACATCTCGGACGACGAAGAGTTGCTGAGCGAGTTCTTTGGCGTGGAGTGGAATACTACCTACCCGGCCAATACGACGGCGGCCACTCCGATGCTGCATAACGGGACTGTTGAGGCGACCAAGAGGTCTAGCATGCGCCGGTCCAACCTCCATCGCCGGCTATGGGGCCCATTCCAGGCGATAGTTGACGTTGCGGAGGTTTGTCAATCGCCACCGACTCTGATTTAGGGCTTCGTGCAGCTAACGAGACGACAACATAGAAAACGAAGAACGTAATTGTCGATGCTAGCAACGCGGTAGCCGATGCCGCGGTCTCGGCCTATAACACCGTCGTTGATTTCGGCAAGGATGTCGGACGGCTTGTCCAAGACAGCCTGAATTACGAATGGAGCCTGGGAGCATCTATCAGCAGATCCTGGGATATCGGCGGCGCAGGAACCCAGGCGGTGCCCACCAGCCCTGGCCTCTTCGGCGAAGGAGAGGGCCTGGCTATCAGCTCTAATGGCCTGATCCCCGGTAACATCCAGTGCGAGAACTGCTACGCCCGCGGCGATGTGTCGGTGGCGGGCCACATTGGGTGGACGCTCAACGACGGCCTCAAGACGGGGTACTTGGAGGTTGGCGGCGAATGGGACTCTCGCCTGGCGCTGGGCTTCCAGATCAGTGGCCAGGCCAAGGTGGAAGCCTTCCAGAAGAAGCTGTTGCGGAAGAATCTCGTAAACCTGGAGATCCCCGGGGTGATTGCCATTGGACCCGAAGTCACCCTCGGCGTCGTGTTCGACATCTACTTCCAAGCGCAGACCGAGATGCTGCTGGGCGCGCAGTTCAAGGTCTCCAGGGGCTCAGCTCGCATCGACCTGGTGGACAAGCAGAAGAACCACTTTAACGGGTTCGTGCCAAGTCTGGAGCCCATTGCAAAGTACCGCGGAAAAGAGGAAACGGGCTTTATCCTGGACTTTGGCCTGCCCCTTGGTCTTGAATTCGGTGTCAGGCTGCTTGGTGGGAAATGGGAGAAGTCGGTTGGACTCTTCGACCAGCCTTCGTTCCAAGTCAAGGGGAAAGCCCCAGCGGAGGGTTGCAATGGCATCGACATGTCCCTGGCCATCCAGAACTATATCTACCTGAGTGCTAGTGGTTTGTACGACTACGCAATCGATACGCGGGAGCTATGGAACAAGCCGTTAGGGTGTATCGCGTAAGTAAATGGCTTTGTGAACCAAACAGGCAGCTAACAAGATACAGGAGCAGTGCGGGATCCTCCAAGAGACTATCTTCCAAGCGACAGGCACCGCGTAGCATCGCCGGTCTGCTTCCACGCCAGGCAGACGATGAGGCGGCAGCCATGGAGCTCGAAGACCCCGAAGACGCCGTGGATCAGACCTTTGAAGACGGCGCTGCCTCAACCAAGCCCCCGCCTCAGGACAAGGTCCCGGTCAACGCGTCCCAGGTGGACTCGGTCACTGGCTACTCGTACAGACTACTAGCCGACCTCAACGAGACAGCGATTCTGGTGTCCGGCAAAGAAGACCGCCTATACCTGGCGCCGTATGGGGATCCGGATGCGAGCTCCGGATCTCCATTTTCCACTGAGCCTTCAGTCTCGGACGCAGTCATCCTTGGCGATGTCTTCGGAGGCTATCTGAACTTCAGTCCGGAGGAAATGGCCCTCACGGGGGTGAGTAACCTGAGGTCATCTCGGCTGACCAAGGTGTATGAGGGAAATAGGTTCATGTGAGTTGTCCTGCCGTAGTCCGTATTTTAATACATATGCATACTGACCACTGCTGGGAGTAGTTCCTTGACTGAGGTCCAAGTCAACAGCCACAACGCAACTGCAGGGATGTATGTGGCAGTTGAGGCAAGGACCGAGCGGGTGTACAGCCTGGTGACATGTAGCGTCATTGACATGGGCACAAGAATGTACGTGGTGGACCCCGCTCAGAAGGATATTGTCCAGCGTCTGTCCAACAACGAGCTAGAGGATACAATAGTTGGTGGCCCGGTCAGAGGATGTCAGTATGTGTACTTGACATCGCGTACGCGAGGCTTGCAGCTGCCGCAGGTTGGCCGCAAAGGGCGGTAGTTAACTATGAAATAACCCTACCGAGTAGAAAACCACGGCCGCCGAGGCTGTTGCCCGTCTCGCTGTCCTAGGGCAGCAGTTGAGGATGAGGCTCGGTTTCAATAGGAGGCCGTACGTGCCGTGCCGCATGCAAACCAATGTCTTGCCAATTTCTGTATTCCAATTAACCGAATATTGATTTGTCACTTGTTTCCAACCGAAGTGCACTAGCTGCAAACCATTAGTTAACTAGTTATGAGGTGGCGGCTGACTACACTCTCCGATAGGTCTGTGCCCTCTCTCTGGAGATGGTTGCAGCACGTCTAGTTCTCGACGTGGTTCACCCTCCACTTCGCATGCCCCGCCATAGCCAGCACTCCTATATCCTGGGCGAAGCCGCTGGTCACAATGTCGGTATCGCATGCCTACCCGCCGGGTTAATTGGAACAAACTCCGCGGCCGTTATCACCGCAGAAATGCGCACAACATTCCCTGCATTGCAGATAGGACTCATGGTTAGTAGTAGCGGTAGCATACTACCCCCCTCTACAGATAGCAGGGTAGACGATGTTGTTGTCAGTCAACCCCAGGGCCAATTCCCGGGTGTTGTCCAATATAATATTAGGAAGACAATCGTGTCTAGTGGTTTTAAGCGCTTCAGGACTTTGAATATACCTCCGCCCGAAACCCTTACAGCACTTGCAAAAGTCCAGGCGAACCGCATGATAAGGGCAACGCTCGATTACAGACATATATTAACAATACACTTATTATAAAGTCATAAATAGGTCAAGAAAGCTCCCGCAGACCTCGGAAAGACCATAACTGGCTTTATAAGGCATCCTATATCTACCAGGAGTCTACTAATAACTATAGAAACTGCGATCCTAAGCAGATCGTCGGCCGGCCGCCACGGGCATCTGAGGAGCCTGAAGTATATTATGGAACTATCACTTCTAGTAATCAGCTTATGAAAGATGGGCGAGTTCGTGACCGGCTGGCTGGGGATATTAGGGTCTTATATTTCGAAATAGAGGCTACAAGGCTAATAAATCACTTTATGTACTTAGTGGTGCGCGGTATTTGTGACTATACAGATTCCCACAAGGGTAAAATCTGGCAACAATACGCGGCTATGGCAGCCTGGAATCTAGAAGACCTAGCTAGGGAATGCCGGAGGGTGCAGAGATGGACTTTCTTCTTTGTTAGCCAACCTTTGGATATTCCTGGTGGCGTAGCTAGTCCGGCCAATTCTATAGCTATCCTGTGATGAGTAGAATAATCCCATGCGCACTACGTTAGTTGTGAATTTCTCCACAAAGTCAACTCCACCTCTAGCCTTGACTCAAGCTTCCTTGAGGGATATTTACATGGGAGCAACAAGGAAATAAAGGGAGTAAGCGAATATCGCTCGGCATCGGAGCGAGATCGCTTCGCATATGCCCCGGATTTGTGGGGATCCCACGCAATCGGGAGTGATGAGCGTAGGTGAGATGCAATATAAAGGCAGCAAAGATATATCATATCATGTCGCTGGATAAGGAAAACAAGGAAACAACACTTCCCTGATTACCCTACGAGTTGAATAGCACGGCACCATGGAAGCCTCCAGGAGAGGCAGCACCCACCGGGAGAATGTTGAAGCCAAGCCCAGCGGACTGTTGATGCACGAGGATGTCCAGCTTTCACCAGAGGAAACGAGGGCAGAGCGACGCTTGGTGTGGAAGATCGACCTCATCATCCTCCCCCTCCTATCGTTGATGTATTTCCTCGCTGCTCTGGTATGTATGCCTTGTCGTTATTGTTGAAGCACCAAAGACTTACATATGGATAGGATCGAGGGGATGTCAGCAACACAGAAGTGGCTGGTATGGGCACGGAGCTGGCGCTGACAGCGTCTCAGTAAAGCCACTGCGTATCCTTCTTTTTCATCGGCTATATTGTCTTCCAGCCCCCGGGCCAACTCCTAGTGCGAAAGATACAACCTCATATCCAGCTGGGAACGGCTCTGATCGGATGGGGCCTCTGTACGACTGTGTCAGTCCAGTCTCGATACCCGTGCTAGACCCTTGACTTACTCAAGGCTGTATGCCGAATATGCCTGGGTCAAAATTGGCAGACGGTTTCCGGTCTTTGTATTCTTGTGGGTTGCTTCGAGGCCTTCATCCAGGCAGCGCCTTTGTATTTGTCCATTTGGTACAAGCGAGAAGAGTTGGCTACCAGGGGGGCCATATTCTTATCGATGATGGCAATAGCGGGGACCATGAATGGCCTCATCGCCTATGGTATCCAGATCGATTTGAACAATGTTCACGGGTGGCTGGCGTGGCGATGGATTTTGCTCGTTGAAGGTACCTACAAGTCCCAGGCAGAGCCGTCCTGTCACGGCTGACCATTTGCTTCCTTTCCCTAGGAGTCGTGTCGATTGGATCAGGGTTTTTCGTTATGGCATTGCTGCCTCCGGTCCCGGAAAGAGCCCACCGGTTCTTCACGGCGGAAGAGAAGCAGATTGCGATTCGGCGATCCAAACAAGCCTTCAACACTCCCCATACGGGGGTCAAGCTCAAACAACTGCGCTTCTCTCTCGGTATCCAATAAGCGCAAGTCCAATGTGCGCACCACCAGCAAAGGCATACATCTGATGAAGAAACCAAATCATACAGCTGATCCGGGATCTCCCGCTGCTCGGCGTACCGCCGTACCAACAACCATCTGCGAATCTCCGGTGAACCTTCCGCAAAGCTCAACGCTGATTTCCACACGTTAACTGCAGTACTGAAGCAAGCCGTCTTTGCACCAGCGCGAACAAGGAGTTTAACGGATTTAATCTGTCGGAATGCACAAGCAAACATAAGCGCAGACCCGACGACGTGACCCTCAAAATCGATATCCGATTTAGAATCGATGGAGAGTCGGACAAGCTGGGGTGTAATTAAACTAGGCTCCGGCGCCTTCTCAGAAAACTCACTAACCAAGGCACGCTGAGCTCCAGGGAGAACAAGCAACGTGGTTAGCGGGTGGATTCCCCCTAGACAGTAAGAATAAGTGTTGAGATAGAAGACTAATAGGTATATAGTACTTCTAGTAATAAAACAGGTAGTAAAGATTTTAAAATCCTTTATACATATATAGTATATACTTCTATGAAGCCACGGGACTTTATTATATTCAGGATCAGAATTAATATACTGTTATTATTAAAAATAACTGCTGTATATTTAATAGATAATTCCCAGATCTTACTAGTTCAGATATCCAGTAGATAAGGTACTTACCTGTATTTTCTTAGTACTATCTAATATTATATATAAAGAATTAAACAACCTTTTTTCTAAGACTAGATTATATCTAGAGTCTATACTATTCCAGCTGTCTCGTCTTTAACCTGTACCAGCTACTTATTCCCCCAGGTAACAACGTCGGTGCTCTCCCAGACGAACAAGGAGCGAGATGCTATGCCCACATATATTAACTGTTAAGCCATAGAACCGAGATAACTATATTTAAGTGCGGCGCCTTTAACTAACGCAAGATAAAATAATGATAGTATGCTAGTATATAAAGAGTCTTGAATTTAGGACTCACTATTTCTCAGATATAGCTTGTATAGGTGGGTACGTGTATATACTATTGAACCAAGTTTATTATCTATACCCAGCCCTAACGCTACTACAGCCCATGTCCACGGTATATTAGTTTCCTTTAGATGACAATCACACTAATATCTCATACCCGAATAGCCTATATCATCCACTGTTTATGTATATCAAGTACATACGACCACAGGGTATGGAAAACAGGGCTTCCCGTCCGCTCAGCCGTACTTAAGCCACACGCCGGCTGGTTAGTAGTATGGTGGGTGACCACATGCGAATCCCAGCTGTTGTATGTTTTTGTTTTCTTTTATATTTCGAGTATCTGTAAGATGATGCTTCGAGCTCATTATTTATTGCGCTGTCGATTCGCGCGGAGACGATGCGTGTGGCTACTATAACAGGCACGGGGGGAGATCGCGATGGTACAGTACACAGACACTAGTTGGCTGTGGACCTCTCATTAGTCAAACATTCTACTGCAGACCCTCTCGAACGATCCTTGGCAAGTTCACGGCTTCGGCACATTATAATCGATAGCCAGAGCGCAAGCAGACTTTTCATGGCGCGCGGGGACTGCCATTGTGAAGCCCGTGCGCGGGAGGCTCTGGGGCACAGGACCCTTGTTACAGCCACTCAATCTTGGCCGTCGATGTTGGCTCTCCACACTCATCTTGCTGCGATGACTTGAGTCGTCGATGCGGCCAAGGGTCGTATTCGTTTCAGGAGATCTCTCAGGCGATCTGCCAAGGGTTCTGTCAAGCAACTCAAGCGAGGCTCAGCCACCTCTGTCCGTTGTCTGTCTTCACCATCTGTCCATCCCCTTTCTCCCCAGCTTTCCTCTGCACACACGACCAGTATCGCTCGTAAACCTTCTCGGATACCCTCAAAAGCATGGATGACAGCTTCTACGACCCGCCCGCTGGCTATGCACTCCGGAAAAACGGCACGTGCGGTGCGGATCAGGAGACGTGTGGGAATCCCTGGCTTGACTGGCACAACTGCTGCCCCAAGGGCACGGAGTGCAACGAGCACAACACCTGTTGTCCGGAGAAGGCAGGGTGCGAGCAGTGGCTCGTGGAAGACCCGCACTGTGCAAACAATAAGACCTGGGACCTCTACGAGACCGAGCCCGGCGGCAATTTCTTCTGCTGTTTGAGCACGTCGAGCGCCTACCTCGCCGGGGGCCTGGAGTCCAACGGGAGTGCTACTACAGGTATTGCCTGTGCTGACGGGATTCCGGACGGGGCAAAAGATGAAGCCTTGGTTCCAGTCGCGAGAGGTGAGATTCACATAAAGAAATGCCACACCCTGTGTTCGGCCGCGAGAATGAAGAGCTGACTGCGATATTCCTGGCTAGGCACTGCGTACCAATCATCTACCAACAAGGGAGCCATTGCCGGTGGTGTCGTCGGCGGGTGTGCTGGACTGGCTCTCATCATTGCCCTGGTTTGGTTCCTGATGCGTCGACGGCGGCAACAGGCTCGGGCAACCGATCCTCTCACGAGTTCTGATCCTAGCACGCCAGCCCAGGACAAAAAAGGCGTATATGGGTTCGAACTTGACAATAATGCTGTGCGGCCAGAGCTACAGGGTAATCCCAATACAATGGCTCATGAGCTGCCTCCAGACACGGTACCCCAAGAGCTGCCTGCGAGCCCGGTTCGGTAGTAATGGGCAGCCCGGGCTGCTGGTATATATCATGATTTACGGCGTTGACAAAAGCGAAAGGCTCTAGCGTGATCCTTCATTTCTTTACAAATTTTGCTTGCACTTTATACCCGCTGGTGCCATGACTGCCCAGCCTAATACAGTTCTTGTTGTATTGGGGGTTGCTGGTATTTGAACCCAAGTTCATCCCTTGCAGGATGCTAGGGAAGAAGTTGTTGAAGCTGTACGCCGTGTGGTTGCTGCAGAGCATGAGGAACTGTATACGGCCAGCACTACTCTTTCGTGTGAAAGGCGTGGCTCTGCCTTGTTTCATCCTCCCAATATCGCGGAGATGGGGGATTATGGGCAAGAGAACCGGACAGAGAATATCCCGTAGCTCGCAGCGTACGACGCCAGAAAAAGGCCTTCTGATAACTGTAATTAGATCTAGACAGATTTTTGCGAGGTCTTAGTAGCTAGGAATTCTTATTTCTAGTTTAAAAAAGGGCTCTTAACTAAGATTAACTATAAAAGTATCGATAGCCTCTTCTACAGATAGTGGTTCATCTGAGTAGAGCAGGAACTAAAGAAGATACATTCTGTAGTAGTAATAGTACTTGTTAACCTAGTACAAGGCTATTTTAATGGGCAATAGAATAATTAGAACTCGAGCCCTCTGATTTTCGGCATCTGCAGCTATGCCTGCTCAAGCCAGTGAAGGGTTGTGGCGAGCTGTTCGGGCTGCAAAGCGACAAGATCTGCAGGCCCGTTAGCCCTTGGAGACCCCTACAGCCCACCGGAGCTGTGAAGAGCCTATGCCGACATGACGATGGACAGCACCGTGTGGGCCATAACTGAAGAATTCGGCCGACACTATACTCAGCCGGGAATGGATTTACCTGGACTGTAGACATCATCGCGGTGCTGCTCCACGCTCCACAGCCCTAGTTTCACTTGCGCGCCCGATGAGGAAATCAAACTGTCGTGAGCCAACTCCGACGAGAATTTTTATTGTCAGCAATGTCTCCAGCTCACCCCGATAACGAGTGACTTTTCACCTCTCTTGGGGTCGCAGGACAGTTGCGAGCATGGCAGAGATAGATAAAGGACACCGACTCAGCTACGTCCGACTCGACGACATACCAGAACCCTCACAGCAAGCGCGGCAACGACCCCTATCATCGGCCGAACAAGTCTTCCTGCAGTCTCAAACAAAGAGCTTCTGGGGAGCAAGCTGGACCCTAGAAATTTTAGGGTGTCTCACCTCGATTGCCTTTCTTGTTGCTATCATCGTGGTACTGTTCTACTATGATGGCAGACCAATGCCCCAATGGCCGTATGGCATTACTCTCAATGCCCTTGTTTCTGTCCTCTGCACGGTCATGAAAGCTACCATGGCCTTCATCCTAGCCGAGTCTCTCGCCCAACTGAAATGGTCCTGGTTTCGCGACGGAAACAAGCTGAGTGATCTTGCAGTCCTCGATGCTGCAAGTCGCGGGTTCATCGGTGCTTTCGTCGCTCTATTCCAATTCCTGCCTCGGTGAGTGCTATCCCTGGTGCTGCCTTGGCCTGACACTGAACCTAGCCTAGCCATCTCATTACATTCGGGTGTCTCGTTCTGGTCATAGCAGCCGCTACAGACCCGTTCGTCCAGCAAGTCATCGGCATCAACATGCGTTCAGTGCACGCCCCAGGCCACTCGTCTATTCAGGTTTGCAATGCCAGCACGTATACAGATTACGGCGAGGGCGCGGGCCCCGGACAAAACCTAGTGCCGCTTAGAACCGCTGGTGCAATCTATTCTGGGATTTACCAGAACCAAAGTCCCAACAGTAACGCTGTCTTAGCGAACTGCCCAACGGGGAACTGCACGTTTGCACCATACCAGTCTCTTGGATTCTGCAGTCGCTGCGCCAATATCACTGACTCCCTTCACCTATCCAAGACATCGCATGGTCCAATGCTGAGCGAGTACCACTACACGCTACCTAACGGGTTCTCCTTCACCACTGCCCAGAACATGGTGTATTTGATGAACGCCACAACAGGCCTCGATTTGATCAAGCTAGCTGCAGCAGACCTACCGCTCATCCTGAACTTCACCGCTATCAGCTCAGCAGGCTACGGGACAACTGAGATCAGCGCCACAGAATGCGCGCTCTACTTCTGCCTCGAGACGTACCAGGGTACTGTGCGAGAAGGGGAGTTCTCAGAAACACGCACTTCAGTCTCAACCGCCTCTAACGCCTCCACGTCCTCGTTGGAGGATTTTGCCATTACCCCAGACGTCTGCTACGTCAACGGGACACGCCGCGAGAAACCATACATGAAATTCGCGGAAGATTGCATATACAAAATCAGCTGGCTAAGCCGTCTGGCCATGTCTAATTCCCTTTCACCATTACTCCAAGGCAAAGGGTCTCTCTTCGTGAGCAACAGACCGAGCTGGAAACCAGAGACCCTCAAGGCCGTCTACGGCACGCAAGGAAACTACACCGACATCGCCTCAGTATTCGAATCGCTCGCTTCCTCGTTAACTCTACAAGCCCGATCAAGGGCCTCCAGCACAGTCGTTACAGGGACTACCTGGGCAGTGCAGTCATTCGTGCATGTGCGCTGGCCCTGGATGATTATGCCGGGGATGTTGGTGGTGCTTAGCGGCTTCTTTCTGTTTATTACGATCCTGCATACGCGCAATCAGTATATCTGGAAGTCGTCGCCTCTGGCGCTGTTGTTCTCGGGATTAACTGTTGATGCGTCGTCACCGCTGAAAGCGGATCCAACGCTGAAGGGAATGGAGGATACGTCGAGAAGGATGGACGTTTGGTTGGAGACGTCGGCTGAAGGACCAAGGTTGAAGGCTGTGCCGAGGTAGATTGGGCAAAGGTTCGATTGTATAAATAAGATAAGTAATAATATAATAAAATTATAATCTATATAAAAGAACAAAATTGGAAAAAAATAAAAATAATGAGTTTATAAGATTTTAGATTCATTTATAATTTCCATCCATATATATGTAGGCCAGGTGCTAGAAATCTGAGCAATCAGCCCATTCTATCACCCGAGTTTAAACTGTGCCGTCAATGAATTCAGGCTGATTGGAACTCCTGGCACAAATCGGACAATCAAACAAATCGTCGCTGCGCACCAGGATAGGTATTCGTTCTGTAAAGGTATATAGGAACTGATACAAGCAAGTAGAACATTACACCTACTCGCTTGGATTTACCCTAGCACTCTCAAACTGAGATTAAATAAGATGAAGTCACCTCCGAGCACTGCTTCAAGATACGATCGGTGTATATATCTACGGCAGATAGCCGTAGCCTTGTAGGGTGCTGTTCTGCTAGGGCTGGGTAACAAACAGTCCTGTGCCTCAGGATACTTTCTGTCCCAGACCTTGATATTGCCATCGAGTGATATACGCCGGTGTAGACCCAGGTCCTCCATTCCGTGTAGCGTATGCCCCAAGAAGAGTTCCTACAGAGTCAGCGTTCGCGCAGAGTAAATGTCTTTATACGAGAAGACATCCTTACCTGTGAATCTTCCCGTCCCGCCACTGACTAGCACAGCTTCCACGGTCTGACTGAACCTGAGGTGGTTGAACTCGGGGAACACAGCTGTCAGGACGTAATGCGAGTCCTCCTTTGCCTGGATCTGCAATTGGGCTCTGATCTTTGTCTTAGATGACAGCGGTAGGGCCTTGACGATGGTCTCTGGCACGGCCACATTTTGGGTTGCAGGTTTCTTCAGGTCATCTAGTAGGGTTGTTCGGAAACGGACGTGTGGAACCAGGGTTCCATTTGATGGTAGTGGGAGGAGCACAATTCCTAGATCAATATGTTGGTATTGGGTCAGGAAGATAGTCACACCGAATTCCTCCTCATCAGCTGTGGGAGCGAATGACACATCCACGGTGTAATTGAAATAGGTGTGGCTTTGACGACGTGCAACAAGCGAGATGGCCGTTTCTTCAACACCGACGCCAGGAATACCGGTTCCCGTGAGATTTTGAAGTGAAGGAAACAAACGGAGAGAGTTTGGGTACTCTGGTGGTGAGACTGTGAAAGTACCCTCCTCGGGGAATCTCCAGAACAGAAAGTGTTGAGGGATGAGAGTCCCGGGGGCAAAGGTGATGTTATCTGGAGCATCGGCATATGCTCCATTTCCGCCGATACTGTTGTTGGAAGGATTCGGCAGCTGCCATCCAGACATGCGCCCCTGTACAGGCTCAAGAATTGGCCACCCCCCCTCCTCCCATCTCACGGGGAAAAGCACTGTCTCCCGGCCCATAGGGTAGATCCTCCAGGCTGGACCGGAGCGGGTGGCCAATGCAGTACCCCACCAGTTACCATGACTGTCCTGGAAGACATCGGCATGACCAACGGTCTGGAAGTATGCTGTGGTCTTTCGATTGGTGAGGATTGGGTTCCCAGAATACCCCTGATACGGGCCCGTAACCTTTCTTGATCGTGCAATGGTTTGATGGTGACCAAGCTCCGTACCCCCTTCTGCAGCAATGAGGTAGTACCAGCCATCCTTCTTGTAGATATGTGGACCCTCTACAATTGAGGCACCGGTCCCAGCCCAGATATTGACCTCTGGTCCTAAATCCCCTGTCTCCAGGTCGATTGTCTGTTGTGTAATACCCGCGGTCGAGGCATATACTGTGCCATCGTCGTCCCAGAACAGGTCCGGATCTATGCCGCTAATATTAAGCATAATAGGGCCACCCCACGCATCATCGGAGTAGATATCTCTTGAGGTGAAGAGTAACCCTGTGTTTACGCCGAAAGTAGGAAACTGATGGGCGTATGAGGTGATAAGATAGAATACTCCATGGTGGTATCGTAACGTCGATGCCCAGAGACCGTCCTGCTGGGTTTGAGAGGTGCTGTTTGTGATCTCAGGCACCTGTTCAGGACGAGTAACCACATTGCTGATTGGCTTCCAGTGAAGCAGGTCTTTGCTGGCGTATATAGGAAGTCCGGGAGTGGCAAGAAAGGTTGAGGTTGTGCAGAAAAATGTGTTGTCCTCTTCAGGGACAAAGACACAGCTTGGGTCCGAGTGCCATCCAGGAAGAATGGGGTTTGTATACGTCGAGTTGGGAGAGGATTTTGCCAATGAAAGGAATGTGAATACCGTGAAGCGGGAGCATGCTTGTCGGAACTTCATGTTGGGGCAGCCCTTCGTTTGTTACTGTGTCTTTATATTTGGCAATTTGTGACGCCTTTAGACATCTTATAGCTCTAAAGCTGGCTAATATGGTGGGACAGGAAGGAGAGCAGGAAATCACCTCCAAGAACAACATAATCAGTGAAGAACGGGATAGGGGGATAAATTTCCTGTTCTCCTCCGACAGATTCCATTATTCATTCAGCCGAATTCGGCTTTTATCGTGCCTCGGTGGAACGATGACCGAGAACACAGCGGTCTTTTCTAAGTGTGCGATACTCTTCTAGATGGATGGTCTGATTCTTTCTGATTGTTGCAATACATCCAAAACCAAACACTTTCGAATTATCATTACTCTTAGTGGATTTCCGGTGTCGCCTCTACCGTATATTACCTGCGTCTTGCATTATGAGGCTGTTATCCTTATTGATCTTCATACCCTTCCTCCCACTTTGTCCAGCATTAGTATGCTGGCGCAATACGAGCTGCGATGGACCCCTGGCTCCAGCATTCACAGGCCCCTGGGAATCCTACATTTTGGCACCCAATTCCCGGTGGGTCGAGCCGAGGAGTATCTTCACGTTAACCAACACAACCGCCTCGCCGTATCCCGGATCCATCACACTCACCCGCGGTCAGTCTTTGTACGTATTAGACTTTGGCTTTGAAGTCGGCGGTGTTGTGCATCTGGACTGGAGCACAAATGATACAGGACAGCTCGGACTCGCCTTTTCAGAGGCGAAGAATTGGATCGGCGAATTTTCGGACAATTCGCACGCCGGCGACCCAGATGGAGCGATATATGCGCCTCTAAGCAATGGCACTGGAACTTATGTGATGCCTGACAATCTCCTCCGGGGCGGCCTTCGGTATCTTTCTCTTTTCCTACCGGGGAATGGATCCGTTACTATCTCAAACCTCACCCTGGAGATGAGTTTCCAACCTACATGGCCCAACCTAAAAGCGTATCAGGGCTATTTCCACTCGGATGATGAGTTGCTCAACAGAATCTGGTATGCCGGAGCGTATACTCTCCAAGCTTCCATAATCCCCAGGTAAGAAACTGGATCGTGCAATCCGGCAGTTGAATCCCAGAACTGACAGGAAGGCCTGTTAGTAACGCAGGCGGTGGAATAGATGCGGCCCCTCCTGAATACCCATGGAACTATATCGGTATTGCAGCGAATGGGAGCTCTGTGCTTGTCGATGGCGCAAAACGTGATCGCCTTGTGTGGCCTGGGGATATGGGAATTGAACTACCATCACTATATCTAAGTCTTGGTCCCGCCAGTGGTGTCAGAGAGGCCCTAAACACCATTTATGATCATCAGGTGAGCGACCTACATTTATTAATCGGGTGTCTTTATACATTAACTCGTGGATAGAACATCGATGGCTCGTTTCCTCAGGCAGGCCCGCCTTATCTGGCTCAGGATAGTGATAGTTTGTTACCCCCCAACAACCTTGCTGGTGCAGAATTGACTTGTTACAGCCTACCATATGTGGACCATGATAGCGACGTACTACTATATCCTCTACACGGATGACATGGACTGGTTATCGCAATACTGGGCCGGATACATCAAAGCGATGGAGTTTATCTATGCGAAGGTCGCAGCAGACGGACTACTGAACGTCACAGGCACAAACGACTGGGCACGTCTAACACAAGGGGGGAAGAACAGCGAAGCAAATATGATGTAAGAAATGGAGATGAAACAACGGTAAACTGATTGCTGACGACCAGACTCTACCACACTCTCACCACTGGTGTCACCCTTGCCCGATGGATTGACAATGACTCCCAATTCATTGGAACCTGGCTGGATTATTCCTCTGCACTCCGAGAAGCAATCAATCTATACTGTTGGGACACGTCATTCGGAGCCTTCAAAGACGACGCTGGGCCATCAACACTATATCCCCAGGACGCAAACAGCATGGCAATTGCTTACAACGTCGTCTCCCCCACGAGCAACGCCTCTCGGTGCATCAGTGAGTATCTACACACGAACTGGAACGAACTCGGCCCTGTCTCGCCCGAGCTCCCGCACAACATCGTCCCCTTCATCTCATCAATCGAGCTCCAGGCGCACTTCACATCCGGACACACGCTTCGTGGATTAGATCTCATCCGAAGGACTTGGGGGTGGTACCTCAACAACCCTAATGGCACGCAGAGTACTCTGATCGAAGGGTTCAAGGACGATGGCTCGTTTGCCTATCGCTACAACAAGGGCTACAAGGATACCAGCTACACATCGCACGCACATGGCTGGAGTACCGGGCCCACCTCGACATTGACCGAGTATGTGCTTGGGCTTCGCGTCACGGAACGTCTAGGGAGGTCCTGGAGACTGAGCCCGCAATTTGGGGATTTAACCCATGTTGAAGGTGGTTTCGTCACTGCTCTCGGTAGGTTTAGGGCATCGTGGGAGGTGACGCCCCGAGGGTATGAAATCAGGGTCGATACCCCTGCGAAGACGCGTGGCGAGATACTGCTTCCTGTTTTACCTGGGTTGGAAAATAGGGTTCAGCTCGACCAACGTCGTGTTGAACATGCAATCGGAGATGGAGTGCTCAAGGTCCAGGTGGCGGGCGGTTCTCATCTGGTGAAAGTGTCATGACATTATGCGTATTTGAAATATATCTTAAAGTGAGTCAAAAGCCGTATACCTCCCATTCTCTATGCACTCCTTTGCCTTGGCCGAGATGTTCTCTGCATCCAGCTGATCTCCCGCCGGCACTACCGGTAAGGAGAGTTCTCGCTTCTGCAGGGCAAGGGAGTGTTCTAGTAGAAACCGCACCATCCACCCGTCCAGTCGGTGAGACTCTGTGGACACGAGGCAGGTGTTCTGAAATATCATGAGTCTATTGATCTAGGGGAAAAGGTCAGTCAGGTGCGTCCAGATGCTGGGAGGTGGGTGTGGGTGGGTGATACCATGGCTGTAGTGGCAGGCCAGTATTGTTGGAGCTCCATTAGGGCCGCGAAATTGGCGCTGAGCTCGCGCCGTGCACTGGGGATCTCTTCCTGCTCACCGAACAGCATGGTGTGTAGGAGAACAGCGGATGAAACGGTCGTCATGTGCCCGACGGTAGGGTATAGGGCCTCGCATCCCTGTAGCTGTCGGGAGAGCTGGAGGAGGCTGCTGAACGAGGAAGCGTGGTATTTGCAGCGAGCGGCATAAGCATTATATATTGAAGACGGAGTGTGGTTTCTGGTCTCCAGGAAGCGGAAATACAACAGCGAGGAATAGTAGTGGTACGCCAGGTGTAGGGCGATAAATAGTCCGCCCAAGCTGTTATGCTGGTGGTCCTGAAGGTTTTGAATGGTAAAATGAACGCCAGCGGGAAGCTGCCCTTCCCAGTCGTCTAGCTGTTGGGTGAGCTGCTCGACGACCTGGTCCAGTTCAGCGGTGTCGGTAGCATTGTGGCCATTAGTAGCAGCACGGCGGTTTGAATCCTGAATCGGGCCAAACAAACGGACGAGGGATATCATATGGGCCCACAGTCCAGGCCTGTGGGGAGCTTCAAGGGTCGATTGGCCTGGTGAAAGAGAGCGAAAGGCGATTTCCTCCAGAGGGAGGTCAGTGGACTCGCCCAGGCCATCCATATGGCGTGGTAACCCGAGGGCAGAAAAGCACCAGCGATCTGCCATGTAGAGTGACCACCAGATCCTGCGTGCTGTTTCACGGGCAATGACCGTCCCGTCCATCGCAGAGGAATGGAGGTGCATGATCTCAGCCATACTCGTGGCAATCCCTTGGCCGAATAATTAGCTGGCTGGCTGGCCGAGGTAGAAAGAAAGTCTTACGAGTAAACAAGGCCGCAGAGGAGGTTTCGCAGTTCCCTGCGCTCAGTGTCGAGAGCAAGATACATGCTTGGATGTTTTCAATACAGACATTCTCGAGGTCAGCCTTCAGCCGTCGCTTAGCCTCTGCAGCCATGGCTATCTCCAAACCATGGCGGTCCGGGTATGATGAGAATTTTGACGCGACAGCGCAGATGGAGTACAACAACGTCCCGCACAGCGAGCGATCGCGCAGTTGGGCCCGCAGCGTTGCTGGATGGAAGATGCTATGGGGCCGATCGTGAAGCTTGTCCAGGTAGATTTCAACCAGCTCTACGATGGTCTCCCAGGGCACGTTGGGAATAACAATGGTTTCTTCTTTTTCCTTTTCCTTTTCTTTTTCTTTGCGGCTGGTTGCAGCAGTCGAGGGCTGTAGTCGGCCACCACACTTTAGTTCTCTTTGGTGGCAGGAGGCGCAGGGTTCGCCGGGTCCTGCACGAATGCATTTCCGTTTTGACTCACGGCACTGTGGACACGCTCGGGCGGCCTTCATGTTCACGGAGTCGTAGTTTGATAAAACTGGGATGGACGATGATGATGATAACCCGTCGATGCCGAACACTGACCGGACGATCACGAGGCAAACCGGGAATGGACGCTCTCCATTGGTTGATCGGAGATAACACTCACAGTCCGGGAATGGCGTCTTCTGATTGGCCTGAAGTCTTCTTAATACTCCCAGCCCACAAGGTATAAGTATGAGGATAGCGCCTCTCCAAACTCATCAAATAAAACCTTCAACTCATTATGTCTTCTCTTTTGGAACCTGTCACAATCGGCGGTAAACTCTCCCTGCGAAACCGGGTCGTCATGGGCTCCATGACCCGGAACCGCTGTGTGGACGACTACAAGCCTGGCCCAGCACATGTCACCCACTATGCGGAGAGAGCAAGGGACGGAACAGGGCTGATCGTGAACGAGGGCACCTTTGTTGACTGGGCGGGCTGCGACTGGACACACTCCCCCTTCATGATCACCGAGGAACATGCCGCCGCCTGGCGAGCCGTGACCGATGCTGTGCACAAGGAAGGGGGCAAGATCTTCTTCCAAGCCTGGCATGCGGGTATGCAGACCTGGTACATGGTAAACTTTCACGATTGACTTTCTCATAGGTCGGATCCAGCATGATGAGATGCCACTCATGAAAGAAAAGGCGGGTCGCGTGCTGGCCCCGTCTAGCATCAAGGCCGAGGGCGGGAAATATCGAGACCTACCAGGCGCCCCTGTGAGATGACACACACACACACAAGGTATTATGGCAGAGCCAAAGTAACTGACTCGATATCCTCCAGGGACACACTACGAATGTGGTCGCCATCGAAGATCCTCGGCAGCTCGTGGAAACCTATCGACGCTCGTTGCTGCTGGCGAAAAATGCCGGCTTCGATGGCACTGAGCTCCTGGCTCAAGGGTATGTCGATCCAATCCACTGTCTCTTTTATACACAACTTATGATGGAGACAATAATAATATCCGCGCTGATGGTACTTCCTAATTAGGCTTCGTTGGTACTTGGTAGTCAGGCCGGTGGGCTGACCTGTAGTCACGTTACACACACCCACATCACACTCCACCTTCCGATCAAAATCCAGTGACCCACCAACCGTGCAGCCACCTGGGCGTTTTCCCTAGCTGGACTATTTGTACTTGTTAATCCAATCAACGACCATTTATATTGTTCTGGTCCTCCAGTCTTTGCGAGAGGGGAACGGAAAATACCTATGTGGTTTCGCCACCTGGATTCGAAGAAAGTGTCATTTTGTGTTAGTAAAAATAACTTCACCTTTGATGCTCATGCACTGAATCTAACCCAGCTAGCAAGCTCCTAGATCTACATACTTGTTGTGTTCCACGACTTATCCCTCCTTCCCACGAAATTATGAGCGTCGCTCCTTCCCCAGCGGGTGAGCCACGACGAGCTGCACCTTCGTCTTCTCTCGAGTCCGGTGTTTCGTCCGTCGGACCATCTAAACAGCACACAATGTTAACTGCAGCCGCTATTGACATTGACCCATCTACAATAATCCGCTACAAGGGACCTGGGCAACTTCTGAAGGTTGCTCTCGAGAAACAGGACGCGCTGAGAAATCGCAAGACAGAACAGCAGACACTCATTTTCAAGCCAGTAACCGAAAAACAGTTGAGTACACTGCTGGACCACATCCAACGGCACAGCGGGATATTTAAGGTTGACTACGACAACTTGAGTGAGCTGCTGGTGCTCAAAGTGATGCCGGGCTGGGACCATGAATATGCCACAGCCTTCCTGACCAAACCGATCAATAAACAGCTCGATTCAATGGACCTCGAGAACGAATATTGCTGCCTCGCGTCTCCGGGAGTGGAACTTCACAATGGATTCAAGGAACCGGATGCTTGTTGGATCCCGAAGTCCTCTCCGCGACGTCCTACTTGTGTTGTCGAGATCGGGACCTCAGAGCCTCCGTCACGTTTAGCCATTGATGCCCACCGCTGGCTTGAAACTTCCAATTCTAGTGTTCGCCTAGTGATTACTGTCTGCTTCAGGTATCTGCTGGCGGAAACAGATGAAAGGCCATTAACTATCTCTGTTTGGTCCCTCGTTCATCAGCAGCACAACACAACCACCAGAGATCCCATTGCTCTTGCGAAACAAACGACTATACTTAATGTTGGCAGAAAGGATGGTTTATTGTCAGTTTCCGGGTCTCACTTCGACCCATTTACGGGGACGGAGACTGAAGCTCATGAAATACGACTCCCGCTGCCATCACTTATAGGACGCACTCCCGCTAATCCGAGAGAAAGAGATGTTATCCTAACGAAGGAATCAGTGCTCAACTTGTTTGAACAGCTACTAGAAAGCCGAAGAGTCTAGCTTTCCTCTTACTCTCCTTCAAGCCATGTATTATAGTCCCCAAGCTGCAGATCAATCAAATATTTCATACTTAATACTTTGATCAAAACATAGAGTATCGTCCTCTTTGACATATCTATATATGGCTAAGTAGATACGCTACCGGTATACGCTCAAAGACCAACTATTTCTTTTTCCGACTCCGTATCTGTTTGATAATCGCGATCATGTCTTCCTCCGCCAAATCTGCTTCGATTGCCTCCGTATACAGTTTACCGCATACATCCATTAGTGGCATCTGAACATGTTCTGTTTCCGCGGCAGATTTTATAAGCTGCGTGCTATTGTAGCATTCCCTAACTGACGCCTGTGGAGACCAGTCCTCATTAAGTATCTTGTTGACCTTAATCTTGGAAAAGGCCGATGCCATAAGAACTTGCGCGAACGCTGCAAGATCAAGACCCTGGGCTTCGGCCAGACTCATTGACTCGGCGAGCCCAGCAGTCAGAGTGGTGGCCAAAGTGTTGATGGTATATTTTGTTTTTAGGCTGGAGCCTATCTCGCCGCAGTAGACAGCAGTGTAAGTTAGAGATTATATAACTAAAAAGCTTAATAATCTAATCAAGGTCTATATTCCCTGTTATTATTCTAACTAGCTTACTCTTTTTAGCAGGAACTTTGCTACCGCTGACAGGCATCTCCAGATATCTGCCCCCGGCTTCCTGGATGATCCCGCAGAACAATTTGCTGGAGTCGACGGGTATCGAACTGGCGTTGACGATTATCTTCCCTCGTACGGCTCGTCTGAAATCATCGTCTAGAATACACTCTATTGCTGCGGTATCAAAGAGCATCATAAACAGCATGTCCGAGCTCTCCGCTACCTTTGCGGGTGTGGATGCAATGGATATGGATACCGCGCCGGCCTGCTCGAACATTGCGTATTTGGCGGGACTTCGATTCCACACTGCAAGGTGCGCTTTTTGGGCGAGATTGCGCGCCATGGGTCCGCCCATGGTCCCCAGGCCGATGAAGCCGAGTCGCATGATAAAGCGTTACCGGATGGACGAATGAACAGAATGATCGGGCGATTTGGGCACTGCCCTTGTTGGCTTTTTTTTAAATAAAATATTTTGAGAAAGAATGAGGAATAATCCAAGGTCATGAAGCAAGTGAGATCTCCGAGGATAGCCGCTTTGCTGTCAGATTAGCGAAACAAATCAGGAAGGACTTGATCTGAAATACCGGTAGTGGGAAATCCACACTGAATGGTAAGCTGCTGGTGAACCCACCCTTCCGTGTCCGGTGAGAGCAAGTGAATGGACGAGAGAGACAAAGCCAATGCTTGAGTCATTGTTGGAGACATTGGATCGGACTCGTGGGCTCTACTGCAACTCCGAGCCCCAAAGCACACACCTTTTCAGTGATGTGTAATTGATATATTTCACCAGCCATCTAACCACTACTTGTAACCTGTCGGACTTGCTGAACAATGTGTTAACTAGCTCAGCCCTATGAAAATGAAGGTCAGATTCATCAAAGCTAGGTTCGGATCAAAAGTCTACGACGCCTGCTCTTAAAGCAAGCCACTTGTCAAATTTTGAAGCCGAAACTTGCGAAGAGAACGATTGAGCCATGAATTAAAATGTAAAATCAACTTATGCCTACATAACATCTAGACAGTATTTATAGGTGATCCTCTTAGGTAGGCATCCAGCCCTCTAACAAGAAGATCCTGAAGATTCCGAATAGTCTGGTCCGAGTACCACGCAAGATGTGGTGAAACAGTGAGGTTCGGGATATCCTCATACAGTAGCGAGGTGTTTCGCTGTGGCGGTTCATTCTGGAAAACATCCGTAGCAGCGCCTCCAATTTCGCCTTGACGAAGAGCAGAAATGAGCGCCTTCTCATTGACAATGCCCCCGCGAGATACATTGACCACAATGACATCCCTCCGCATCATCCTCAACTCCTTCTCATCGATAAGATCAATCGTGTCGTGAGTTTTCGCAATCGTCACGATGACCACCGATGCCTGCTTCAGAGCAGCCTCGAACTCCATACGTCCTTCTCGCAGAGTTTCCCTCGGCGTCCCTTTCCGGTCTGCAATGATAACCCGCATACCGAGAGCGCTGGCTATTTTTTCGACCTTTTTCCCGAGAAATCCATACCCGATGATTACCAGGGTCTCGGAAGAACACGAAGGCGGAGGCGCAGGGAAATAATGAGTCAATGTGCCTTTCTCTGCATATTCATTCGATCTCATGCACCGATTATGCATTTCAACAATTTTGCGACGCGATGCAAGATATAATGCCATGGCATGCTCACTCACGGCATCCACGTTGGACTGGGGCGCCCGAATGACTGTGACGCCGCGTTTGCGGAAGCCCTCGAGATCAACCCATTCAGTTCCGGTCGCCATTGCGTAGACGCATTTTAGACGGGGACATTGGTCGAGGACGGCGCATGAGATTGGGATGATGGTTGTAATTGCAATGTCGGCGTCGAGGAGTCGAGTTGCAACGTCCTCGCGGGTCGATGATGTATAGCCTCGATATGTGTGTGGAAATGGGAACTTGGGGATGGGACAGTGGCACTCTTCGAGGCACACGATATGAGGACCAGTGCTCATGTTGTCCGAACAATTTGAGGTGAAGGAGCGAGAATGGGGACGTAGGGTAGAAGTGCTGGAGAAATGTTCTGCCTGTGAATCTACCCCGAGGAGATTGTGGAGTCTACCCCGACGCACATTTAGTTTTTCGATACAGTTGGGGTTTTACATCTAGCCATCCTTATGTAGACTAATCATACTCGCGTAAAGCTGAAGACTTTTACAGAAGGAATCCGCCAGCTCAAAAACGTGCGTTCCTTTGAGTGTCTCGGCCAGCAACTGGATCACCGCGACGGCCAATCGATTTTCCCCCAAGGAATGAACGAGCCTGGTTTCAGCAATTAGGGATTCAACTGTTCCCACAAGCCGCCTTTCCTGTGGATGGAGGTCTTGCACGTCCTGTATTGTCTCGAGCCACTTGCTGAGGAAGATGGCGCATTCCAGATTACACAGACTGTGGACGATAGACCAGGTGAGTGTTTGTGTCCGCGAAACAAACTCGATTCCTTCACGGATGAGTATACTCAGCGAATGGATGCTCTGCAGTACGGCCCTGTTGACTTCAGGGGATCGGATCGGGCGGGGAGCCATCCGAAAGGCCTCAGCAATGACCATTGCATCGTGGGTTTCCAAACGGCGAAACGGACCGATGTTAAAATGCAATCGAGTATATGCAAGTCGAAAGATTGCGGTGGAATTAAAGGAAAGTGCGCCATTGAGAGAGCTAGGGTGGTTTGACGATTCCTTTAAGGACTCCCAGGTCAAATGCCATCGCCGTAGTGCAGTTTCGAGAATGGTTATCGTGGTGTGGGATAGAGTATTTGTCGACGGGGTGCATTCGTCTTCGTGGGGGACAAAAGTAGGGCAAAACTCCCTCGACAGGTAGACTTGCTGAAACAGGCAATGGATCAGAGTAATGTTCCCAAATGAAGACCAGCTAGTGTGGTAGATGTGCGGTGGAGAGTATTTATTGGACGAAAACAATGCATCGAAGCAACGGCCGATAGATATTTCTGGCCAGGGGTTATCGCGATGTATTCGACTCCATTCCTCACTACTTGCCGCGCGCCACTGCTCCTCCGGAAATGGCATATGCAGAAATCGAATTTCGCTCGTCATCAAACTCGGTGGGATATTATAGGTGACGGAATGCAGGTTAAGTAAAAAGTAAGACACCAGGACTGTGCGTCGCTTGCTTTCCCGCTCAATCCATTTGTTCCAGCTCATCTCATTGAGCTGTTGGGGTTCAGATAGAAAATCTCCATGCCGAAGAGCAAAGGATAGTTCTGTTGCCAGAGTAAACGCATCCCGCAGAAGCGCTTTGTGGTTCCACGTTGCAAATGACATGACTATAATAATAGCCTGTATTGTTTCCAGGCTCAGCGAAGATTCTTGATCCGATCTGTCAACATTTTCAGACAGCAATGTTTGCGAAGGAGAGGGAGATGCATGCAATGGTGTATGGGCAACCGCCTTGACATCATGCGCACGGCGTCGTAGATGGTCGTCGATCAAGGCCCTGGCACTCTTCCAGAGTTCAATTGCTTCTTCCCGTTCAAAGCGAAACTGTGCACCCATTGCGAGGATGGCTAAAATCAACATGAGAGGACAAGACGCCAAAGAGAATGTAGGCAAATGTAAAAAAGGCAAATGGTCGTAAAACCCACTGAAGAAACCTTCCAGATAGCGGGTCAGGGCGTGTCTCGAAGGCCAATGGAATGCTGGCGGCAGGACATGTCTATGATCGTTTATCATGCTGGAAATTGTGCCATAGTCGCTGCGAGTCATTTGGGGGCTGCAAGGCTTTGACCCGTAACCGAATCGCGAAGGCTGCGGTTGATCTTCCGGTTGGAGTGAAGGAAGTCGAGACATGTCTTCATTCAGGCCAGGGCCACGTTGATCCTCGGCCGAGTTGAAGGCTGGAAAAGAGTCTGCCTGGAAGGACTGAAAAGGATCGCTCATGCCGTAGTGGGCGAACGATAAAGAACACAATGGAAGGGCTGCTGCACTTGGGTCCAGGCCTAGGCCCGAGTCTCCCCAAAGGACATCGAGGTCGTCAAGAATCTCGGAGGGCAGCAAAGACTGACTCGCATCTGGATCTGGTTGTATTTGGTGTGGGTTATCATTGACGTTCCCCGTCCCTAGGGCGATCCCTGCTGGGTCAGCGTCGTGGGATGTGCGATGCTGACTCTCATCTGGCTGATCGGTTGGCATTTCAGACGCCATGTAGGGTGCAGGGCTGTGGGAAGGAGCATCATGCTCATTTGAATGCGGGATATTCGATAAGGCGACGTGGTGCTCTGTCTCATCTGCCTTCCTGGTATGCCGTAACAGCAAGTCGCTGCTGCTGTCAACACGGGCCATCGGATACAACTACAGGGAACCCACCCTCTGGAGAACCTTTGCCCGCAGGAACAATGGAATGGTCTTTCACGAGTATCTGGTGCAGCTTAGCCCCGCCAAGAAAAAGAACAGAGGTAGAAACACATACGGGTCCGCTCGTGTCGCAATAGATGTTCCGTTCGAGAGAACTTCCGACTGCAGTACCTGCATGGGGGCACTTTCACGCGTGCTCGCATTGTGAGATGGACAGATTCGTCCTAGAGTGGCAGTGATGTTGGGGTGAGATGAGGATATGGAGCAGACTCTTTCGAGAAACTTCCCCTCATTCTTGGCAATTTACCCCACGGTATTGGTTCTGTATTGCAAACTATACAGTAGCCTTCCACGGTATTCCTCATATTATCTGGCTCTTGGAAGTTCCATACGCGAGCAAGCCTATAGTTGCGTTAAGAATACACAGAATAATAAAGCAAGATGCCTTGGGTCCATTACTAGATAGAAGACACTGAGAGAGTAAGAGAAACCACAGACTTAACTACCATTACCATATGCTCTCAGCCTAATTAAGGAAGTCGCCGTTTGCCAGCACCTTTTCCATCTCATAATCAGGCTGAAACGCGCAATAAAGGGCCTCCTTTTTTGTCATCAGTAACATCAGGGGGTGCTGACAGACTACATAGACTCACCGGATCGCTGACAGCGTTAAAGGTGAACTCGCAAGCCTGGTCATTTGCAAACATCTTTTGCTTGCCACTTCCCTCTGCCGCGGCATCTACAAGGAGTTGCACCTCACAGGATCGCTCCATCAATGTGTAGAGATATGTCGCTTCGTCAACGGTTCGACCAACTGTGAGTAGTCCGTGATTCTGGAGGATAAGAGCCTTGCCCTTCGGTCCTAAGCACTCGGCCAACTTTGCTCCCTCGTCGGCAGAGAGAACAACACCTCCAAACTCAGGATAGACAGCGTGCGCATCCCCATAAAAGTCACAGGCATCTTGGTTTATCATCTCCAGCCTCCTGCCAAATGCAGAATATGCCTTGCCGTACTTCGAGTGCGTGTGGCACGCAGCATTGACGTGCGGGTATCTCTTGTGCAGGTGAGAATGGATCTCGAATCCGGCTGCGTTGGCTGGAAGGTGAGTTGCGCCTCCGACAGGCTCACCCTGTTCATTCAAGAGAATGAGGTCTGAGACTTTAATAAGACCAAAGTGTACCCCATATCTGTGAAATGCTCGATTAGCTACGGCCCGATGAGCACCGCTGTACCATACTTACGGGTTCGTCCAGAAACAATCAGCATGCTCTGAAATTTTCTTTCAGCTACCATCGAGGGCATTGCATCAAGGTATTCTGAGAACTTACCAGGATCTCTCAAGCTGATGTGTCCAGCAAGGCCTTCTGCGAAGCCTTTCCGGGCAAATACTCGGAACGCACCGGCCATATGCTCCAGCATCCAGCGACGCTCCTTTTCCAAAGACGTGAAGGATGGAATCCCGGTAATTGTCACGCCATGCGACAGTCGCTCGATAGCACTCTTGGAGTCATCATTGTGAGTCTGAGTAGGAGTGGACTTGGTATGGACTAGAGTGGTCGACATTTTGGAAGTGCTTGGAGCTGTATCTATCGGTGCGTATAACGGACGTTTTATAATGTTGCCTTCAGTTATTACCAAGAAATATTGCATTTCAAATTACCCCGACTTCTGGCACTACCTGAGTTACTTAGTTACTTTACTCCCCTCAAGCCAAGACGACGACCAATGGATCGTACCCCGCCCCCAACATCATGAGCCCTGTATCCGAAACCCCAGCCCCAATTCCAGTGCCTAAGCTATATGGTTGATTGGGGCTTTTTACTATTCCAGGCCTGTCATTCGCTATTGATGTAGTAGCTGATAGCGATTCAATCAAATTTCAAGGGACGAGCAACCACCAGGGCACGAAATGGTCTTATTTCTGCCATGGTAATCATTGCTAACTCCTAGTAACACACTGAAATACAGTTTGAAGATATCTTTGACTTTCCGAAAGCAAACAAAATACTCATGGTACAGAAATCGAAGAACCTCTCCAAATCTTTACATATATTATTTCGTCATTTGTAGCACGGGTAATGTCAGTTTGAAATGGCTTTGTTTAACCCTCGCGGGCGCTGCTAGATTAAGCGCTTTAAACCCGAGTAATCCACGTTGATAGGATCTTACCCATGTTTTACGAGATTGGTGTGCTCAGCCCTACACAGCATAATTGGCGCCTTGAGGTAAATTGTGTACTGGGACTAAAGGCTACACGATCGGTAGGTTATTCCGCAGGTACCGGAAAGTCCAGGCAACCGACCAGATAGTAATGTCCAGCCCAGCGGCATGGGGACTTAAACAATAGGTACATTTTGATTACTACTAAATTGCTTAGACACAGTCTCACCTTATCGAGGCCATAAGTGGAGGAAACAATTAAGATCGTACACTACAAAGACAGACAAAGACAGAAAGACTAGATAAATTCCATAGTAAGAGCCTGGTTAAAGCAAATAACATTGCCTTCTGCCCAATCGGCTGCACCGTCATCGTAGCTCGTAAAGACGTTGGCAAACTAGTTGTCACCACATATAAAAGCTCATTGGCGCCCCTTTGTATTCATAACGGGCGAATCTGATGCCCGGTGTATCCCCTCCAGCCCCCGACGCAACCATATATGGCATGAGATGCTCAGATGCGCCACGCGGATGAGCAGAACGGCTAGTTGGATCCGCTCTCCAACCGAGGAGGGCCTCCTCTCTATCTGCAGAGTTCGGGATGGATGCCACGGATCGTAAAAACTCCTCGAACTGCTCCGCGCCGGTGACGGGTTCATTCGTGAAGAATGCCTTGGCTATAGCATTGAAATCATGATATGACCCTCCACTCCCAATAATCGCAAACCCGGCATCACGGAACCGAGCCACGGCCTGTCCGAGCTTGATATTCTTTTGGGTGCAATCGTCCTCGTCGCGTCCTTTTATGATCGACATTTGCACAATCGGGATGTCTGCGGATGGACGCAAGAGGGTCATGGGGACGTAGACTGCATGGTCCAGTCCACGATCGTTGTCCAAGACAGGGTCAAACCCGTGGTCCCGCAGTTGGTTCGCGATCTCGATGGCTAGTTTTGCGTTCCCAGCGACTGGATACTCGAATGAGAATGCTGCCGGGGGGAGAGTGTTCCGCATGTCCTCGTAGTCGTAGTATATTCCGGGATTATCGCTAGCAGTGATATGCGGCTGGCCGGTTTCCCAGTGGGCTGAGAACAGCAGGATGCCTTTCACGCCGTCGAGTTTACTTGCGTGTTGGCGAACGAGTTGTCTGTAGGATTCTTGATCGGGGTCCAGGAGGGGAAAAGGGCCCGTCCCATGGGAGAGGAATAGACACGGGGCACGAGGATTGCAGCTCATTTTGTCATTAAGAGAAACATCGAATGATGGCAGATATAAAGAGGGTTTGGTAGTATACGAGTGAGTATATATATCATCCGTCCTCACGCTAGTCCGGCACTAGTCCGACGCTAGCCCGACGCTAACGGAGTAGCGCACAACACTAATTCTTTGCTGCGTCACCTTCTTCACCTCCACCCATTCATGACGACAATCATCGATATACTATGCAGTCCACCAGGTCGCTCAATGCGTGTATTGCTTGCTCTTCCCATAAGCGTAAATGCGACAGGCTTATCCCCGTCTGCAGGCGCTGTGCTCTGTAATAATGTGATTACATTTGGAAGTGCCGCCCCACTAACATATCTTAAGGCGCAATCTACCCTGTCAGTATGGCGGACCTGGTGCCATGCAGAATATATCTCTCCGCTCCTCGCAGACCGTACCGAATTCATTAGAACCTGCCAGTCGATGGTGCTCGCCATACTACTTCCATCAATTTGCGACCCGAGCTCGCGGAGCAGACGAACTGGACGACTGTCTAACATCATGTCTGTTCGTCAAGCTTCGACAGTTTAACATTGATCTGGATAGAGCTATCACTCGCTATGTGCAGTGCGTACATCCATGGCTGCCGATGATTCACCCGATATTCCTGCGCCAAAGAGTTGCCTCCTTACGAGATGCACCCTGTGCCGAATCTGCATCTCTCGCCCTCCATGTGCTCCTTATAACCCCGCCGGAGCCCACATCCATAATCCCTGATAATCGATTACCCTCCCTATATAACGAGTGCAAGTCTATATTCTCGCTTATGCAGGTATCTCGGCCCGACCGGCTTGCTACTATCCAATCAGGACTGCTTCTATCTATTTATGAGCGCGGCATTGGCCATTTTCCCGGCTCATATACAACGCTCGCTTCCTGTGCAAGTCTAGGAGTTGTGAATGGTCTGCGCCAGTCTCATACATATACTTCCATCTTCGACGAGGAGAAACGGCGTGTATGGTGGGCCATATATCTCCTCGACAGACTCTTCTATCACTCGGACGAAACCATTGACCGGACTTTTCTTATTCAGAATGCTCAGCTAGGCGATGAGCTTCCTGCTGATGACGATCTGTGGAGTCGAACCTCTGACCTTGGTCCGTGGACCCCAGATATCCCGAGACTCTCCTCCGATGCTTTGGGCAGAAAAGTTGGATGTTTTGCGCTTCAAGTCCAGGCCGTGTATTTTCTGGACATGGTCTTGCAGTCAACGAAATCCCAACTAGCGACTCCCGCGGGATTATCTGAGCTTGATACTCACAAGCTTGATGTATTAATCCGGCGGGTCACCATGGACACAATAAATGCCTTTGACAAAGACTGGGAGACTTTATACAGAGCAGTAGTTATATTTCTTTTGTAAGTCACTCCCGGACATGGTTTACAGCCGAATGGCTAACAGAAGCAGAGCCCTCATGGAACTGCACAAGGGTATGCTGATGACTCCTTCAAATAACGCCAGCAGTCCAGCATCCCGATCCGAGAGCGCTTCCACAGCAACAGCAACTATAGAAATGACACTGAATATCCTGCACGACATTGTTCGGATGGATGACGTCCTGAAAGTCCAGAGGATGCCGCTGGCGGCCGTTGTGCTGCTTCAAAAGGCTGGGTCCATGGCTTGCTGGCTGCAGATAAATCATGGACGCAGAGTCGAAGCTCTCCAGCCGGTCATTGAATCCCTGGAACGAGCAAGCCGGCGATGGGTGGTTGCAGGTTAGCCAGCCCCTAGTATTCAGTTTCTGATATTGACACCCGTAGGTGAAATTGCGTCCCAGCTCCGTATTACGAGCTGATGTTTTTTGGACACATACAAACCGGTACAGACAAGCTGTGGATCGCCGATCCCCACAAGACGAGAAGCAAGAGGATTAGTGAATCATAGAGAGCCATAGATCAGCAAGCCTTTTCTCGGTGGATACAATCTTTTGATAGATCTATATAACCATATATACCTGACTAGGTCGACCTGATGACGACCTCTGCGGTTCCAAGGCCTTCGCTTTCGGCCGTTACAGTGATTTTTCCACGGCGTCCAGCTTCGCCGCGGACAATAGCAAGAGCGAGGCCATTAAAGGCATTCCGCTCCTTGGACGTAAATATTGTCAGATCAGCAGGAAAGCCGTTGTCCGTGGCTACAATCTCACCGGGGCCGGAGATGGAAAACTTGATCAGATCATGCGATTCGGGAACCACATTTCCCTTCCTATCCACGATCTCCAAGGTGATAAACGAAAGGTCATCACCATCCGCGCCGATACGGTCACGATCAGCCTTTAGTTGAAGCCCCGATTTCTCGCCTGTTGTTACTACAGTATCGGTGGCCCATGTATTCCCATCCCGATAGGTTTTAACGTGTAACTCCCCCGGCTCGTAGACTACTTCATCCCATCGAAAGCGATATGTAAAGGGCTCCTTCTTTTTCCTGCCAAGAGATTTCCCATTCAAGAAAAGCTCCGCTTCATCCGCTGAAGTAAAGACATGCACTGGAGTGACTTGTCCCTCCCTGTCGGGCCAGTTCCAATGGGGCAGGATATGCGCCATCTTGACGTCAGGATTCCAGCGTGACTGGTATAGCCAGGCGCGGTCCTTCTTGAAGCCGCAAAGGTCAAAGATACCCCAGTGGCCACCGTGGGTACTCGTGTTGAAAAGATAAGGCTCACCGAGATAGTCCCAGCCAGTCCAAACAAAGCCTCCCGCGACGAACTGATGCTTGTCTTGCGTCAAGAACACTCTGTCCGGGGACGAGCCTGCGTCAGACGTGTATAACTCGTAGGAACTCACGGCGGGGATTGTTGGGTCTGTGCCAGCAGAGTTGTTCGCGGGGGCGCTGTTGAACGAGGTGACCGGAAACACATATGAGCCACGAAGGCTGAGGGACGACGCGACTTCGCTGCCCAGGATAAGTTTGTCTGGGAAGGCTTCGTGATACACGTTGTACTGCGGCGGCTTCTTGTACATCCCGGTATAGTTTTCGTACTCTGGGCCGTACATGATCCCCTCCCCCTGGTAGTTGAGGCTGATGATGTCCTGGACTCGGGCCAAAGGCATATCCGGACTGGCATAGTGCATCGATGCGGTGCTCGGCCGAGTGGGATCCTCCTGCGCAACAATATGGCGCAGGTAAGTCGCTATCTCACCCGCATCTTCTACGGCATATACCTGCTCCCTCACTTCATTGCCGTAACTCCATGCCATAATGGAAGGATGGTTTCGATCCCGTCGGAGGAATGTTCGCAGGTCCGCCTCACTCCAATCGTCCCAGATCAGGTGGAAATCCAACTCAGTTTTCTCCCTGGCCCAGAAATCGAAGATCTCGTCGATGACCAAGAAGCCCATCCGGTCGGTGAGATCCAAGAGCTCGGGCGCTGGCGGGTTATGCGCTATCCGAATGGCGTTGACACCGATTTCCTGCAGCTTCTCCAGCTGGCGTTCGGCAGCTCTCTCGTTGTAGGCGGCGCCCAGAGGGCCTAAATCGTGGTGCTGGTTGACGCCCTGCAGGCGGACAGGCTTCTCATTCACAAAGAGTCCCTCATTCGGGTCATTCCAGAGTGAACGGACGCCAAACCGAGTTTCGTATGTGTCGAGCAGCTGCCGGCCGGCGTAGAGGCTTGTAGTTGCGACGTACAGATGTGGTGTCTGAGACGGTGGCGGCCCCCACAAACGAGGTCTCCTGATTATTGCAGTGCCTGATACTGATTTTTTACTGCTTGCAGATACTTCGATTTCTTCTTGCGGAAACTCCGCAACGCGGCGGCCGCGCCCACGAGTCCTGGAGTTGAGCTCGTGAATTTCGGTTTTGACGGTGACTGTGCGGCTCATGTCTCCGTCGTTTTGCACCTGAAGGACCAGATCAACTTTTGCCGTATCCGCCGATACATCTTTCGTCGTGATGGTAGTACCATACTGGGCCACATGCGTCTGGCTGACCTTGGTAAGCCAGACATTCCTGTAGAGTCCGGCACCGGGATACCAGCGAGACGAACGTCCGTAGGGATTCTCCACCCGGATAGATAGCTGATTGTTGTTTCCCTTGTTCAGATACTGGGTGATGTCTAAACGAAACGAATTGTATCCAAATGGCCAGCCGCCAACCAGGTGTCCATTAACCCAAACCATGGGGTACGACATGCCGCCATCGATATCCAAATATACAGTCCCCTCGAGGTCTTCTGGAGCTATAGATAGTGTGCGACGGTACCATCCTACTCCGTATACCGGCAACAGACCCATAGTAGTCGGAATGATTGGGTCCTCACCGGTCAGAAACGGCATTTCGACGGCCCAATCGTGGGGTACTTTAACACCAGCCCAATCATTGTCGTCAAAGTCGTGTTTCACAAAGGGAATGTCGACGTTGGGCTCTTCGCTCGGGCGCTTGTGGTGCTCCTCAGGGTCTTGAATGAACTCATTGGCGGTAGGGAGGATCCATGGCTTCAAGACCTGCAGGTTTGTGCCATTGGCGTCGGGCCGAAGGTCGTAGATGACGCCGTCCTCGATACGCTCTGTGCGCCTGAATTTCCAGTCGGAATTAAGTCGTATACGGGTGCGTGCAGCATATTTGTCCGCAGGGTGTGCTTCTGCGCCATGGCCGTGAAGAAAGAGCGTGATGCTCGAGGACAAGAGCAGAAAGGCGTTGCGCGCCCCCTGGAATCGCATTGCTGAATGTGCCGCAGCTAGCAGGAGATGCTAGTCGATGAATTGATAGCGGCGGTCTCTGCAGTTGGCTGGCCGTGAAGCTGCGGCTATATACTTCCATTGCTAATCAGCCAGGACCCCCTCCCACTGCGGGGGTTCGGCTTAATCCCCGCAGGCAACCTTTCGGTCACTGGTTCTCTGAGACAGGTGCACGGAGCCCTGGAGGAAGTCAAGAGGAGGTCGGGGTAATCAATGCCGGAAGCGAAGTTGGAGTTGCGCCTGGATGGTGACACTTGACCCTTTTGCCGTTCTTGGACAGGGATGTAGGGGGTATGTGCGCAAAGGTGCTCCCTGAAAGCTCATTTACACATGGCTTGTACCGGGATATTTGCTAGCGAGATTACTAGCACGATTGAAGCAAAGCACGCGGGATACGAGTCAGAGGGCCTGGCAGCTACAGGGTATATACTCTCCTCGACCTAACCTTTTACATGCCACCGCCGGATTGCATTATACCGAAACATCTCTCTCGTATGAGATTCGCCTCGCAAATCAGGGTTCATTGCCCCTTCTCGAATATTCGGGGAAACTCGACGCGGAGAATTAGTGTCCTGGAGCGTGAGGTGATGCGCGCTCTTGCTGGGGGTAATTGTACAAGAAATGTAAACGAGCCCCGTTGAAAGACCTATACAGATACCGGAAAGCGTCAGATAGATTTGCTGGTGTCTACTATTTCAGATATGATTCGCTCGCTCGTCTCAATCGCAGCCCTGCTGCTGGGCTCGGGTTCCGCTCTGACTATCACCAAACCTCCTGCCCGCGGCCCTTTTCTCGACCAGGTTGATAACAACACATGGATTATCGGCAATGAGCTGTGGAATTTGACGCAGGGCCCGCAGTACGGTGTCAAGCTGTTCTATAAAGACCACGATTGTGTTGGCGATGCCTTTGGGCACTACGTGAGCTATAGTCAGTCTTCTCCGCCACCTCTCACACTCTCCAAAGCTAACCGGGCAATTTCCAGACGGGGCTGCAAGCGACCTGGCCTGGACGTCGGCATCCGTTGTCAGTGAGGGGAGATACAAGGGAGCGCGATACATCGATGTCAAGTTCACGGCGCAGGAGGGCGACTTCCACTGGGTCATCTTCTCCGGGCTGGCCGGTGCGTACCAGTACTTTGTCAACCATGCGTTGCCTCCACTAGGCGAGTTTCGCACTCTGTGGCGCCTCGACAATTCGACCTTTACCCACGGCAAGACGAACCTCCGCGACGAGGAGCTGCCGCACCTGGAAGACTACCTCGATGCAAATTACGTACAGGACTCAACGTGGCTGAAGCCCGATGGGTCAGGATATATCACCAAGTACGATTTCACCTCGTGGGTGCGGACCCTGGCGTACTATGGCGTCTACGGGCAAGGGTTTGGCAGCTGGTACATCAACGCCGGGAAGGACTATTTCAACGGGAACCACCTGAAGCAGGAGTTACTGGTAACCAGCTCGAATATCAAAACTCACCTATCCCGGATTGCTGACCTGCCTGGCCAAAGGTCCACAGAGAGTCAGACACAGGCGACTCGGTCCAACTCAACATGATCCACGGCACTCATTACCAAGTTTCCACGGTAGATCACTTTGCCGACGGCAGAACCTGGGGCCCATGGCTCTGGTATCTCAACGAAGGGTCTCACTCGGATGTATCGAGGCGAGCGCAACAGGAGTTTGCCGAGTGGCCATACCCGTGGCTAAAGGATAAGGCCTACCAGGCCAGGGGCACCGTGAAAGGCACGCTGAAGCTCTCAGACGGGCGACGCGCTGCCCACGCCGCGGTCTTCCTGGGGGACAACCACCCGAACAAGTCAGCCCTCGACCAAGGCGCGGCCTACTATTACACCGGATACACGGACGCCCGAGGCGCGTTCGAATTCAAGGACGTCCGCGCCGCCACGTACGGGCTCCAGGCATGGTCGAACGGGAGCAAGCTCGCAGATGTCACGACCTCATTCTTGCAAAACGACGTCGTCGTCCAAGCTGGAAAGACCGCCAACCTCCGTAGCCTTGACTGGGCCGTCTCCAGGCGTGAAAAGGTCTTCCAAATCGGCGACTTCGACCGAACAAGCTACGGCTTCCACCTCGGCGGGGCACCTTACACGCACGCCCTATCCGAAGAGTGTCCAGCCGACCTCCTCTACGCAGTAGGCCAGTCAACCTCTCAGGACTGGTGCTTTGTGCAGACGCACCTGGGTAACTGGACAATCACCTTTGACGCCGCGGCGCCGGCCGAGAAACAGACCGCGATGCTCATCGTCTCGCTTGCCGGCTATGCCTCGGGGACAAGCTCCACAATTTTAGCGAACGGGGTGAAGATTGGGAATCTAACGAGCGATACGCCGCCGCTGCGCAATGACGGGACGATCTACCGGTCGGCGACGACGGCGGGCGAGTGGCGGTACTTTGAGTTCCCGTTTGATGCGAGTCTGCTGAGGGAGACGGAGAATGAGATTACCTTCCAGGTGACAAAAAGCTCGACTTGGAAGGGATTCCTGTGGGATAGCGTGGTGCTGGAATGGTAAGACGCTTCTGCATGGTATGTTAGAGTAGGAGGCAACATATCTATCTCACAGACTGTAGGTTTTAGTCGTCACAGAGCCAAAGAATGAAAGATGAAGATGGCTAGTTTCTTGATCGACTCAATGCATCAACGTAGCCGCGTATACGCCGTGCTGCTAGTTAAGGGGTTTAGGATTCTCCCAGCGAATATCCGTGCTCTTTGGGCAGATTAATTAGCCGGAGAGATCTCTGCATACGGACGCGTGTTTTGCTCTTCTCTAGATTTCTGCACTGCGAGGGTCTGTGACGGAGATTCAACCCCTAGCCGGTCTTCGACAATTCCGGAATGGACATCAAGCCCTTTTGTCCCCAGCATTTCTACAGTAATATGCACTTTTAACATCGCTTACCCAGCCTTACCAACAATTTGGTTTTACTCCTCATCTAGTTCCTGGAAACCAATGTGACAACTTTAAAGCTGTATGAAGCCCTTTTCCTAGCCCAAAGTGAATACATTTGATATTTCAAAAATAATAACAGGGTCCCTGTCCTTTAATGGGGCAAATGAGCGTATAGAATAGAAAGAGTGGACAAAGGTACAGTGACGCAATAGAAGTATTTGCAATTTCCAGTTTAATCAAACCCATCGTATAGCAGGAAAGCCGCTCACTGGGCTTGGTAGTGTAGGCGAACCAGTTAGTATATAGTAAGGGCCTCAGTAGTAGAGTTCAACAAAGTCAAGAATCTGTGCCAGTATCGAGATGATCAGCGATTGAGCAACGGTTACGAGAATCCCCCACCCTGTTTTCCCTATAGATGGGGATGAAAAAAAAAATGTGATTATTTCACTCACGTAATTAGGTGAAAGCCAGGAGGACCCGTCCTTGCTGGCGGTGACGCCGAGCGTGACACTGTTCGTGCCTGCAACAAGGGTACCGCTTGGAATTTCGCAAGTATAGACTGTCATATCGCCGTGGGTCATGCCCTGTTGGAAACCGGTTCATCAATATATCAAAGATAACGAAACTCAAAGCGGATGGAAACATATGTGTATGTACGTACCTTGGTAATTCCGCGGCCGCCTGATGCATTGGGATTGGGAAAGTCCTCGCAAGTGTAATTGTTCACCTGGACAGTGGGTTCTCCGTAGTAGAAGGACAGTGTTGTACCGATTCTAAAGTGTGTCGCAGTGTTAACGGCGCTTTCTAGGTCAAATTCGATCTCCCGGTCGTTGTTGATGTCCTGGAAAATGGCCATGGGGAATTCGTCATCAGAACTTGTACCAACGACAAAAGTCGGCGTATCCCATGCGCCCATGCGTTCATCTGATACATGCATGTGGTGCTGCTTGTCCGCATTCAGAAAACCAACTGGACGACCATCATAGTCGCCGAGCTGAAAGATCTTGGTACGGTCTTCTGTAATAATTGGGTTCGTGGCGGTTATGGTGGCAGTAGCTGTGGCGCCAGCCTTTACTGTGACAGTAGTATTCCCTGCTAGTAGCTCGTCCTGGTAGAAAGCCTGGGTATAAGTCCCTGGAGCCAGAAGCGGAGACTCAAAGGAGCCATCAGACTCTGCATAGACCCATTGCTGATAGTCGTCGTTATACCAGTGGACAACCACTGGGAAGTCGCTGGAAGTCCCTGAAGCCGTGCCGACGACTATGCCTCTCTCGCCGTCTCCTAGGTAGCCCTCTAGTCCGAGATTCTCTATAAACGAGTAGTCGAAGTCGCCGGGCTCCGGAAGGCTGTCTGCAAATGTAAAAATGTATGGTCCGTGGAAGCCGGTTCGAACCACATCCCACGGAAAATCTCCATGATTCATGTAATAAGATACGTCGTGGCAGTCGTCTTCAATGAGGTTGAGCCGGATATCGCGATAGAAAGGACCGCCAGTCGAGGCCTCATAACCCCTGATAGGCTTGATGAGGCATGCATAAACATCTCCATACGCGCAGTGGATCTGATCATCGATAAAGCGCTCGGCAGAGTAGTGCTGGATGGTCAGCGAGTTTGCTTTAGTTAGCTTGTTTGTTGGTCTTACCTTGGCCCTTGTTTCACCGTCCGTTTCCCAGATGTCTTCGGACTCAATAACAGTACCGACCCGGGTATCCGACACATTCCCGGTAGGGTAGGCTCCTTGAAGACCCTGTAGGCGGAATATGAACCGCAGTTCTCCAACCTCGGGGTTGGAAACCGTCGATGTTCCGAGATAGATCGTGGGGGCGCCATCCAGAAAGATGTAATACTGGGTGAGATCAAGTTCGTCCTTGGAAACAGAACAAGAGACAACAACAGAGTCGTCTAGTCTTTGTTAGACCGAAGCCCTAGGATGGAGGTGTGTGTGTGTGGATGTTTTCATCACCAAACGCACCGATTGTGTCATACTCGACGCTGGTACCGCTGCCGAGTCCAGAAGCTAAATGGCTGTAGTTTGGCTCATTCTGGTATTCAGTACCCTGGTACTTGATTGACGTTATATCGCAATCGTCTGAATTAAAGGTCACGACTAAATCGCCTCCAGTATCAACAACCAAGGTACCATTGCCGGTATCAACACTAATAGCCAAGGCGCCTGTGGCCAGCAAAAGAGACAGTCCAGAAAAGAACAGCATATGGAGGGATCTCGGTGGCCCCAAGGAGTTAGAGAGAGGGTGGATTGCTGAGCTTCAATGCATTATTGAACTGAATTCGTCTCACTATATATATACAACGGTTGAGATGTTGGTTATAGAGCCGGCGGAAATTGTCTGGCGTCCGCTACATCGGGTGATTCGTGTAAATTAACCCGCATCGGTCGCACTTTGTACAAATATGTCATCCGTGCAATTCGGCAAGCAGACCCTGCAGCCGATTGACCCAAGCCTCCTCGACGGAGGAGTGCAATCCACGTGCAGGCAGATCTCGATCGAGTAACAACCAAATACATCAGTCGCACCTTGTAGAAATAGTTTACCCGTGCAAGTGGATACATTGCGTGTCCCCGAAATCGTCCCACGAAGTTCCCGTTCGTACTGTTGTCAAGAATAGGCAAGATCAACACTGCACCGTGGGTGGAGAAGAGACAGGGACAGGGGGATTTCCCGAGCCCCAAGCCGACAGGAGTGACTTCGGTGTAATCTCCACGGCGTTGGCTGTATTTCTGGTCCGACATTGAACACGGACCACACAAACGTGTTCCCTGCAATCTCGCCTGTCTGGGTTCATTTGTGCGCTGATGTCTCTATGCACTTGGCCATGTGTACCGTAGATTATGTGACTGCGCCCTTCATAAAGAAAGAAGCCATCTGCCTGGTTAATATCCTGCTGGATTCCGGAGTCGTGCATTGCTGGGGTACTTCTGTTCTATCATGGCGTGCTCACGCTGGGCACGACTGAATCGACGCTTTCAAGTTCCACCTGGCTATCTGAATGAGATAGTTTTGGGATATCGAAGAGAATATGCTTTCAATTTTTCTCTATCTATTGCGCAAGGTCTCCTTGGATTAGGTGATTTCGCCGCTCAAACCTCACGCGCCATTTGCCTGACATTCCATAGTTCTTCGACCTTGCAAATCAGCCAGCGTAGCATTATCTAATTCCCGGGGAAAGAGATCTTTGAAGAATAGTTCTGCCGAGCCTGTCAAAACCCGGAAGGAGCCTCTGCTAGGTTTTCTCAAGAAAAGCCGACCAAGGAACGCCTTGTGCGATGTGAAACACTGGACCAGCTCGCTTCTGCCTCTCCTCCACTGCTGCCAACCCCTTAGGAATCCTTTCCAGTCTTTTCCTCCTAAATCGGAACTACAGAGTTTTCTGGGCGCCAGCGGCTTGATTGCTCCATCCTTCTATTCAATCCGTAACACTCCATCGTCTAGAACACGGCATGCAGTCGATAGTTACTCGACTCTGTTGACAAGCACTATGAATATTTAAATACTCCTGTAACCGCAATGGAAGCAGCTTTCCCAATATCTATCTTTCTTAAGAGTCCTATATTTGCAGCAAGCTGCACTTTCATTCCGTTGTAATGCAGGCACTGTCCCTGTTGCTGGCGACTGGTCTCGCCCACGCCTATACTGTCACTAATGTCGACTTCCTCATGTTCAAGAATATCGATCCGATTGTCTTTCCGGGTCAGTATGTCAGCCATATGCACAGTTTCTTCGGTTCTGATGCGGTGAACGTCAACACCTCCGACTCCGAGGAGCTACGACAGGGTTGTGCCACTGCTCGAAATCCCAACGACTTCTCGATCTACTGCAAGTCTTCCTCCACACAGCCCAGACGATCTTCCCGCTGATGGCCTCCCTTAGGGGTTCCTACACTCTATCTTGTCGATAATACGAAAAATGAGACCCACCAGCCTCTCGTGCCCATGCGATTTAGCGCCTACTACGAGGACCTGGACAGCGCCGAGATCCCATTCCCGGAAAATTACCAGATCATGGCCGGAAATGCCTCCGCCACTACTCAGGAACACGTCAACAGCGACAACGGCATCAGCTGGTTCTGCGAAGGCGATAGTGATGAAGAGAAGGACGACGCTGCTTTCCCAACCAAGACCTGCTCAACCCATCTGCAGATGCTCCTCGTGTTCCCCAACTGCGCCAACCCCGAGACATTCAAGTCTGCCTATAGCAAGAACCCCGACTGGTACGAGGGCTACGGCGAGAATTATTGTCCGCACGGAATGTATCGCATTCCACAACTGCGCTTCTCCATCCGGTACGACTTGCGCACACTACTGCCTGATGGATGGGAGGGACAACCCCCTCTAGAACTTGCCTGTGGACCATCCTACTGCAGCCACGGCGATTTTATAAATGGCTGGCTACCTGAGGCCGCGGAGTATATGCTCAAGGATACTTCGCAGCGCGACTTTTTCCAGATCGAGGGTCCATTAGGCTCGGGTGATCAAGGCACTGCGTGTACTGAGACACCTCAAGATTGTGACCCTGATCATGGAACCAGCGATTACCTTGAAAGTCTGAAGATGATGAGCAATTCTACTATTCAGACTCGCGCAACCGACGCTAAGACTGCTGCTGGTCGTGCTACCCCGCGGAGGCGTCATTCCCTTCATCATCACCGGTTCTAGGGCTAAGCTGATCCTGCCTGGCTCCCGATATTCTATCACTTGTCTCAGAATGTATATTGGCAGTGTATCAATTGTCAGCAGGAACCTCCATCGTGCATAGTTATTCCAAGGTATTTTTTGAATCAAATATGGACACCAGATCAAGTCCATTATAAGAGAGATAAGAAAGTTGCTTTCTAATAGGTAATTATAGTAACTGTCTACTCCTGTCCAGTATATTTTATTACCCTTATTAAAATATATATTAGATATATTGACTAATCTGTTGTAATATGTTCTAGTAGAGGTCTTATGATTAATACTTATAATACAATTTATCGTTTTAATTAATGGCTTAATAGCAATACCATTGAACTGTGGCAGATTTTGTTATGCGCAGCTATACGCCATCACTTGCTAAGATCCGTGGTCATACCGCATCACATTTATCCCATACGTGCATGGTTCCGGGTTGTCATCTTGATTGATTTGCTTGCATCAAAAGTACAATCATTCACGCTCCAGCGACGGGCTTCCCTCTAATACGCCCCCAACCTCCGCTCATACCTCGGACTCTTAACAAGCTTCACAGGCCTCCGGCTCGTATACAACGGCGTGCCAGCCTCTAACTCAATCCCTGGAATTGCCGCCCCGCCCTCATTCAATGCCCAAACCACCAGCCCAATCCAATTTTCGCCATTATAATCCAAAATCCCCTCGGGAACTGGGAATGTTGACTGCGGGCCGATATTGCTGAGATATCTGCCAAACTGCCAGCCGTTTATGTACAGCAAAGAGCGATAATTACCGAGAGACTCGGTCTGGTTCTTGAAGGTGAAATGTAGCGGGATATCCCATTTCTCGGAGGGGAGATCGAGTGTGAATTTACTTGTGTAGAACCAGATACCCGGCCCATGCGTGGAAGTGAAGGGGCTACCGGGTGTAAACCCGGCATCCGTAAGAGGGGGCGAGGGGGCTGTGTAGCCCTGACGTTCAACGAAGAGTCCACCTTCATTTAGGGGGCCGCGCCATTTATCATAGTACGATTCGCCGCCCAGGTTTCCCGTTAGTTTCCAGTTGATGTCTGCCGTTTCCACGCCTTCGAGGTCGTATACGATTATGCCGCGCGCGATCTTCCCCGTTGACGCGCCGGGAATGTTATGTTCTAGGCCCATGTGATCGAGGGCGATCGTCAGTGTTGCGTTTTGGCCTGCGGTGAGTAGATTCTCTGGGATGGTGAACGCGGTCTCGTAGATGGCCTTGACGGCTCCGGAGCCGTTGTAGCTACCGATGAAGGTGCCGTTTGCCCATATGGAAAGGGCAAAGGCTCTGCCACCGCGGGCTGTGAGTTTCAATGTGGACGCCTGGCTGGTTGTTGCGGTGAAGGTGCCTCGGTATATGATGGTACCGACGTGGTAGCCGTAGTCGTCGGCGTAGAGGGAGACGGGGAGTCGTTGCTCTTCGGGGTAAAGGCTTGAAGTGATATTTGCTGGTCTCCATAGCGAGTCGTCGTACGATGGGGATACCTCTGGCAAGGAATCGAGAACCGACCAGTCGAGTGTGGAAAGATCAGGAAGGCGGAGATTCGGGTGTTTGTATGTGAAGCTGGCTTGCCAGTTACCTAGTGCGTTCACTGTATGTGATGTGCGTTCACTGTTGAGATAGAGCTCACGGACACTCTTGGGTGCTCCGATTATTTCTAGGGAAGTTGTTTTATTGAAATCTGCGTCGACGTATAGACCGGCTCCGGATACCGAGACGTTGCGGACAAGGTATCCTGCCTTGACGATCAGAGACTCTGGGTTCATGAGGCTTGTGCCGTAGGGGTCATCCCCGAGATCCGGAACCCAGTAGTTATATGCTGAGTTCCGATCTGTGGTCTATTGTCAGTGTTACGTTTCTACAGGGAGCTTGTGGTCGACTCAAAAGACACTCACCAAGGAGATAGACAAAGAGGTCTGCTATCTGTACAACCTTACGTTGTGGCGTCGCGGTATACTGCACAATCCACGCATCGCTATTACTCTCTTCAAGACGCTGGATCGTCACGCCATCCCCCTCTACCGACCTGGGTTTGTTGCGGATATGGCTGACCTGGATGGCAATCTCGTGAAGCTCATCAGGCCCGCCATATACCAAGAGAACATTTCGCTCCGAAAATTGCTTCCAGGTAAAGATCTCAGCCGTCGAATAGAGAATATTGTAGTCGCCGACTTTATAGTCCGTGACATGAATTTTCGAATCACGCCCGGGCAGAGTTAGGGTGCCTTGACCAAGCTGGGGGATCGTCAAATCACCAGCTGTGGTTGCTAGGTTGAGAGTATAGCCTGCCGTGTAATCAGTTGAATAGTTCGCATGACGGACAACAAAATAGTTCGTTTTAGAGTCGCTGAGGGTTGTGTTTGCCAGGACTGGGGTAACAGCAACATTCTCGTTGGAGCTGTAGATGCCCGTGGTGAAGTTGGATGGATTCGCAAGCAGATATGACGGGGAGACCTTGAGCATCTGGGCTTCGAGCTTTATCTCGCTAAATTTCTCCCGTGCGATGCCACGGTCTTCTGATATCGGCGCGCCGTAGTCGTAAGAGGTCAGACCCTCAGAGTAGGAGATGCCACCCCAATTGGTGCCACCGACAGTCTAAGCAGGGATTCAGTCAGCTTCGGCAAGACGAGTTGAGGAGGAAATATGTACCATGTAGAGGTTATAGATTCTCGCCCCTGCGCCGTAGTTGTTCTTATTGAACACCCGGGCGTATTCGTGGTTCAGGAACGCCGCGCATTGCTCGTAGCTCGGACCCCCCCAGCCAGTTGGCGACCCTTGTTGAAACTAGGTACTTCGTGTTAGAATGGGAGGCTCCTCTTGGATGGAGCACCTACCTCCAGGACTGAGTACGGCGTGTGAGGGCTATGCTGCTGGTGCAATGCGGCCCAGTCCGTTGGCAGGTTCTTGTTCATGCCGTTGTACCATTCATCAGGCTTTGACTAAATTCCGCGTGAGTTGAACGCCGCACCCACTAGAGCTGGACCTTACGCAGTCAATACCCAACGGATAGGCATCGTGGCCCTAGCTTTGCGTTAGCCTGACCATAACAACAAAGACCGAGTTCTCGACTCACATAAATATCAATCGTGTAGCCACCAGATGTCACCCAACGCCCACGAGGGGACCCATCATTAGAGATAGTCGGAACGACTACGCCGGCCTCCCGGAGTCTATCTTCGATATGCTGCATCCAGCCAGCCTCAAGACAGCCGCCGGTGCCATCGTGGCAGTTGCTATATTCGTTCTCAATTTGGGCCAGGATGATCGGGCCGCCGTTCGTAATCTGGTACTTTGCAATCGCCGCGCCGACGCCAGCGAGATAGCTCCACAGCCGGTCAGATAAGCCTTCACAGGAGGGACAGCAAGGGGGTAATGTACACATCTGACGCATTCAAAAAGAGTGGATCCGCACTCCGAATCTGAGCTGGTATTCTAGCTACCCAGCCAGGGAGACCACCCCCAGTAGATTCTGCATGGATATACGGCCCGGGTCTCTATAACAGTATGAGCACCCACAGACCAGCGGCAGCAAGCCTGATAACAATATGACAAACAAAACCGATAAGGCGAACCCACCGCAATTAGATAAATCCCCGCCTCCAACGCAGCCTCATAAAAAGGCACCATATCAAAAACTCCCTCCGCCCGGAACTCCCCCCTAGTCTGCTCATTCAACCCCCACATGTTATAATAGCTAATCGTATTGAACCCTGCAGCCTTGATCTTCTGGAAGATATCCAGCCACAGAGACGGCGAGGGTAGGCGGAAGGGGTGGAACTCGCCACTGTAGATCATCACTCGCTCCCCCTTTATGAATAACGAGTTTTCGTCCCAGGTAACAAGATCTTGGAGGAGGGCTCTCTTCTCCGGTGCTTCGGGTACACTGAGTGTGATGCCATCGTGGCCGCTAGGCAGTGCTGCGGCTCCGCAAGCCGCGGCAGCAACCCACAGGAGAGGTAGGAGTCTCATTTCACTGAGGATGGGAAGGGAAGCTCGAGAGTCTCACAGCTGTATGCTTGTTGCAGTGTACGGCTGCGTCGCCTCGACAGTACTTGTATGTACATGTCAAGCGAACACACCACCTCCGCTTTGTTGCACTCCGGCGACACGATGGCAAAACGGTAGAATGTCGACCGAGCCAAGAGGAGGCCGAGAGTACGTGGCAACAATGAGTGGTATATCCCTGCATCTACAAAGTTTGCTAGAACTCTAGATTAAGTGACCCCACAGCGAGACCCTGAATCTGACTCGGAGAGCGGGGTTCAGCAAATATCCCAGCATTTAACGTCTACTCCGAGTGTGCTCCATTTCTCGGGTGGTCTGACACCGAAAACGCTCTGTAGTTGGCCAATCGGCCGATTGCGCAAGCGGGGAGCCGGGTAAACGATTAAATATGCAGACGAAGAGGCCGCTTGCAATAGGTGGAGGGTGCCCCGTCCCGATCAGCAGGTGTTACAATCTGGGATGCATGATCTATAGTCTTCGAAAGAGTAGCAAGTATAATGATGTCTTCATGTTATGCACTAGCAAGTTGGAACTTGGAAGGCACAGTCTATATCCATCCCATTTAGGGACCCGGACAGGATTGGTGGGTAGAAATTGTCTTTCATCCGCCCGAGTAACGAAATCTTGATTCCTTGGAATATCATTGATATTGATATTTCAATATTTGTGATACTGGCTATTAGCTATGCCCAGCTGTGGACGCGTAAGCAGGACCGCTCTACTTTGACCTTGAAACACGGGGCAAAGCTAAGATCGAGTTGGTATAAAATCTCCAGCTCGGACAGGGCGCTTCGCTGGAGACAGCGCGGCCTCCAACCCAATTTATCCCAGTCCCATTTAACTTTCTTGATATGATTCCTCTGCGCAGTTCTGTGGTGGCTCTTTGCCTAGCTGTCCGGACGTTGGCCATCAGTGTCACGGACAACGCTGATGGATCCATCACGGTTGACCCGGAGTCGGCCAACGGGTTTACGGCAACCATCAATGGTCAAGGTGACTTCACCTCCCTGATCTACGGGGGTGTCGAGTATCAGAATCAAGAGGCGTTCAGTCACCTAGCTTCCGGGATTGACGCAGACGATGTCTCTTATGAGGCGGTTGGTATGAACATCCATCAGGAAGACCTATCTTCTGAGACTGACTATCTTAGATGACTACCTCGTTGTAACCTGTACAGCGCAGAACGATTTTGTGGACGTTATTCAATACTACATCTTCATTGATGGCCAAGATCACATTTACCTGGCGACTTATACCTACGCGGAACCCAGTGTCGGAGAACTACGCTTTATTTTCCGCCTTGAGAACCTCCCGGAGGCGTACCCGTTCGGTGTTGTCTCGGATACTCGCGGCGGAACAGTCATTGAAGGCAAAGACATATACGTGGTTGAATATGAAACTCGATCCAAGGTAGGTGCCAGCATGATCGGTTGACGGGAATTTACACACTGATTCGGATCCCAGTACTACTCAAATGACCGGTTCATTGATGACCATGTTCACTGTGCCTACCGAGAGGCACCCGACGTGCATGCATGCTTTGTCAAGCCCATTCGAGCATACGATGCTTCAACAGGCGGCCCCTTTGCAAGGGATATCAACGTTAACCTAAGTGACGACGATCACGGTGTGACATTCTACATGAACCACGGTGATGAGTTCTACGATCCTTACCGTCAAGGGTTCCACGGCCCTTACATCTTCGCCTTTACGGGAAGTGATATTCCTACGGTCAGCCAGTTCGATATTTCCATTTTAGAAGACCTGGGTCTGGAGGGCTACATCGCCGATAGTGGCAGGGGGTATGTCGAGGGCGTGGCCTCAGGCACCGCAGACGAGTTCCAGGCAGTGCTGCACTGGTATAACGATGAACACCAGCAGTGGGTCTACGCAGAGAATAACGGCAGCTTCAAGTCTCCTCCTCTAGCCCCGGGTGAGTATACCCAGGCCCTATACCAGGGAGAGCTGCTTGCAGCGAACTCGACTGTGACTGTGGCAGCGGGACAGACTATCACTGAAGATATTGCTGCTACGAACCCTATTATAGTAGATGACCGGACGACTATTTTCCAAATTGGGCAGTACGACGGTCTGCCCACAGACCTGTTAAACGGGGACAAGGTTTATCGCATGCATCCCTCAGACCAGCGCATGGGAGACTGGAACACCGCCACCTTTATTGTTGGCGAGTCTGAGGACTTGGAATTCCCCTCCATCATCTTCAAAGATGTCAACAACGGGAGCTCTATTGATTTCAACCTTGACGCTGCACTCAACGAAGTCGCCACGCTCAGGATTGCGACGACGATGGCTACACGTGGTGGGAGACCTGCTATCACTTTGAACGATTTCATCGGCAAAGTTCCCTCGGGTCCACCAGAGACACCCTCACGAGGTCCCACAAAGGTACGTTAAGCCCCTAGACAGGATTTCCTTTAAGCTGAAAACCGGAGTTAATCTTGGATCTGAAGGGCAAAACCCACGGCGACATGAGCATTTACACGTACACTATCCCTGCGGGCACTCTTCTCGCAGGAAAGAATACTCTGAAGATCACGGTTGCCTCTGGAAGCAGTGGTGACAAGTTCCTGTCTCCTAACTTTGTAAGTCTTCTGTCCCTTGTGAAAATGAATGAGAACTAACATCACACTGAAAGGTCCTTGATGCAATTGAGTTATACTATTAGGGTAGCTGTGTCTTCTATTAGGTAATGAGCTTCTTTATTTTGCTTCCTTGCGTTGGGTGATGATTGGAGTAGCGAGTGCATATCAGTGCCTCTCAGGCCAGGAGATATATGTTTGATTCGTATAATTAGGATAACGTTTAATTCGGTTGTCCAGATACATACTTTCAGGTCAAACTTCAGTAAGGTAAATACTTGCGTGTTCCTGTAATTTTCTGCTGAGAGCATGCGTGAGGCCGCCACGGTCAGATACCAACGGACCGTCCGAATCCTGTATATTAGGCTCAGATTGAGTCTGCAGGTTCTCTCTCCGCGGCGAGAGATAGGGAAGCCCATTATTGGGACTCCCTCGTGTGTAAAACTCAGATGAATGTGAACACAAACCCCCGTCCTGCCATAGAATCTCAAACGACTGATTGGGATACCTCACCTGCCATTGGAATTATGCAACCAACTTCAAGGTTCTGATGGCAGAAGTATGCAATGCATCAGCATAAAGGAATTTCCAGATGTTTTTGTCAATACTTTCAATTACCTATCTTATCTTTTGCCTAAGCCATGATAGACTGCCAATGGTCGATTATTGCAAACCCTCGCTCATTCCAACCCGCCCAAGGCAGAGTGCACCAAGGCTTCGCCCGCACTGGTTCCCCACTGCAGCAGTTCCACTACCTATCTATTTAATCTCCAGCCTCAGGGCGTCGTACTGGATATACGTCGTCCAAGGCAAATTTGCCGGCTCAATACTCGAGGCATTAAACGGAAGACTCAAGACAAACGAGTTCTCGCCCGTTTTCAAAGCCTCAGTAGGGAAGACAAACTTCTTCACAAAGTTATAGCAGCTCACAACGCTCCGCACGCCACAAGATGTACTATAGTACCATGGCAGAATATACGTCTCCACGTCGGCTCCATTTACATTCAGCGTATATGGCAGATTCACCAACTCCGGGTTATTGGTCCCTGTTTTCAGACCTGCCACTTGCACCGTAAACGTGGCAGTCTTGGTTCTGCGGAGCTGAGCTCTATCGAGATCAAACCGGATCGTCCAGTTATTGACATTATCCAGATACGGCTCGTCCCGGAAGAAGTTACCCACTTCGGAGATCCGGCTCCAGTGGATGTAGTTGAAGTCTTCAGCGTAGTTGCTCTCACCGATCTTGAAGTCGACACCGTTAGGGAAGTCGGATTCGAAGTCGTGCTGCGCCCAGTAGAGCCGGTACTCCTCTGGTTGCAGCTCAGAGGCGTTGCTGAGTTTGCGGCCGTGCTTGAATTCGCCGGAGGTCTTATCGGGGATGCCGATGCGCCATATCTCTGTCCCGGCGCTCTCTTGCTTCCAGGTGAAGTTAAAGGTCTTGGATGCAGAAAGCTCCTTTGAAATCCTGATGTTGTCCTGTATGAATTGTCCGAATATTCCATCCGCGTAGACGGTAAGTCGATAAATGCCCTCTGCGACACGGGGGATTTCAACTTCGCCCGAAATAGGATCGATCTCGCCCCAGAACTGTAGGCTGTCAGGGTCGATGGTGTTGTTTTGGAAATCTTGCCTGTTCTCTGCAAGCACGGCAATCGGTCTCTCGGCACCATTGGGAAGCTTTATCTTCGCTTTAAACGTGGTCCGCTTGTCGCTCGTCGTGTAGCCCGGTACATACTTTGCAAGGTCGTCGTAGAAATCGACATTCCACAGCGGATCGGCGTACTGGGCAGCATCGGCGGCCAGTTCTTCCAAACTGCCACCCTGGTTGAAGTGGCGGTATGAAGGCCCATACGTCCGATCGAAGCCGGCTGTCAAATTGGGCGTGCGCGCACCATGGTGGCTGCTCACGATGTAGTCATACTGGCAGTGTTAGCATCTCTTAAGTATCAACTGGATAGGTGAGTCTAACCGCAATACCGTCAGCCATGATGTCTGAATGAAGAGGTCCACCGTAGTAGGTATCGACATTGTTATGAACAACCCACGAGCCATAGCTTTCGCCATTTTCATTCGGCGTACCATCAGAGTACATGCCGTGGACCTTATGGCTCCGCCACTGGTCAGAGAAGCTATACTTCGTAAAGAAGTCCGAGTAGTCAGTAAAACGCTCCTCAGTGACATTACCGTAGTAAGTCAGGGCATCCTGAACCTCAGTTCCGGTAGTCTGGGGCGCCGGTGCCCAATTTCCTTCACTACCATAAATATGAGTCCATAGATTCTGTTGGGGCCGAAACAAGGTGCGTAGCTCTCCGATATGTCCACTGGCTGTCTCGCTGGTGTAGGTGGCGCGGGTAAAGAGATGCAGACCCGTCTCCCCCTCTCTCAAGAACCAGTACTGCGACAAAGTCTGGTTGGTCGTTGCGTAGGTATCGGTCATTACGATACCGCCATATGGAGTTCCCGAGGAATCGACGTCCTTGATAAGTTGGAATTTGGCAAGGGATGAGGACCCGGGGTCCCAGAACCCTTCTGGAGTGCAGTAGCAGTCGAGGTACGGACCTCTGCCGCTACCAACGAGGTCCTGGCCGCCGAGTGCAAGATCGCCTATCTGGCCGTTTGTTTTATTGACGGCCACGAACAGATCATCGTTCTCGAGAATGTACTGGCCGTCGGACTCGATGGCACGTAGCAGGGCTGCTACTGGGCCGATCAACAGGGCCGCGGCAGCCGCGCTAAGTCTAGAGAGAAGCATGGCGTGTAGCCAGACCTTGTTACTATAAAAGTGAAGTTGAATAGATTTTGTGGTCGACTTGTTGCAGCCACCAGTGCCTCTTATACCACTACAGTTTGTGTACCCGTCCACGCCACTAAAGGACCTTCCCTCCAATCGGTTCAATGTTACCCGAGCTCGCGCGGCCTTCACCCGATGCCTCTGCATGATTCGACCGTGGCGGCTTATTTCGCCGACCTCTGCGGGGAATATTCACCACGCCCAGGTGTTTGGGGAAACGCCTTATACCCCGTGGGGATGACGAGCTTGGAGGTCAAGTCGATACAGTATATGACCTACAAGCAAACAACAGATCATATTACATCCCATTTGCCGACTGATTATGCGCGTCAAGAAGTGGTAACGGAGGTGCATCTCGGAGTCAAATTTGACGCTGCACATGGGGTGCTAAAAGATATAGTTATCGCTTATCCGCTTGATACAGAGCTTACAAACTTAGGAAATGCTTGCAGGCGTGGAGGTTTGGGGTACGCTTAAAGGAGGAGGCCACGCGCGAGAGGCAGGGGTGCAGGCCAGGTCAGCAAGCAGCGACCAGGGACCAGGGGACAGAATAGATAGAGAGGTCTGAATAGCCTCATGTTATCCAGTTTACTGTATTTAAATCGCCCTGGCGGAGTAGCTCGCCGCTAGATATCGACCTTTTCAGGCACTCGGCCATAAGCTGGCAGATCCGTGTATGAATCAACCAATCAATCAATCATTTATTCAAGTGAAATGGTATTAAAATTTACTTCTACTACACCTACTTCTACCTGATTCGCGGCTTAATTGGCCTGGTCCTGAAATTATGACCTTAACTATCCACATCCCATGCTCTATAGCTCCTCTAAATGACCAATACTTTTGTAGGTCCATCCCCTAACATATTCTAGTGCGTCTGTACTTATAAGGTCCTTGGCCTTGGTGCTGTTGCAAGTATTGTGAAAGGGTGTAATACACCTAAATAGCTAGGATATATAGTATCGCGAGGATTGATTCAAGAAATAGGAATAGGTAATAGATTAACACTGAAGTTCTAAGTTGCTACTCTTCGCGATGTGCAGAGATAACTTAGTCTTCAGGCTATACTTTAATATTTTCATAACTTTAATATTTACTAATCTCGGGATGTTATTACAAAAGCACTATTATAATACAGGCATGATTTGAAATAAGGTAATCCAGTATAGAAACCTTATTCTATACAGAAGTCCTGTCCTAAGGAGTATCTTGGCTGCTTATACTGCCATTGACAAGCTATAGAGAATCTGCTTGATGTCAATACACGGATACTTGCCTGCGCAAATTTATGATTATTTATCCGCCCAGTTTCTGTACTTAAGCAGGATGTGGCGAACCGTCTAGCGTCCATAACCACACGGGCACTCATCAGTATTAGCTTTGTTATAGCGTGGAGATCTGCCCTGAGCTGGTCTTCCCTATATAGCCTTGATTAGGATATACTGCCCTGACAGGTGTTGGGGCTGTGTATTACTTGGATGGTGGCTTGGTTGTTAGTAAACATAGCACATTCGCCGGGCATTATACTTGTTATATATATATCAAGTAATATATGAAGTGCTAGAGTAAGCTCCCTAAGCTCTATTTTATGTATTATTCCTGGCTCTATAGTATCCTGTTCATTAATCGCGCCCTCTATAGATTCATTGATACGGATGAATAGTAGAGCCCAATAGTAGATCCACATGCGGTAGGGGCTTCTCGAGCGAATCAAGTAATACCTATAGTAAAAGGGTATAAAACCCATAATAAAACCCGATGGTCTCCTTAATCACTAGCCCCGCTGAAAGTCGACCGGGCTTCCATCGAGTGGAAGATCTGAGGAAGCGATATTAGGCAGTTGAGATGATACAGAGGAATCTACTCTTGGTAGCGCGGTAGTGTCAGCAGTAATCCTTGCTCTGGTAATAGCCCCCGCAGGGCGAGTGACGGCGGTCTCGCGCGCCATGGCTTCCCGGAATGTTAACCAGGTTTGAATAATCCCTAGTGTTCTAATTAGTACTACTTCTAGTCTTTGATATGTGCTATATATACCTCTTTGAGTGTCGCCATCATTATTGGGGCGTTGTATAGTACCCTGGTCGCCGTTGATAGAAAATGACGTTGGCGTTAGTTCTATCTGAACCGGAGCGGACTGGGCTTTCTTCTTTCCGTGGCTCAAAGGAAATCAGTATTAGTTAAGATGTAGCCAAGTTAATTTTCACATACATATATCGGAGGTGGTAAATCCCCCAAACAACACCGAGCCCGAGTAGAGTAAACAGGATACCGACGCCTATCCCGAATCCATGGATTTCAAACCACACCTTCTTGGATAACCAAGACTTGTTGGCATATAATGCGAATAGAAAGACGGCCTAGTACCGCTACTGGGTTTTTTGGTCGAACAGCATTTGGATAAGACTTATCGGGGGCATCTGGGATGTCGCCCAGGCTGACTCCTTTTTGGTTGTTGGTGTCGTTCATTGTCAAAGCTTATAGTGCTGGTGATCGTGTAAGTTCGGTGTCTTGAATTTAAGTAAAGAAACATTTCGTGAAAGTGTTTTACTCGGCCTACGCGTCGAAACTGGGTTTTATTATGGTGTTATAGCGCTCTTTCCCAACGTGGCTGCAAAATTACATCTGTATAGGAAGGTACATAGTGGCAAAACGCAATGTCCTCATCATGGCTGTCCATGGCGACGACACCAACCATGGGTCGAATGAGTTTACTATTCAGACAGAATCTTGACGCTTAGGCTTTGGGTCCGGGTGGCATGTTTAGGCGGGAATACCCTGCATTCAAAGTTTTCGGTTTTAGGTTGAGGATGACGAAAATCGAGTCGAGTACATAAACGGGATTAAATCCTGAGCCTTTCAACACCTTCGTCAAACACCGACATCGCGCTTCATACTTGAAATGGCTAGCCTTTTGGGTAGGCTCTCTGCACCTCTGGAAACGGGAATCCGAGACCTGGATAGGAGGCAGCGATTTCGACGCCTCCAGCATCGGATATTTGGCCTAAATGCGCGGCAATGGGCGGCCCTCGATACTTATCTCTCCGGAGTTGAAGCAGCGCATATTATAGTGCAACGAGATGGGTGGCTATTGAACGAAGCCAAGCGATTAGAGCGCATGTCTTTCGGGCTACCAGCCAACAGTCCAGCATCTCAGGACAATCTTCTGGCGTACCTTGATATATGTGACGAAGTGAAACGAAACAGAGAAATGGGTCACCAGACGGTGAAAATATTGCAAGACGCGAAACGTGTCATTCTCCACACACCTATATTCCGCGCTCTTAGGTCCAGTCGAGATGAATTATGGTTTGCGTCTCCTGGACTTCGGTCAAGATGCATTGAATTGGGCGGTTGTTGCTCTCGGGGCTGTGGATGTTGCTATAAGCCGCGAACTACTGGTATCTACGGATGGGAAAAAGGAAGTCATTGCACGCCTGCGTGTGCCTGCTGCGGCAGGTATAATGGCTTGATAAGACCAATTGATAATTTGGAATTGCCCCGTGAACTGACCTTTGATGTGAACCCTGATAAGACGGATATATTCAGTAACATAATGATGAACAACCTTGTTTGGAATATCAAGGGTGCTACTTGATATTATGGAGAGGGCACAGGAGTTCAATGAATAAAGGAATGCATGATCTTCAGTTTGTTACTGTTAACCAAGATCTGTTTGAACTGGTACCGAGTCAGCTGTATTACGAGGCTGACAGATACTTTAATAAATACTATATAAATCAGTTTACAATATATATCTTGGACGACCACTCAACGGTCCATCACCGGCTTATTTCTTCAATGAGACCCGACACAAGAATTCCCCTTTCATCTCTCCAATCCCCGAGCTGCGCACCCAGACCCGGCTCTGCTTCTCGACGGGTTGGAAGTCGAACTGACTGAGCAGCGTGGTGAGCGTCTTGAGGATGTTCGTCATGGCTAAATTCCTCCCTATGCACATGCGGTGTCCGACGCTAAAAGGAATTAGGTATTTGCCCTTTTCTTTGTTGTACGTCTCGTCAAGCCAGCGGTTGGGTTTGTACGATTCGCAGTCCGCGCCCCAGATATCTGGATTGTGGTGCAGAACATAGTTGGAGATACAGACACTCGTCTAAACGAAACAATCAATTCCGAGTTCGCTTACGAGGCACATCCGTTGAAGAAAAGAAGAAAAGAAAAGAACTTACGCCCTGGGGGATATAATGGTTTCCGATATTGATACCACCTGGGTACCCAACGCGACGCCACAAGGGCATTGTGAAGACGGGGTTGAGTCGGAAGTTCTCTCGGACGCAGGCCATTGTGTACTGTAAGGACGCCTCTAGGCCTTGGATTGGATAGGAAATTTGGTTATCCGCGAGAGGCCCCAGGCGTGTTTGGATTTCCTTTTGCACAGCAGCCAGCATTTCGGGGTTCTGCACAAGGTGCCAAAGAAGAAGGGTCAGAGTCCCCGAGGTGGAGTGCGATCCGGCAACACTGAAAGTTGGTTAGCATATTATTCTTAAAGTCCTTCCTGTCATGCAGACGATGCAGACGTATCATACAGAACAGCAAATGCCTCGGAGTTGATCTCCTGTTCCGTCAAGCGAGAACCGGTCGCTGGATCAACAGCTTCAACAAGGCTCTTCAGCAGATCCGGCCGCTCTGATGGATTGTTTATCTTGAACTTCACGCAATTCGAACACACATTCTTGAGGTTATTCCGGCTCTTGACCAACCGTCGCATCCAAGACACAGGCGACATTCGCGCGAGCGCTTTCCACAGATTCTGACAGGATAATTCACCAATGACACCTGCCAACAGAAGATGGTCGTTGATAGCATGTAGCTCCTCTGCTTCTCCCCTATCTTGTACACCGAAGGCCTTGCTAAATGCCACTTCTCCTAGGATATCAAGCACATACAAAGAAAGCATGTTCTTAAAATCGAATACTTCTCCATTCTTCGCGAGAACCTGGAGCTTGTCGATGAGGATCTTCATCTGACCTTCAATCAGAGGCTCGAGCTGCTGGATGGAAACTTGGGAGAATCCATGGGAGAGCTGTCTGCGACGGAGGGCATGTATCTATTGTAAAGGAAACGTATACGTTAGCCTCATGAGTTGCACGCTAAGGCGGAAAACTCTCACGTCCTCATTGGTGCCCCCAAATAGATTGGGGTTGAAGGCAGTAAAGGCATCGTAAAAATTTGTCTTTCCCATACTACGACCCCCCTTGTAGATTGGCGCAATTGCTTCGCCCTGCCAGAGATGCAGATGATTGGGACCAACGCGTACGACGGGGCCATATTGCATATGGAGCTCAAGCAACTTCTCGTGCAATGTCAGGTTGTAAACATAGTATGCCTTGAAGTTGTTGGTGAGGGAGGCAAGTAACGGTCCAGGGTATTTGCTCAAGGGGTGTAGGAACCTCATATGAACAATGTAAATCAAGATTACAGCTGTGGATAGTGTGCTGATAATGGTCAGAGTCTCGGATGTAGTGATGCTCACCATCCTCAAGAAGACTTTTTGTAGAAGCCGTAGTAAAGTCATGTTGGGAGAGGGCTGTATGCTGCAAGTATAACTAGCCGTAGATTCTATAGACAATAATGTCTTTATATGCTAGATCTCGGTTCCTGCACTCGGCTAGTGCATCTCCAGTAATAATGCTTAGAAGGGTATGATATGTCGGAGGGGGCATTAGTCGTGTCCGCGGGGCTCACCCCCAGCAGATCCCCAACCAACGCCTAGCCGGGACTTTGCCGGGGCCAATCTGGGGCATCGTGATTGCAAGCTTGGTTACAGTAGTTGCTGTGGCGGCAATACCCCACCGGCGAGGATCTTCCGCGGAGTTCACCCGCACTCCTGGCCCTCGGGAACTCGCCGATAAGACCATCGCCTTCGATCCGCCGTTATTTTGCGCGAAAAATAAGGAAAATATTATAGCATTTGCGTCTGTCTAGATTGCGTTGTGCTTTCAACGTTGCCAACATGGTGGGCCCTCAGACCTCCACGCATACATTTAAAGTGGCCGCCGGAGTACCTCTCACGATCGACATCTCAAAACCGCCAAATGCCCCGGAAAACGGCATTACGGTTCTTCATTTCCATGGAGGCTTCCTGGTAGGACTTTGGATTCCATTACGATACGACTCCTGCACGGGATACTGACGAATGCTGATATTATTCAGGTCATCGGAGAGAAGACCACGTTCCCGCCTCACTGGCTGATCAACGCCTGCCATGCCCGTGGCTGGACATATGCAACGGCTTCATACCGTTTAATGCCAGAATCTGAAGGACTTGAAGTCCTCTCCGATGCTCTTGACGCAGTCCAGTGGATTCATAAGAACATTGGCCATCGCATTCTAATCGCCGGATCAAGTGCGGGCGGGTATCTTGCACTGGCCACCGCAGCACACCCTGAATGTCCACGACCACTCGCGGTGCTCTCTGTGTATGGGATGCTTGATCCCGCAAGCACGAGATATATCGAGGGCGGTACACCTCTCCTGGCTCCGGTTGCAGACCTGCCCATCGCGTTGGAGGAAATCGACACAGCCGTGAACAGCGGAAAGGCCATTGACGGCTACGCCTTCCCGGCAAGCCCTCCCACCGATCAGCGCTTCAAATGGATTCGCGCTTTGCATCAGGCTGCGAGATATCCGGATTTGCTTACACGGACTCCAGGTCTGGCTGGGCAGATCTCCGCGCAGGGCGCCGACGCGATTCCCGAACGATATCGGACCCTGTTTCCGGTGTCCTTTGGACTGAAGTCAGACTTCCCTCCGACCATCCTGTTGCATGGCGACGGTGATGTACTGGTCGGACTTGATCAGAGTACTTCGGTCGCTGAAAGAATGCTCTCACTTGGAGCCGACGTGCATCTGGAGATAGCGAAGGGTCAAGGGCACGGTTTCGAGGCCAAGGGTGTTATTGATATTGACGCGAATGATGCGGCGGGTGAGGATGTGGCGATTAATGACTGCCTTCGCCGCGTCATCACGGCACTGGAAAAGCTGAGTTCTTATTAACCATATCTCTCATGTGAGATCTAGATGTTCAACAGCCAATATAAGACCTGCCACTGGATCCATGTCCGTTTGATCGAAGGTAGCTAGATGTTCACCCGGTTCCCGTGACACATGTTCAGGCAGATTCTTGACTATTGCGTTCCACTCCTCCGTAGACAGGTGTGATTTCTCAATGTGGGCTCGCGCCAGTAGAGCGAATTCTCCGGCACGCTGAGGGAAGGCGCATTCTTGATTGTCGTTGCTCGGGCTGTTAGAATGCAATATACTCTCAGTATTACTAGTCCACGCATTCTCCCAGCGATCAAGCGCCCTTTTTAGAGGGCCGGTCGCCAGAGGAAGAGGGGAGAACGCTCTAAGTTGATGGAAGATGAGACCATGAATTGCTGCAGAATGGTAAGAGTGTCAGCCGCATCGGGCGATGAATATTTGATTGGCCATCTTACCTGTCGCAAAAGTAAACAAATTAAGAGCACTCTCGCTGTGAATATGGGCAAGTATCGCTTCATCGGGGCTGTCCGCGCATAGAGTGCGAACGCAGTCGGTGAGCAGAGGAGGCGTAAGTCGGGCAGGATGGGACTTGATGGCAATCATAAACTCCTCCGGTGTTGCTGCTTGGAAGACAGGTTCAGGGCATGTGAGGTCAATGGCCATTTCCTGCAAGACCATTCGCGGAACAGAGTTGTGAAATATCACAAATGCAGAATCGAGCAGGAATATATGGTTGAACGTGCTGTTGTCTTCCGATCAGCTATTTTTATTTTCTCTGGGAGAATGCAAGGCAGAATATACCGGATCATCTCCTCTTTCAGTATCCATTCTCTCCACTGAGCATCATTGATCCTTGTACCCATGCTTCCTCGGCGGTGGGTTGCTTGAGACAAGCCCATTGCTCTTGTCGTCTATGTTCTTGTCAGATCATCCGAAAACATGAAAAATGCACTACGTCTATCTTACCGCGACGAAGGAAGTGAAGCGATGCCGTTGCATTCGTAATTTGGCGGGATCACTCCCTTCCCATTTTTGCAACAGGCACATGAAGCAAGCCGCTTGTAATGTTTCGACATTCTGGCGGGTTCCCAATTGATCATCTTTCCTCGTTCCAGTGAAAGCAACCTCTGAGAAAAGCGGACTTGAGAATATGAGCTCTTCTACCACATCCAAAAGTTGTTTTGCCCCTTGATGATCTGATTGTTGAGGAGACATGCACGCCCCGACAAGCGACATTGTTGCAAAGAGTAAAATCGAGCAGTTCCCCAAATCAAAAGTTGCTCTGTGAATGATCGGGCAATGCCGATACCAGCGACTCCAGAACAAATCAAGATACCGCGTCAAGTTCTGCGGCGAGAAAAAACCGACCATTTCAGGGGAATAGGATACTCGGCTCTCTAACGGATGCTGCATTAGTTCCCACAGTTGGATCGCCTTATCAACCATCAATGAAGAAACATGCCGAGCCTGGTTGCCGGTAAAAGGCTCGGAAAGTTCAGTATCTCCCCAGAGACTTGCTTCCACTTCGTCTAGGTAGCAACTGAAGGGGTTTGAAACCGTAGAGTCTTCGAATGGAAGGCTTCCAGATGCTAGATTCTCGAAATATGCATGGACTGGAGATGGCAGACCTCTCTTTGGGGCATAGTTATACGCCTCGTTGAGTCCAGTGGCTTTGGTGAAGTTGAGAAGGAAATCGAACCGAGCCCGCGAAGCCTGTCCGTTGGGTGTATGTGAATTGAGGTCGTCATTCCTCACCGAGGCCTTTTGTCTTTGACGACGACTGGACTGTGGAAGGGCTTCTGAAACAATGCCGCTGCCTGCAAATGTATCTGGCTCTCTCTGACTACCGCCTGTCTCCGAGAGCCTCCTCCCTTGTGCGCCATGATAGGTACATTCCGTGGCCTGCAGAAAGCATTCAGAGCATGGCTGGCCCGTACTGCAAGCTCGCTTACGAGAGGTACATTGATCGCAAGCTTGTTTTCGCCTTCCGGATAAGCTGCGCTTTGGAATCTGAACACCCGAAGCCACTCGTTGAGGACAAGTCTTCCAGTGTCGCCGCAGTGCATCGCTGGAAGATGGTTAGCTCGCGCCAACGCTGCGTATAAGCTCTGAACTCACGTCCGCTTGTACCGAGAATCGCAGAATAAACAAGCATGTGGCTTGTCATCGATATCTAGGGGTGAATTAGTAGTCGCCACGGGGTCCGGTAGTTCTACGTACGAGTTAAACTGTGGCGTTTCAGGTGCTCGGCTCTTCGAAAGGTTTCAGAGCACACGGAGCACGCCAACACAGGTGTACCAGCCTGGTTCATCCCTGGTTGTGCGCTAGGATGAGCTTCAGACTTGGGTATGAGGGGATGGATCCCTGATGGACCGAGTCGGTTTGCAACGGAATCGGCCCCGGCACAACGTAATTCCTGACAATTCAACCAATTCGAAATAAAGCGGCCAACAATTCGTCCATCAGGAAGGGCTGCCAATATTATCCTGGATAATCCCCAGTGGATAGGAAGTGTCCAATTGTCACATTACGAAGGCTCATGGAGACACAAAATATATAACCAAACTTTTGACCGCCCTTGTGGTTTCACTTCATGGAATGTACCACGACCAAGTTACAGATAGCACGCAGTATGGTATTAAGTAGATGGAGAATAATTAGGCAAACCCTGACCATTTTGCCCTCACCCCAGACTTCCTTCCTTTGGCCATGATCCTCCCGGTATATTGACCTGGGCGGGGTTCTTAACCTTCAATCTACCTTAAATTCCCCATCCAAAGACCGCGTTATAATAAGTGTAGCTGAGCACCCACGCATAATTGTCGGCTATAATAATCAGCAAATCGTGTAAAGTATAGGCCACAGTAGTGGGTTGAGTAGATCGAGAACTCACCATTCTCTCGGATTTCATAGTTCACCTTTCCCTCGGCCGCATGTTTCCACGCATAGTCGGAACAGAGGTCGGCGCCATAGACACTATGCTTAAACCCATCGCCCTTGACATCTCGATTCTTTAGATCCGAAACTAAAACAAAGAATAAGTAATTGCCATGAGATAAACGAACGAATCTTACTGTGCCAGTCTTGCCCCATCAAGTCAACGTGCATCCATTCGTGAAAGAGGGAGTGTTCCCGGGAGACGAGCTGGGGATCATTCAGGTCTTTTTCTTGCCAGTGGGCTCCGTCAATAATCTCCACAACCGGCTTCGATTTGAAAAACGGGTCGCAGAAAGCGACTGAAAAGCATTGCTCACAGTTTTCCAGCTTTGTTGGGATCGTGGGAACATAGGCTTTGCTGTGTATGCGTTTAGCAGTAGTAGTGGATGAGCGGGCAAAGTTGACTTGACCTACGTTTTGGGCTTGTTTTCGCAAGTGCCGTATCCAGTTTCATCTCCACAGACATAGGCAAGTCTATGTTGCCGTTTGGCCTTGTTCTTCTTCTCAGTGCGTCCATTCTCAATAAAGAACTTGGTCTGGTTATAAAGACCTGAATCAGATTGTTAGCACGCTCAGCTGAAAGTACGGTACCGAAAAGTCCACTTCATACCAAGCATGGACGAAAGCTCCTCTGGATATTGCTAATTGCCCACTGTCAGAATGGCTGATGTCTGGGGTTGAGCACGTCTTACTGCTTGCCAGGTTCTCCCGTCCATGAAGAACTTATTCCATGCCGGGGATAAACCGACGTCCTCATCACCATAAACTTCCCCTTCCATACCATTAATCAAGCCTATAGCGCTAGATGTCGCGTCGTACAAGGCCCTGAATTGCTCTTCGCTGCAGGTCCGTCGTGCCGAATGCCACCACACTCCGGGGAACATTTCCTCGGCCGTCTCATATATCTTTTCGTAGGAATCATCATCTCTCTTCTCGTCATTTGTGGGCAAAGGACTAGCAGAGACTATGCAGGATAGCAGTCCCAACACTAGGATAAGCAAAAGCTGCATGCTGTGAATAGCAAGATTGGTACGCTAAAAAAAAAACGAAAGTAGACTCAAGATCGAGGTATCTTCAACAAAAGTCAAATAATGGTGCCTCGAGGTAGTTTTAGTAGGCAAAGTTGAAAATCAAATTTCTCAGGGCGGGCCTGGAGCAAGTAAATATATCAATAGCTAAGCAGGCGGCATTAAGATCTCCAATGTTAGATAGCAGAGTATATCGACCAAGTGAGGCTGTGTATTGCCCCCAATCATGCCAAGCCAAGCCAAGTCTATCGCAGAAGGCGTAATCTCTAAACTAAGATGTGGGTATTTTCCAAGTTAGGCTCTATATCGCGCCTAATCCTGCCGGGCTGTGCCGTCTGTTTAGCGACGCATTTCTGCATCACCCCTGTGATGGCTGTGTGATGGCTGTGTTTGGGAATCGATTCTGGCATCCATAACAGCCCATGCCAGTCTGTCACCGGCACAACCCTAAGTAAACCCTCCGGTAGCAAAGAATACTCTTCCTAAGCTGCCTGAACGACAACACTTTTGATACCCACAGCCGTTTTGGTGAGTAAATAAATGTTGTAGTTACCGCGCCGTGCCAAATTACCAAACATTGTTGTGCATTGCATATAGCCCAGGGCTATCGGATCTGAATGACTCATGCAACTTATCCGCACCTATTCCTATTACAGTTCCATATCAATTCGTACAGTTCCATATCAATTCGTACAGTTCCATATCAATCCATACAGTTCCATATCAATTCAGATATGGAAGATATAGAGCTTCCTTGTAACTTGATTAGTTACTGCCGTGATTTCCCCGCCAGGACAGAAGCCCGCCAAAGCACAACACAACCGGAAAAGCAGAGGCCCCAGTCAGCAACCCCAATGACCATGACATCGTACCCCAGCCCGCGTATTGACGGATGAAACCCGCGAAAAATGGCCCAGCTATGGAGCCGGCAGCATAGGCGGAATTCGAAAACCCGTATGCAAGTCCCGCTGCCCCCTGTTTACCAAACAAAGAAGGGCGTTCCTGTTCCTTTTCGGAAGCGGCATATGAGCTTTCCGCCAGCACAAGCGGGAACAGTATACCCATGCAAGCACCAAGTAGCAAAAGAAGCACGCATAACAGGATTTTACGCCCGGTGTCGTTGACCTGCACGAGACGGAGAAGAACGCAGGTCGGAACGCTTATTGCCAGGGCACCTCCTGCCGCAATCCGTCGAGAGCTAGGATACCGGTCATTAACCCAGCCAACTATCGGACTGAGAAAGCTCGGGATGAGGAGTGGGATGAAGATAAGTCCCTGCGCAGTCGGCGCCCAACCGTATGTCTCTTGGACAAAAAGCGGCAAGACGCTGTCAAAAGCCGACACAATAACCGCAATCACCACGCAAGCCCATAGGACAATGAGTATACGCAGAGAAGACAGAAGCTTCCAAGCACCTCTAAGACCCGTATGCAGATGGAGAGTTACTGGATCCTGGCTATTCCGATCAGCCAGCTGCAGCCCTGATTCGTCCTGGGCGTTGATGATCTCGGGGCTTGCTGTAACAGGACGAGTAAGGAATTTTGAAGCCTGCTTTTTCTCGACAATCAAGAGTCGAAGCCCCATATCGACACCTATAAAAGCAAACGCCACAATGAATACTGCATAGTAACCCCCATGTTGGTATACTGCACCCCCCGTCAGAGGACCCGTCAGGTTTCCAAGCGTCATGCCCATGCTCATATAGCCCATCGCGTGGCCGAGCTGATCACTTGCCACGGTGTCAACTAACAAGGCGCATGCTACAGACCATATCGTCGCAGCAGCTGCCCCCTGTAGCAACCGGCCTGTTACCCAAAGGCCAATGCTGCTACCGGCGCACAGTAAACCGGTGCCGGCACCCAGAGCCAGCACGCCGGCCATCATGGGCCACCACCGCGATTCAATTCGATCCGACAAGAAACCGCTAATAGCTGTAGATAGTTAGCACCGCTCGTGCCACAGTCGGACACTCACTCACGTGCAAAGATAAACTGAGCAGTACCGTATAAAGCCATAAGGATAGATGTCCATTTCTGCCCTGCATGGATGTTGGATGTTTATGAGCATGGTAAATCGGCAAGAAAGTGGCAAAACACAGTGAAACCATACCGTCGCTCACAGGAATTTGGAGGCGCTCATTCAAAACACCGGGTATCACTGGAACCAGCTAACGAGGTACTCATGGTGAGTCGGAATCTACAACGGCATTCATCGCATGTATGTGCAGGAATGCATACCAACCCGTACAAAAAGCTGTCCTATTATGTCTCCTGTCAGCCGACCCGTGAGCACCACGCTCGGTGCTAATTCTTTTAAGCTTGACTTGCACGTACTGTAAAAATCGCATATGAAGCCGCGAATGTGATGAAGCATACCGAGGACCTGTATTGAAGCAGCAAGGGGGCACTCTGGTTTCGGCTAAGGCGTAGCCATGGAATAGCGGAGTTTGCCATGGAAAGTTAGACAGGGTCGATGTCACTGGTAAAAAGATAGCGCCAGGCAGGGATGAGAGAATGTGTTCGCACTGAGGCGCTGGGATAGAGGGAATGGGCATTCAAAAAGCTACACAGAGCCATACAATATGTAGTCCAGAGCTTGGGGTCACTCAACATCCCTTGATAGAATTCCTACTGATTCTCCTTGCGCCAGGTATTCTGGTGCATTCCCTGTACCCTAGTGGGCAACATCACAGCCACTCACCAACAAGACCATCAACTGGGGCGCCATGAGTCAACGTCGATCCATACAAGCAGAAAAACGATTGAAAAAAATTAAGTCTGGTGATACTCTGCTGCTACTCTTTTCTGGAGCCACTCATATGAGGTGACCGGCTTCTCCTCGTCACAATCCGCCATGCTAGGTTTCCATCGACCCGGTACCTCGCATCCGGGCAATGTTTCAATGATCACCTCTGGGTCTACTGCTCCAGTGTATGCGATGGAGTATCGATCGAGAACAGTCTTGGACGTCTGGAGCCCCTCCCCCATTGTCTCTTTCCTAGGACCGACTACCTGATGCAAGGCGCTCTTCCACCGGCCATTCGATTGTTGTTCCAGCATATCGCCGACGTTGACGACGATGGTCCCCGTCTTGGGAGTGACGGGTCGAAACAGCTGTCCGTCGTGGACCTCCAATCCCCCGACGTTATCCTGGAATACGAGCGTCAAGCTGCCGTAGTCTGTGTGCGCGTTCAGTCGTTGAAGGTCTTTGCCGTCTTGCGACTTGACGGCCATCTGAGGGTAGTGCAGAAAACTGATGTGCCCGAAGTTGAGCGACTGCTTCCGACAGAGGGTGTTAATATCGATTCGCAGAATTTCGCAGAGCGCCTGGCGCAGTGATTTCTCCACTTCGTTGCATGCGTCCCAGAATACTTCATAGAACTGCCGGAAGCCTGGGAAGACGTCCTCTGGCAACCAGCGGTTAGGGCCGCTTCCACATGGCTCGTGTGGGTTGCCGACTTCCAGCGTCTCTTTGTGGTCAGGGGAGGCAGCGTGATGCTTTTCGACCTCTTCTTCCCCGAAGACTAGTTGGCTGATGTGCCCAACGCCGTACGCGGCGTACCCATAGTGATCATCCAGGGACTCGCTGGCCGGACGAGCAATCATATTCTTGGTAGAAGAATCGAGGTCAAAGAAGCGCTCGGAGTATGAGTCTGGTCAGCTTCATGAACATGAGAGACCACATGCCTTGAAAAGAGGGGCGACTTATCCATGCAAATGCTTCGTCAAAGAGTGTCTGTGAGACACCATGGTTGGCAAGGTAGATGAAGCCGTAGCTCTGGAGGGCTTCGTCAAGTTGTTTAAGAGCCGCACTTCGCTCTGAGGGAGATCCCTTTAGCTTTGAACAATCTAGAGTGGCCATATCTGCCGCTTCATTGCTGGATAAAGCAGTTGCTAACTGCGGGTCATGATGGTCAGGCCCGATGGAACCCATATTGACAGCACTGAGAGCCTTTCTATCACAGGTTTAGTTGTGCGGTTGAACACCTGGTATACTGACTGAATAGGCTGCAATGATGGGCCTTCACGTAGAGCTTATAACAGTCTGAGTGGCCTTGGAGACGGCTTGAGTAAGTCGAGCTGCCTGGAGGCCATAAAATACCGGTGAGGTGAATCACTTGGAGATGCACATTCCTCCCTTGCATGCGACGACATATGATCCCAACACCGCTTGTCTTGTGCTACATGGCACCTGGCTCAGTCCTCGCATAATCAATCGAGGGGCCTAACTTGAAGCGGGGAAAGATATCTCACTAGTGGAATGGCAGATCCGGTACGACACCCGTACTGGGTGATGTAGACAGATGATACAACATGCAGCAATAGAAAGGCTGAAACCTGTTACAGCACCACTTGAGGATGATCAGCCATGTTCCATGCCATCACACCCGTTTCAGGCGTTACACAATGCCCTTTTGGCATTAGTTACGTGTCTGTAGAAGAATTTCCACGGGCTGTGGTGAAGGAGAACCAATGAAGCATTGCAAAATGGCAACACGCCTAGTATTCCCCATGCACCCACAGGTAGCGGTCAGCGCAGGTGAGACCAGTCTGCATATTCCGAGAACACGGAACTATTGACAAGCAATGCGAGAAGCCATCAAGGGATATGAATCATCGTGGTAGTGCTCTGCTGTCGCCTTCGTTGGCAAAAGCTTGATTAAAATCCCGTTCACTGGGCAACAGTTATCTGTAAAAGAAGCCCTTGTTTCGCCAGGTAAAGTCTTACAGCCCAATTGTTCCGAAAGGCCCTGAAGGACACTATCAAAATGTCTTGTCAGGCGATAAGGACAGACCTGGAAATGACAACCACCAGTGGAAGGAATAACGACAAGTCAGAGTTCGCTTTGGCGGGCAAGTTTCTGGAGTTTGACGGTGTGGCATTTCCCATTTTACCCTCTGAATCCTACAGATCCTCACTTGATAGCCGGATCAACAAGGTCATCTCAAACCACGGCTGCAATGAAACACTGCCCACCAGCCTATGCCTCAGCTGGGCATTGGTTCTCGCAATCTATACAAGCTCATTCGAAGTTCTTTACGGACTTCTCGATGAGAGTGACGGGACACACAAGGGGCCAGACGCTATTGTCCCTTGCCATCTCGCCTTGCAGTCTGGCGATACGGTACAGACAGCCTCTGAGATGGTGAACCATTACTGGAGTATGAAGCACCATTTCGAACAGCTGGGTCTTAGCAATATGCGCACCAGCAGCGCAGGGGCTACTCGCATTTGCGACTTCCGCAATATTCTCTTGATCCGGCCGCTGGAAGATCTAGACAAAGCAACTGCCGCACTACCCAAGGCAATGGGGTCTGATTATCCATTAATCGTGAGCTGTGGAGGAGCAGGCGACGATGTTGCTTTCCATGCCTTTTTCGACTCCGCCGTAGTGTGTGAGGAGATGGTTGAATCCATGATTCTCCAATTCGCATTCACTCTTGAACAGGTCACTAGCAACCAGGACGCTCGTCTGGCAGACATCCAGGAAAGTAACCCGGAAGACCTGGCGAAAATGGTCAAATGGAACGGGCTGGGAAGCATGGAGGAATCCATTGAATGTGTTCATCGTCTCATTGAACGGCAGTGTGAGAAACGGCCGTTTTCACCAGCAATTTGCGCCTGGGATGGAGATCTCTCGTACGGCCAGCTTCACAGAAAATCATCCTGCCTTGCCAGAGCACTGTCCACTGCCAACGTCGGGCCAGGTAAAGTTGTCTTTATCTTGTCCGAGAAGTCTAAGTGGACTCCTGTCGCGATCCTTGGATCTTTAAAAGCAGGAGGAGCTTTTGCACTGCTAGATCCCCTGCAGCCAGCCCATCGGCTCGCAACATTGTGCGATGTGGCTTCGCCCCAGGTGGTCCTCACTTCGCGCCAACATCATGCGAAGGCCTCTCTCCTTGGTCCCCCAGTCCTGATCATACCGGATGCGGCAGATGATGAGTCTCGTCCGGCCTGGCGCGAACCAGACCCTGACCGAGAAGTTACAGTTGAGAGCCACCATGCGCTACACGTTGGATTCACGTCCGGGTCGACCGGTGCGCCTAAAGCGGTCCTGATGAGCCACGCGGCATTTGCCAGCGGCCCCAAAGTTCCTGGCCTCAGCCCTGAGTCTCGAGTGCTTCAATCGACTTCCTATAGTTTTAGTGCCTGCATGTGGGAACATCTAGCAGCATTGACCAGAGGGGCCTGTCTGTGCATCCCATCAGAGGATCAGCTTGAAAATAACATGGAAGAGGTGATACACAGCATGGGTGTCACTTGGGCTATGATCACACCATCTGTGGCTCGAGTCATCGAGCCTAAGAAGGTCCCCCATATCAACACCAAACTCCTCGTGGGCGAAGCGATAGGGCGGTTGGAAATCAGGACATGGGCGCACCGAGTTGCCCTATACTCAATGTATGCACAATCTGAATGCGGAAGCCCGATAATGACAAAACGCATCGTTGAACCAGGGGATCTATCCACCCTCGGCTGGCCAGGCTGGGGCGCCGGCTGGATTGTTGACGCGACGGATCATCACCGACTGATGCCCCTGGGAGCTGAAGGGGAGCTCGTCCTCCAGGGCCCGTGCCTGGCAAGCTGCTATCTGAACAACATGGAGCAAACGCGGGCGGCACTCATCACCGATCCATTATGGGGGCAACGTGCCGGGATTGATCGACGCAGTCGGTTTCTGAAAACTGGGGACCTCTTCTCCCGAAATCCAGTGGATGGATCCTTCCAGTTCAGAGGCCGCAAAGGGGGGAAAGTCAAGATTCGAGGCCAGAGGATTGAACTGGCGGAGGTCGAATATCATCTGCGCGGTCAGTTCCCGGACGCCTCCCATGTTGTCGCTGAGATAGTCCGCCCAAGCGACAGTCAGTCTGAGTACGGCATGCTGGTGGCCGTCGTTCCCACCGGTTCGCAGGGTGATGCAATGTCGGATTCCTGCAGGCTCCTTGCACCGAATCACACATTCTTACATCTTGCCCTACGAGCATTGGACCGGATGAGCAAGCTGGTGCCCGCGTATATGATTCCAAGCTCCTTCATATCCGTTTCGAAACTTCCGAGAACACCATCGGGGAAGCTCCATCGGAAAATGCTGGTAGAGCTGATCTCTCAGCTATCTCGAAAGGAGATCCTCGCATATATGAATGCACCTAACCCCTATCGGCCTGCTGTCACAACTGAGGAAGCACTCCTTCAGTCCATCTGCGCAACGGTGTTGTCCATCGCACCCGAACAGATTGGGATGGACGATCAGTTTGTCGGATTGGGAGGAGATTCCCTATCAGCACGCCAGATGGTGACGCTTGCACGAGCAAAGGGGCTTTCCATCACCGTCGCGGATTGTCTTCAACAACCAAATTTGAGCTCCCTTGCGCAGTGCGGCATGGCCCTGGCCATGGCTGGTCCCTCCCCGCAGGGCCAACCGGTGTGTCCGGATCCATTTTACTCTCTGCGAGAGGACTTCGTACGCAACCTTCCTGAAGGATTGACGGCTGATATGATCGAGGACGCTGTTACAGTCCGTGAGACACAGTTATTCCTCGTCCAGTATCAGATCATGGATTACCTACTTGTCCAGATATCGGGAGCTCTGGACCCCGTGAGACTACACCGGGCCTGTGAAGATCTGGTGCGTGAGCACCCCATACTGAGGACCATCTTTGTTCCCTTCAGGGACGATCATGTGCAGGTGGCTTTGAGGAGTGTGGAAGTACCCTGGGCTAGTTTCACGGCACCCACCAAGGGTTATGACTTTGATATGTGGGCACATTCACTCTGTGCAGAGGACCGGAAATTGTCGGTCCCGAAGGGAGGGCCTTTCCTAAAGTTTATACTGCTGCAGGATGGCCAAGTCCCGCAACATACACTGATTATACGGATCAGCCATTCCCAGTTTGATGGACTCTGCTTGGCAAAGATCTTGAACGATATGGCCCAGTTATACGAGGGTCAACCCCTCAACACCCCAACCAGCTACGCGGACTATGTCAGGAAATGTGCCGAAATGCGTAGTGAAGAGTCCTTACGACTCTGGAGTGATATACTAGCTGGGTCGACGCCGACGACAATTCCTCTCACCCCGTCAGGAGACCACCCCGAGGAGAAATGTATCGTGGCTGCGCACGACGTTCCCATCGCCATTCCACCCCCTCCTGGCATAACCTGGGCTACGACAGTCAAGGCAGCTTGGTCATTTGTCCTCCGGCAGGAGACAGGCAAAGACGACCTTAACTTCTGTCAAATGGTCAATTGCCGTTATGTCGATGTACCCGAGCCAGAGAACATAGTAGGGCCATGTCTGAATCCTGTTCCTGTGCGCATACAATATGACGCCTCCTGGACGGCCAAGGATCTTTTGCTCGCAGTCCAGAAGCAACACATCGATTCGTTAGACCACCAGACACTTGAGTGGCAGGATATCGTCTCCAACTGTACGGACTGGCCTCGTGATACGGAGATTGACTCTATAGTCCTACATGAGAATATCAACCCTAGCCCAGTGACTCAGGTCGGAGACACTATCTGGCGGTTGTCAGCGCATAGCGTCGATAATCCGCCCGAGAGGACGACATACCTCTACACATATCCTCAGGAAGACTCCTTGTATGCGGTTGTGATTTTATCGAGCAAGTTTGGGGCGAAATCAGATGCTGAAAGGCTTGTTAACCGGTTGTGCTCAACGGTCGCGGCATTCGTGAACAGCCCAAGCACTTTACTGACCGCGTTGTGACGATGATAACGTTATAGTCTTATTAGGAAATATTAGGAAATATATCTGATGCAGACCACTCCAGTAGGCTCTATATATGTACCTAGTGTCGTTGTTCCGCATAGTTAGGGCCAGGCATGGGGTTCTGAAGTAAATGACTACTTTCTTTTACGTCTTCACTGAACCAGACTTTCACACTGAACCAGACATTGACGTGGGGTATGCTGCCTATGATTCCGAGTTTAAGGAGTGTTCAAGATACATTCACTTCTTATGGATGCCAACTTGCTGTTCACTGCAATACATGGGCCAGTTACCCCAGGGCCACGAGCTAGAGAGTCGTACACGATGCGTGAAAACTGCAGCTCCACGCCTGGCTCAAAAAGCAAGCAGAAAGAACTTCCCCCGTAATGAAAGCTTCCGATTTCCTGACCCTTGAATACATGGTCTCCCGCAGCAACAGTTGACCTACAACTCGATACCTCCGCCATGCCGATTGCAAGGAACACCACGGTTCCCAGGGCACCGCTGTCCGCACGGATCCAGATTGCTGTTCTGGTGGCCGTCGACGCAATCGTCCTAAGCGAGGCATCAGGGGCCTGGCGGTCTGGACTCGGTTTCCCTGTGGCCGCGTCGAGCTTCTCGAAGCCCATGGATGGATCTGCGGCAAAGTACGTGCCGGGAATGTGAGTGACTTTGACGACCGTCCCCGCGACAGGCGCATGCCACCGATGGTAGTTCAATGCCGATAGCCAGCCCTGGAAGACTGTCCCATTCGTGAATGTCGACGCATGCTCGTCATGGCCCAGCATTCCCTCCACTGAGTAGCTATGTCCTTTCAGGGAGAAGCACGTCTGGGAGGCTGCCTGTTCGCAAAGGGCGAAAGGCTGCGACTCGCACGGGTTGACAATAATGCGTTCGTCCCCCGGAGACTCTACCGGCCGCATCCCAGGCCGGAACTGGCGGGTGAAGAAGTCATCCCAGGATCGAAAGTCGTAATGCGGCAAGGCAGGGTCACATACAAAAGCTTGCTCGAAACATGGGACTCGAAAGGGAGTGGCATGCGCATGGTTTACCACGTCTAATAGCTCCCTGAGGGCGTCGTTGGATATCCAGCCTCCTTCTTGGGTGCCAATTGCCTTTGCAGAATCTGGCGACGATAGATATTGGCCCCATCGGTTGAGAATCGCGAGCAGATATCTGTTAATGTCTTTCCGGCTGAGGATCAGAGACCCCGTTCTGGTATTCATGAACCATATCTGGGACGGGTTAGCGATTTTCTAATCCCTTTCATGAATCTGCGGATGAAGGAGCAAACAACCATGGCTTCATTCATCGGACATCCTATGATGCGTTCGGTTTCATCAGCCGACGCCCAATGTGGCACCGTCTTGATTGCTTGATCGATTGCATTCACCAAGGATCTATAGTCCCCAACATGAGCTGCATCAGAGCTGCCGGAACCTTGCAGAAACCTATTGGGGATCTCGCGGAATGCTTTTTCGAAGAGCCGCTGTAACTCAACATCACTTTCAATGTGCCCTTGAAGGTCTTGGACGGATGGGTCTAGTCGATGGTAGCAACATAACACCGGAGCAACCATTTTGGAGAGGAGAGGGAGGTTTGTCGAGCTCACCCAGCAGATAGAACGGGGAAATATGATCCAATATATTTCTTGAATGGCAAAGTTCCCTTGCGTCTGCCATTCTACACACTCAGCGCAGTCGATGCTGCGTATGTGGCGGTCTGCGTCACGCGCTGAACATGGCTGACTGACTCGTCCAGTGCGTTTTGAACTGTCTCGGGGGTATAGTGGATGGACTTTCGGATATTCACTCCGGATGCTCGGTTGCTAAAGGACGCAGGATACACCTCACATCTTGCCGATGCTCACCAAGTGCAGGGCTAACCACCACCGCCGTGTGACGGGGCTTTACAGCTTTACGGCGCCATCGAGCAAAGTATTGGAACAGGATCCATCAAACCCTTGCAACAGAGTGAGCCATTTTGGTCCACGAGATCGCCGGCTCCTGCACCATTGCGGGCCACATCTCAGGGTCGTACAAGGCTTACTTCCACTCGCTTTTACACCGCCAGAATTGGCTTGCAAGGTGGCGCCCAGTTGCAGTACATAATTTCAAAGCATTTGACTGCAGAAAGAGAGGAATTTCGGTAAGGCTAATTGGTTGGTCTATGAAGGTCTGTCTCTTACGGATGTTCAACACATCTAGAACCGGTTTCCACCGAGTCAACAAAGCTCCAAAGTTTTGGCAGTTCCTCTCGAAACTCATCCCCTCGCAAGGCTGTAAAGATCTTGCTGACCTGGGAACCCGTGCATTGTTTCTCTTTGGGATCGTGACCCGCCGAAGCATACGTCGGGTGGTCAATAATCCCGCGGTGTAATGGCACCCCTAGCCTCTCACGTACGAGCTCGTATATCTGCCGCGAGCTCCCACAAAGATAGGCCTTTGTGGTAGGGTTTGCCCCAAACCGCGCCCTTACCGCAGAGTATCTGGTTCCCAATGCGTTGGCCACTCGATCGATCCAGTCGTGCTGCGCAATGAGCCGAGCTGCGACACATGTGGTCGCCTTGGGCGCAGGCAGTAGCTGTACAACGGCTCCCAAGGAGTTCTGTGCTGCTGTTTGGCTTCGTTCGTGGAGGTCGCTCGTACTGCTGCGATTCCAGTGCAGCATGATTTCTTTCCACGTCGCATTTTGGATTTGCTCAGAGTCAGCTTCGGTAAGGGAGCAGGCCGCATCATCACACAGCTCAGCGGTAATGGCGTCGACCTCACCTTTCACCTCATTCATGAACTCGACCTGTAAGGTGCGGAGATCAACAGCCTGACACAGTACATACAGATAAGCGGCCGTCATCAACGACAACACTTCCACAGTCTCGGCGGCATATCGACTGGCTATCAAAGCCAGCGAGTTGAGGCCTTGATTATGCATCTCGGCTGACTGCACATGGTTACTGACTGGGTGGTTCAAATAGCTTAACTCGGACATATAGGCGGCCATATTGATATCAACCCCTTTCATGGTGAACGAGAGACTGGGGTCGTCGAAGCTCAAGTTCGGAGGTAGTCCGTTATTCAAGGCCGGATTGATCAGCTCTGAGCACTGTGAGAAGATCATTCTTCCTAGCATCTGCATCACGCTCATACACTTCTCCATGGCCGAAGTAATCGCAGTGGCTTGAAAGTTGCCGCCGTGATGGATCTGGCCATTTGTCGGATCAAGTAAAGGGTTGTCGGTCGTTGAATTCAGCTCACATTGCACCTGTTGCATGGCGAGCAGCATGTCTTCGATCTGGGGCCCGATCCATTGTGACGCTGTCCGGAGAGCGTAGCGATCTTGGGCTAAGCTTCCGTTGGACTCATCGGCTGGCATCTTGATCAGGCGGGAATCTCGCAACAGAGCGTAGATGTTCGATGCCGCTTCGATTTGGCCATGGTGGGGACGTGCCTCAGCAATAAACGGATGGTAGTTTCCTCTGCAGCCGGCCAAACCCTCCGTCCCCATCGCGGTGAGGACCTGAGACAGAACAACGAGCTGGTTGGCCCGATAGAGGGTCAGACTCGCCGCACCGCAGCTAAAGGCCGTGCCATTGAGCAGGCCCAGGCCTTCCTTTGGCCCCAAGCAGAGTGGCACAAGGCCCAAGAGCTGGAGTGCTTTGTCGGCGGACATTACATCTCCGGTCAGATCGTTTCGGACGGAGATGTCTGGATTGCCTTCCAGCGCACTGGCAATGTAAGACAGCGGAGACAGATCACCCGATGCCGATATACTCCCTCGCAGTGGGACCACAGGGGTGAGGCCACCGTGTATGAAAGCGAGGATCTGTTCGACAGCTTCTTGCCGGACGGCTGAGTGGCCGCGCAACAGAGAGTTACAGCGAAGGAGCATGGCAGCCCTCACCATGGCAGATGGCATGCTGAGGCTTGTCAAACCGTACGGATTCTGTACGCGAGCAGTCCGACTTTTCGCCCACTGTTGGCCGTGGCGGTCCGTTGGAAGCAGCACTCCAGATGCCTGGTGCTGGATTAATGCTTGCTGTAGGGTTGTATGATCGTCCGTCCGGGTATCTGCACTGCCCCCGAAGCCAGTATTGACGCCGTAGATTATCTCACCGTTGGCCAGTTTTCGATCGAGGTGATTGACACTATCTCTCATTCGGGCATGGACCCGGGGATCTGTAGTGATTGACGCCGGTATCTGGTAACTGCCCCTGGGTCAATGGGGAGTCTGCGAGGGTGTATGAAGGGCAATATACCACGCGACGCCAACAACTTCACTCACATTGAGTGACTCCCCGTCAAGGATAACCGCTGCTTGGTCGTTTATGAGGTTTGTTAATTGCTGGCATGTTGAAATCACAGCGCTGGCATGCTTTCCTCGGGGCAAGGGAGAATGGGCCATCTTGCAGTGACTTGGGTGTTCGTCCTCATGTAGCGGAATTCCGGGATTGACTGGACTAGAATTACCGGAATATTTATAAATATTTATACCCTTGCTCCTGACCGCTAGTCCGACCCTTCGAGATTTGGCGCATGAAGCGTACAGCGATCATTAGGCCGCTTAGCCGGCGCATTCTCCTTGAGTCAGCCCAATCCGAGTTCCCTATTCCCCACTCATTGCCCTTCGCTTGTGGACAATCACTCTCAAGGTGTATTCGTTATGCATGGTAATATATATGTAGTGTCCCTTGTTAGAATACAAGCCTTACTGCGCGGTAAAGTATAGCGTCGTCTTTAGTCTATAAGTATATTTAACTAGTTCTTTATTATATAATTACTATATCATGATCTATACAAAGGGAGGGTATTAAATAGCTGAGAGATTACTTGAAGTAATATCACTGTTTCTTTAAATATATCTATAAAATAGAGTAGTATAATGACTCCTGAAGGTTTCAAGTCATGCGGCCGCCCCAAGTAACAAGGCAGAGCATGTATGCTTCTGGTATCTCGACTGTTTAATAAGTGTTAATGATTGAAATTCCTGCAGTCACCGTACTAGCTCTAGAGCACGCTATCGTCATGCAGTATGCATGAGCCACTCTTCGATGCCAGATGGCCATATCTGTTTTCTGAAGACGTGTAGTTGCGGGTCTCTGTGTTTTAAAAGCGTAATTGTCATCCTTTGGTTGCTCTACTAACCATATACCTGAGGAATGGTCTTTAAGCTTGAAGAGAGTTCTCTTTCCCCCCTTGATGGCGTTGTTGTCGAAACCCCAGATGTATCCTGCGTTCTTGAGCAGCCTTGCAGCGACGATGTTGGTAAACATGTCAGGTATATAAATGACATTGGTCAGTGTCATGGTCATGGCTCTCTGTGTCAGAATCGTGTTTCTCAATGAAGATGGTCTTCATGTGAGGTTACTTGTTGGTAAAATCGTTTTCTGCGTGGCCTAAATCCAGCTTACTTGGCCTAATAGTTCGTAAATATCCAGACTATCCTGCGGAGGGCCTTATGATTCTAAACTGGCGTGCCCGGTACAGAAGCGCAAAGCTTTGAACCCAACACCACCAGCCACACTACCTTCCCTAATGAAGTGGAGCCTTTCCCGCAGCCAGAACGTTTGATGACATCGGGCATGGCGTTGGCAGAGCCTTCAGCTGAAGCATTTCCCCAAAGCGCACAGAACTTGCCTCAATTGGGTGTCCTTTGGGATCATGTCGGAGGGGCAGGACTATACTGGTCCATGGGCGATATGATTTGAATCGCCTGAATTCGTAATTAGTAGTAACATGAAGATATGTCTCCGATGCCCTTGTACGATCAGCCTGTAGTGGGCAGACTCTCCGATGCCCTGTTTGAGACCCAATATTGTTTCGCAGCTTGGTGCCATGACAATGGTTGAGTAGGGTGAGCGTAGATCGTGGGTCGGCGTTCCGTGCGCAAAGCCGAGACATCCACCGGACCCACCAGCAGGGCGTGCACATTCTCAACTCTTGCTAGACCCACAGGGCGTGCAAGTGCACGCCCTGGCTGATGGCGGATGGATTTAATTATCTGAAAAGCGAGCTGTGGCTGGCGTTGATCTTGAAGATTTTCAACTCGCAGTCATTCCGAGTACCAGCTTATGACTCATTAGGCTCGCACGATGGAATCAGAGCAGCCGCTTGACGCATCTCAATTGAGATATGAATATACCACCGCACCTCGAGAGGTACCCGATGCCGAAACCCTGGCCAAACACAAGCAAACTATCTGTACCGACCATATGCTTGTTGCCTCCTGGGAGGTAAACAGTGGCTGGTCTACTCCAGAGCTCAAGCCGTATGGCCCGTTCAACCTTCTCCCCACCGCATCCTGCCTTCACTATGCCTACGAATGTTTCGAGGGACTCAAGGCCTATCGAGGACACGACGGCAAGCTACGAATGTTCCGGGCCGACCGCAATTCTCAACGCCTCTTGATGTCCTCTCAGCGAATCTCCCTCCCGAAATTCGACCCGGACGAGCTGGAAAAACTAATATATGCTTTGCTTTCGGTGGACGGTGCAAAATGGCTTCCCAAGGATCGCGCCGGAGACTTTTTATACGTGCGCCCGACGATGATTGGAATAGATTCCCAGATTGGCTTTGCAAAGCCAACGGCAGCTCTGCTCTATATTATTGTTGGATATATGCCTCGCATGGATCAACCAGCTGGTGGCAAGCGACTCTTGACAAATCCGGATGATGTCGTGCGCTCATGGGTTGGCGGGTTCGGTTATGCAAAAGTTGGCGCGAATTACGGCCCGTCGTTGCAGGCCACCCAAGAGGCCTACCGTCAAGGCTATCATCAGATTCTATGGTTGTATGGCCCTACCGGCGACTGCACTGAGGCAGGCGGGAGCAACTTCTTTGTGGTTTGGAAGCGCAAAGATGGCAAGAAAGAGCTGATCACAGCTCCATTGGACGACCAGCTGATCTTGAATGGTGTCACTCGGAGAAGTTGCCTTGACTTGGCGAAGGAGAGATTAGGGGATGAACTTGAGGTTATGGAACGTAAATTTACCATCGCCGAGATCCAGGAGGCAGCTTCAGAAGATCGTCTTCTGGAAGTGTTTGCCGCTGGCACAGCTGTAAGTTCTGCGTCCTTAAACTTGGTCGACGACCAAAGCTAACAAATGATGCTTTCAAAGTGGTTTATTACTCCGATTTCACTCATTCATCACCGCGGACAAGATATCGTAATCCCCACTGGCCCTGACGGAACGCCAGCCGAAATTACAGGGAGGCTCAAAGGATGGCTGAGTGATATGATGTATGGGGGCGTGCAGCACCCGTGGGCAAGGGTGATCTCTGAGAGACAATAACAACTACCATAGACACCCCTAAGACTAGAAACAACCGGTGAAGGTCTACAAGGTTTTATTAGAAAAACAAGAAAAGATCCTGTCATTACTTTCCATGCTGAGTGAAACTGAGGGCTGAGTTATATACTACATATGTAATAGAATAGCTGAGCGACTAAAATATAAGAGCTATGAGGGTTTTAATATACCTCATAGAAATTACTGCGTAACTCCTAGTACTAAGGCTAAGTTCCCATGCTATATTATCTGAGGCAGAGTTGATATAGGGCTCCCGCGGAGTTCCATAACAAGTTCCTCGGCGATTCTATTATGTATCCAGTATCTAGTACCTTGCTTCGGCTTGACTCATAATATTAAGGATTTACTTGTTATAGAATATTCTTCAGCTAACTAGACTTAAGAAGCACCAGCAGACCTTACCTGACATTTAATAGTATGAATATCAAGAGGCAGGCGGTGACGTGTTAACACACCCCGCTTCAACTTTTCCTTGCCACAGTGCCCGGCGTCCAACTATCTACAACAACCAGAAAGATTGGTCAATTAAAGGGACACACATTATCGTACTTGCCAGTGGCTTTCCCATAGTTGGTGTCGGATAAGATAGAGCAAGCGGCTAGGGAAGATGGATTCGCAGCACCAAGAGGCACAAAGTACAATCTGCACATCTCGACTGGCTCATCAATCCACTAATATAACATCAGAGGTCACGAGAGACAGCGACTGTCCCCAATTCTATGATCCCCTCGCTTATGTCGAGGAAGCTGAAGACGCATATCCATTCATGCCTCCACCCGAGGCCTCCTGGCGAAGCGACACTCTTCATGATACCGCCGACCACTTCCCAGGCGATGTTCCTATTTCGTCCTTTCGACGCCCTCCCGCGCCCTCAATTCATGCTGATCTGGATGGTTTTGAAAACGACTGTGCCAGCCTGGTTTCTGGACAACACACTGGCCATCCCTGGGTGAACGACATTCTTCCAGCATCAATCTCTCCCAGTCAATTAGTCAAGAACTATGAGTCATATAATGAGAACATCGGGCCTGCGACGCCTTTGACAGATGAAACCGTTAATTTTACGCAATCCGGCTCAACCTCAATAGGATCGAAGTCGTTACGAAGCTCTCGCGGGCTGCCACGACGCAGGAGCCAGTACAAGGTACAGCGGATTGGTTATAAGCCAAATGCTGTTTTCATACCTCCAGGCAGCAACCTCACAGATCCGTTGGAGCGCTGGAAAAACTCCCCTCCTGAAGTCGAGGCTGCCAGCTTGTCAGCCATCGAAAATGCCCTGCAGACGCCTCCACCAGGCCATATGGCAGACCAAGGACCCTATACTCCTGACCCCAAAGCCACCGATGCATTTCAGCAGCACCGACGTTCGGTATCCCGAGCACCCTCTGCAACGAGTGGGGAAAGCGCTACCACTGCCTCATCTCGTCACTCTAACCGCTCCAATCGGTCTGCCTTGTCAAACAACAGCCAGGTTGCTGGCAATCAGAACCCTTCGGCAACCCGGAAGCCGCGGAGTGGCGCAAAACGAGAGAAACGAAGCTCGGCTAATAACCCGCGGATATTCTGCTGCACCTTTTGTTGTGATAAATTCAAGAGCAAATACGACTGGGTGCGGCACGAAAAGTCCCTCCACTTGAATCTGGAGAGTTGGACTTGCGCCCCATTTGGTGGTGTTGTGATATTGCCCTCCACCGGCCGCGCCCATTGTGCGTATTGCAACCAGCTGGACCCAACACCAGAGCACCTTGAGCGACACAACCATGGCCTCTGCCAGCACCAGAATAAACCGACGTTTAGAAGAAAAGATCATCTGATTCAGCACTTACGACTCTTTCATAACCTTGGCACCATCCCACTTATTGACGAATGGAAATGTAACATTGCGGACTTTCCCTCCCGATGTGGCTTCTGTAACCACACAATGTCGACCTGGAATGAGCGAGCCGACCACCTCACATCCCACTTTCGAAAAGGCTGTACAATGGCACACTGGAAAGGTGATCATGAATTCCCGCCTGAGATTGCTGCGCAAATCACACATAGTGTACCGCCTTATCTACTGGATTTCGAATCGCGAACTTTCGTCCCATTCTCTGCGACAGATAGAGCCGTAAATGACCATCTCTCCCAGATGCTCTCCCGGGCCAGGTTTGAGAATGAAGCAGGCAAAGCTCAAATACCCCCCGAACCCTTTAAGGCGGACCCTTCCCCAATACAAAACACCCCGGCATTGGATGAGCCTGGACTGGACTCCTATACCGAAGTACTTACTCGCCATCTAAGCCACTACGCACAACATATGATGAGCAGAGGTATTATACCTACAGATGAAATGTTTCAATCAGAGGCCAGATGTCTATTGTTTGATTCCGAGGATCAATGGAACCAAACTATGGCAGACAATCATGAATGGCTTGCTCGATTCCGAGGGGATCAAAATTAGCTCGTCTCTTCAAATGTCGGAAGGATTCTCCAGGAATGGGTGCAGAATTCCATCATATAAACATAAACATCCTGATTAAGCTAAAGAATGAATTCATTAAAGATCGATCTATTTGTTTGCTTTTCTGCTTTTCCTCGTATCCCCTTTCATCCACATTTACACAACCAACCCGCTCTTTTGTCTAATCAACCTGCCATATTTTATAAAGGCGAAAGGTATAAGAGTTAGGAGCAACGCCAGGAATCCTAACAGGGAGCTAGCCCAGTGAATTCCAAGCTTGCTATACATCGGGTCTGCCGCGAACGGTAGAGCGACAGCCATGATAGCTCTTGTAGAACTAGCAGCCGACTGTGCAGATGCAGACTGGTCTTTGTATGCATCCGTAAGGTAGTTCAGCATTGCCGTAAAGACCAGCATATAGCCAAATCCAAAAGGAACCCCGGCCATCATGGGCAAAGCGGGTTGAATAGAGGAATAGGACGCCCAGCCTATCCAGAAAAGAGCGATGACGATCCTGTTTAGGATATTCAGATAAGCGACGTCAACCAATACTATGTTTTATACGTACATTGGGGCGCCGACACATCCAAGTGGAAGTCGACGGTATTCTTCAATCCAAGCCCATGACTGACCAGCCATTAAAGACTTGGAGTGGAATGAAGAGTAGATCAATACGAGACAAAACCCGAGGAACGAACCGAATATCACTGTTCTCGCATTAGCTTTTCGGAGTCTAAAGATAGGTGATCGTGGACAGACTCGGAATAAACGCCAGCCCATTGACGCTACTGGGAAGGCGATAAAGACCTCCCAAGTTGGTCAGCAAAGGAATATAGAGAGCAATTATATTTTCCGCTTACCTTCGAATACAATTGGATAGACCTGGAAGAAGAGAAACAGCACTCCATATATCACGGCTAGGTATATAGACGTCAGAGAAACAATGGGCTCTCTAAGTAGCAATGAAATTGGTCGAAGGAAAGTTTTTCTAGCCGAAAATTGTGCTTTAGCTTGATGAGACTGTTCCATGTTCAGTTGTGGCCTGACTCCCTTTACCCTTCTCAGAAGGACGGGAAAGTATGTTTCTGGTATTAGCATAATAATGGGAGCCCCGGCGCCTGCAACGATCGTAGCAATATAAAAGACCCAATTCCACGAGAGCAGGACTGTGAAGCCCGAGAATAAAGGTCCGGCCATAGGACCAGCGATCGCCGTGAATAAGAAGAGCGCCATTGCGTTGCCACGCTGTTCAGGTTCATCGTAGATGTCGCTGTAGAGCCCGCCCAGAACAGAATTCGGGACCGATCCGACCACACCACAGAAGAACCGGAACACTAGTAAAGCCTCCAAGTTCGGCGATAGTGCACAGGCAAGCGTGAATAGCACATATATAAGGTACGTCACGATTAGGACTGGTCTGCGACCAACATACTCGCTCAAAGGTCCGAAAAACAATGGACCAAGCACAAAGCCGAGGACATAGAGGGAATTCAGCAGAGTCATGCGAGGGTCATCTTCGGTGACATCAAATGCTTCGCCAATGTTTGACGAAGCTCCGGAAGGAAGTGACGTGCCAAGGGAAGCATTGAAAGCAAATATCGTGCCGGCCAAAACGATGAAGGCTTTTCTTTTCTGCGAATATATTTTGTCAACCTTCTGTCATTAACATCCCAAAGCCCCACCTAAAAAGAAAGGTTCGAGTTACCTTGGACATTTCAACGGCCGTCCATACACGCGGCGCATTCGTGGAGTTGGACATTAGGGTTTCGTCTAGGACAGACGCCAAATCTTGCTGGCGAGAGCAACGCGGGTGTAATAGCAGACAAGGCAAAGTCCTCGGCAGTACTGCAAAGTTATGCAGCTTCCCAAATATTCGGCTCTGCGAGTGTCTGCCTAACAAATCATGGACACGCACATCTCAAAATGTTGTAATTTGAAAAGTAAAGGGAGCAAATTGTGTCTCGCTAAATCTATGCGGTTGATTACTGAGTCTCTTGAGTCCATAGTCATACGTACGAGACAGCACGCCCTACACTGACCCACTAGTACGAGCCGTACCATATGGTTCGGGGCAACTCACTCGATGCCGGGATCCGCCCTAGCCTATAGCGGCTAGCCTTTCGCACGCCCTCGGCGGATCGGTAGATGGCCGAGCGGCACCCTCTGCAGGACCCACCAGCGAGGGAGGCTCTGATTCGAAGTTCTTCCTTCGGCCCCTCCCTTATGCGCCATGATTGGCTACACAGAGCTGAATGCGAGCTGACCAATGATACGCTTGATCACCTTTTCCAGGCTAGAAACAGCGAATCACGGAAAAGTTCATACTAGCACTAACTCTTTGTTATATATCCATTAAAAGTTGTACACGATAAAAGTCGATTGTATTCTGCTATTCATAATACAGCATCATCCTAAGTCGTGGCGTTGAGAGAGCGATCAGGGTGCAGGAGTCTGGCTGGCAAAGCGATCTTGAGCCTTAAAGACCGCGGCGGGAGACTTGCCCACCAGGGACTCGTAGATTTCAGGATCAGTAGCGCCTTCCAGGCCAAAAAGTACAACCTGGCTGTCTGCACCTAATCCCAATTTCTCTCGCAGGGATGGGTCTGTGCCCGACGCCACCATTACACCCATGGTAGCGGCCGATGATTCACCACACACAACAGGGACGTCGCCCGCTCGACCGTAGGCCAGTTCCTGCATGCCTTGAATCGCGGCTGAATCGGGAACCGACAGGAAATCACTGGTCAACCAAGTAAGGATTTTCCATGCTGCTGGAGAGGGCGCCCGGCAGGCCAACCCAGCCATAAGAGTGTGCAGAGAGCCTTGCGACTGACAGGGCTCGCCGTTCTTAGCACTACGTAGCAAGCAGTCTGCCTCAGATGGCTCAACAAGAACAAATCGGGGTACCCTCGCTGGGGCTTTCAAGGTTCCACGGAGATTGGTGTAGAAACCCTGGAAGATGGCCGCAGCGATGCTACCAACACCTCCACACACAAATACGTGAGTGATACGATTGACCTCAGGAATCAAAGCGAGGGCCTCTTCCAAGACAACCATATAGGCGTTCATGACTTGCTGGGGGACGTCATTATCGAAATCGGACCAGGAGGTACTGCTCACGAAGTACCAGCCATTCATGCGGGCATCTTCCTTAGCCCGGGCGACCGAGGCCTCATATTCCCCATCAATCCTGATGACTATCGCACCCAGGTCCATCATTCGCTGAGCACGACCAGCACTGCAATGGCTGTGAATATAATCGACGCAGCGACAGCCGAATATCTTCGCGCCGTACGCTAGGCCGCGACCTTGGTTACCATCCGTAGCGACACACACGGTAATATGCTGAGTGATATCATGATGCTTATCAGTTCGTAGCTCAGCTGCTGAAGGCCAGACGCCCTTCTTTGCATGCACCTCCTCCGCAAGGATCTTATAGACCGAATATGGAGCACCAAGGGCCTTGAAGGAGCCAAGCTCGGTGCCGAAGCGCTTGCTCTCATCCTTGATGAACAACTGTTGGATTCCAAGTCTGCGTGCAAGATTGGGAAGCGTTCTGAGGGGCTGTCTGGAGTATTCAGGCCAGGTGCGAATTTCGTCGACAGCGGGCATCCAATTGGAAAGGTTCTGCATGCAGACTGCGGCGTCGATCTCGGCCTGCGTGGACAGACGGTCCGCATTAAAGTGATGGGAGTATTCCATGATGAGCTGGCGGTGGACAGAATGACTGATGAAAGGTTGAATTAGTTTGGTGTCGGCACAGGCGATGCCTAAGAATTTATGATGTTTTTGCCAATCCAATTGACTTCTCATTCCACCGGCAGTGCCCTATATTCTATACCTCGGAGCATTCAATCAAAGGCCGAACGGACTCGGGCTTGCCACGCCGATATTGCGGGTCCCGGCGGTTTGGCATCTCACCGATCACTACCTCCGAGGGATAGAAACGTCTGGATTTGTCCCACGAAGATTGTCGAGCTTGGAGAAGCCCGCCAATCGCCGGGGCCCGTGGCGTTCTTCCTTAGGCGCTAGCATGTGAGTACTGAAACATCGACTGTCCCAGGCGAGCGAGTGAGTAAAAGCTTGCTCGGTCGAACAGAAATATATAAACCGTACATACATTGGGCCCCAGTAATTTGAAGCAGAAAAGCATGGGGAAAAGGCGAGGATAAACGCGGGGGATGACACTGATAGCTGTGGCACTGGAAAGTTTCATTCGCCTGGTTATTATTGAAGGCGATAAACTACCGGTGTATAGGAAGCGTACACCGAACAGTAAATTAGGCCTAGGGGTTCTATATTGATCTTCACCTGATCAATCCTTTAGAACTATTCATTAGCCAACAAAAGAGCAGTGCATCTCTATTAATATATAAGCTCAATTTATGAGAGATTCCCTTTCCTAAACGATATGCCAAATATCCAGGAACTTAAGGATAACCCCATAACGTCAGATGAAAGAATTGGGATTCATGCCCTACGGTATGCCAGAACGTACATCAAAGATATACCACCAGGTCCATTCGTCCTTGAGCCAGTGGAGTATCAGTTGAAATTCTTTGCCTTCCTTCGTGCCTTTGATATTCAAGCTCAGGCGTACAGTCAGACAGCGAAAATCTCTAATGAAGCTCACTACTGCGTAGTAATACTATGAATAATGTGTGGCATTCTCAGAAGAAATACGGTACAATATCACAGTCCTCCTCCAGGTCAAAAGACTCGAATTTACCCTTCAGCCGCCCGCAGGCAGAATTGACTAACGGCATTTCCTCTGCCTCTGCCGAAGTTGACTTGCACTGCCAGACCAAATCCCTGTTCTCGCGGAGGAAGACAGCGATTGGTGTGTCGCATAAAGCCTTCGGGACAAACACTTCGCGAGTCGGGGAGCTAGAATAAGAGCCGAGGATAAGAGACGCAAACCGCTTGGCCCTTTTTCTATCGGCAGGGGATTCAGATATAGAGGGCTCCGGCGCGGGAACGAAATGCATGCTCCGGGACTCGGTTGAGCGTGGTAGGTAGATGGGATCCTTGAGGGAGCAAATGCTCAACCCTGTCTGTTCTGGCCTGCGGAATAAGGGAATCCTGGTTACGTCGAGGGTGCGTCCGCGGTTCAAAAGGAAGAGCTCCCTGTCGGCCCAGGTTACGAAGAATGGGAGATTGGATACAGGGATCTTGGAGACGACACCGATATCAAGCGTTGTGCGGAATATCAGACGCGGCGGACTGCTGGCGGTCTTTCGAGAGGACAGCCTGTGCGTTGACACCTGTAGCTTGAGATGGACAGGAGGCCCCTCTTCTGCGCCGGTCTTCTTGTCCTCGCCAGTCTGCTTACCCTCACCCTGGACCTTACCGGCCTCCAGGGCCGCAAAGTGGAGATATTGTCCGTCAGAGGAAAAGTGTGACCTGATGGAGACATGGCAAGTGTTGTATGCTGACCGACACAGCTGCCGCGTAAAGTAAGTGTTCGCCTGGTGATTTGCAAACAGGATCTGTCCGTCGCCCAGCGGCCAAACCAGGAGAGACTTTGTTGGATGGAACGCTGGCGGGGAGTCGAATAGGGCTCCCTTGACGAAGCCGTTGTAGTGGAAGACAGGCACAGACTCCGGCCTGGTGGCATCATACACACGAATGCTGGTCCTCTTGCTCCCGTCAACCCTTGCGGCTCTTCCTCCCAGCATCATTTCTTGCAGGTGCGCTCCATCTCCGTTTTCTGAACCGTCGCTATCGCCTTCGGAGCCGCTGTATTTGCTGAAGGTGTAAGAACTGGATGGGGCCTTTGGTGCAGAGTCAGAACCACTCACCGTTCTGATTGAATGTGCACCGCTTCTGACACTGGGGATATCAGAGTCAGACTCGTTGAAATCGCTTTCTATGTCGGCTTCGAATGACTGGTTATCACTCCCCAGGCTTCCACGCTCTTCAAGATCCAACTCTTCAGGATTCAGCTTCTGATGCCAATCATTCCACTGGTCGTCCTCCTCTTCGACATCATCAGATGAATGCTCGGTTGACCCCTCGCTCCATGACGTATATGCTGAATTCCCAGCGGACCCAGACGACGACGGAAATAGCAACTTGTCTGTGTTCGAGCTATCCGCCCAACTCTTCTTGTCTGCCGTGGACTCAACGTCATCAGGACCATTCGACACAGCGGAAGACGCCGACGATGCCCTGGATACCTCGTCACTATCACGATCGGTTGTAATCGTAGTCGTTGGCTGCGTAGAGACGGTGGACTCAAGGGAAGTTGCAGCGGCTATCTCATCTAGCAGCTTCATCTCTGCTTTCAGGTCCTGCATTTTGATCTCCGCATAGTCAACCGGTTTTCCGCTGGCTGCTTGTTCTGGGGTCTGAATGTCCTTTGCATCGACTGGTCGTCTTGTTGTGAGGGCCACAAAGTTGTCCTTGCTGGCGATTTCATCAAAGTATATCTCGCTAATAGGGAGCGGCTTGTACTCGAGGTCCTCGTCCTGCATGAAAATACGAGAGCCAATGCGCATATACTGGAGGTCGCTACTGAATGATACCAAGTCCGGACGCCCGAAGACTTTCTTGGACAAGGGATATTCATACAGAGACCAATTCTCTGATGAGACGCGGAACCACTGGACTCCCTGGAGCTGGCCCTGTGGACCATTTAGATCCCAGCTTTCACATGTAAGCACCAAGTCCTCAGTGCTCCTTTAGATACTGTCAGCCCGGGTGGAAATTCGAAAGGTTTCAGCCCTAAGATCACTTACAGTCCCTCCATCTTGACCACCCTTAGTTTGGTCCCGCTCGCGTCCAGGGCATCAAAACACCTGATCGGCGACTGAACAGCCTTGCCTTCATTCTCGAGGAACTTTAGGCTTTTATACCTGGATGGGCCCTTGTGAAGTACGTTGTCGCCTCCCAGCGCGCCAAAGAAGCACCGGTCAATCTCACCAGCGTGGACTCCATCCAAGCCGGCCTCTTCGTTCAGGAAGAACCCCCATTCAGTCAATAATGCTTCATAATTAGACCCAAAGGTTTCGGAGCAACTATTCTCGAGCCAGTGAGGGAAGACTCGTCGGAAGTGCTTACCAGCCCAGGGACGGAGCGTATTCAGCCAGATTGAAAATTGACCTAAAAGAGCGCCTGTGAGAATAAATAATAAAGCGAGATATCTTACGGGATAATACCTTCCACGAAGAGGCTTTGTACCTGCAGTAAGGTGAAGAATTGGGCACTCTTGAGTAGTTTCGACACGTGGGAGCAAACGTCGGGTGAGGCTTCCACGCTATCCAGGTGTCTGTCCCAGTACTTTGCTGAGTAGGTAAGGAGATGATGGTCCATGATATCGCTGTCATGAATGTCGACATATGTGTCCTCCCTTTTGCAGAGCAACTGGCCATAGCGCGGCTGCAGCAGATACTTGAGACATATATCCGCCATGAGCCTACTATCGAGGGCGTACGTCTTGGAATCCTGGCCATCTTTCAAGATGTCCGGATTTTTAAGCAGAAAACTTTGAACGGACCGGTGTGTCAGTGTGCAGATAGATATTGTTTCTCCTGTTTCGGTTTCGCTTTCGTGGACCTGCACGAGGGGCTGGCATAGTTGCAAGACCCTGCTCCTGACGAGCTTCTCGTTGCTGTTGAGATCCTGGCCCTCTTTTGCTTGTGCCATGGCGGTGCACTCGCAGAGCTCCTCCAGTCGTAAGGGCCGCTTAGCATGGACAATGCAGGCCAGCAGTAGGCTGCAATATGGTGTTAGCATGTATGGGTTGGTACTGGGTATGGATTGGGACTCACGAAACAAATCCTCTGAGAGGTGGTTGAATGCTTTCCATCTTTCGGCGATAGTATCGTTCATAATTATCCGGAAGGCCCTCGTCAATGAGCTGCTGGACCATCTGCAGCGTGATAGCATTGGACATGGAGTCTAGCATCAGGGAGGCCCATAGAAAGCACCCATCAGCCTTCTCACGCAGCTCCTGGAGGATCAGATTCCTGTACCCTTCGTCGAGCTCTAAACTGTCCAGGTCAACAATCGACATGGACAAATACCTCTCGATGTCAGAGCTGTTGAGATCTTTCGTCACTTCGATCGAGGGAATGCTGGTCAATCGAGAGTCGAGACAAGCACGGCTCTGCGAGCTGTACCACACACGCAGCCGGTTTGGAGCTGCACTCGACAGCTGTTGTAGGAAGTCTATAACATCGCACAGATCTCGCCTTCGCTTCTCTGTCTCGCACATCTCGTCCAGGCCGTCCAGTATAACGTACGTCGCGGGGAGCCTCTCAACAAGCATCCTGATAATTGTTTGGATATCTTCACTCCGGGCACTCGTTCCGCCTTGTTGCGTAAAGGTGTGGATGTCCTCGGGCATATTGGCAGTGTGCTTTCCCAGTTGATTTGCAAGCTGCTCGGCAAGGCATCGGTATACCAGGAGAGCCGTGAAGTCGTCATCACAGGTGTAGTACTGGTAGACGACAGCAGCACCATCGGGACTGATGCCAGAGAGAGCATTCACAGCGTAGGCTGCTAAGACGGACTTTCCAACCCCAGGGGCTGCTCGTATCGACAGTTGGGAGACCGCGGACTGGACATCAACCCAGCTCTTCCATTTCTCATTCTCCAGTAGCCATTCACAGGTACCAGGGCTTCGCGCGCGCTGTTTATAATCCTGATGCCGGAAGTTGCTCTCGTTGAGTAGCGCTTTGCCGCCACGGAGCCAGTCGCGCACGTCCTTCTGCCTCTGGAGCTTTCTTTCCTCATTGCGCTTTTTCAGGTCTTCCTGGTACATCTGAGAAAGCAGCTTCTGGTCCGCTCGAGCGATGCCTGCCAGTCGACGTTCTGCAGCGGCATCCTCGCGTTCGCGCCTGTCGAGGCGACCTTGCACGACAGGAATAAGCCGGCTCATGTCGTCCGCAGTGCTACCGATGCTCGCAACCAGGTCATCGATTTTGGCCGTGCTGAATGGGACGACTGCCCTGAGCATTCGGTTGGAGACGCCCCGGTTACACTCCTTCTCGACGCGTCTCCAGAAACTGAAGATACCGACGTACGATGCCTGCAGGAGCTCTTGCATGGCCGAGGAGTCCCCGAACAGTTCCTCGTACCCAGTCAGGGTCTCTATATGCGCGCACAATCTGTCGATCTGGTCGCTTATCTTGTCATATAAGTCGAGAAACCGCGACGAGGCTTGAATCACGGCTTTTAAAGCGCCCCAGATGACTGCAGTTGGCATGGGGTCTGCTTGGACCAAGGTGTCCACCACGCCGGTATAAGTCGACAGCATATTCACGACCGGGCGGAGGATCTTGCGTGCTGTCTGAGCGGCCTTGCGGTCCGTTGCATTTTTTTCGAGATGTACGATATCCTTCTTGATCTCGTCTCCATTGAGGGCCAGCCCAGCGCGCTGCTGGTCTTGCAGGGTTTGGACGAACTGCGGTGTCTGGCTCTTCGCCGGGCGCGACTGGACGTATTCATCGAGCGCGCGCGAAAACGCCGATTTCCCTGTCGCAGACATTGGATGGCTTTCTGGCCCAACGGTGACTACAAAAGAGAGATGGGGCGTCGCAGGCGATCAGAATCAGAGAAGAAGTGATCGTTAGGGCACATCACATTCCCCGCTGCTGAGTGTTGACCCCCCAGCAAAGCGCGATCGCAGCCTCGTAGTCGTCAGCCTCGCCAAGTGACTTTCATAGCTTGATTACGTCGTGAGTTGGCACATTTAGTGTAACATCCTTGACAACTAAGCGCCTGGCTCTTGCGCCATGTGAACTATCGTGCATGAGAGCTGGCGCTGACTGGTCCGACCCCCCGACAGCCTCGCGATATCACTTCGCAATTTCCCCACCTCACAGCCTTCGTCTCTGAGCTGGATTCGTACTGGATGCTTGATAAGCGGATGACAGGATCGACAGGCTGATTCGCCCCGGTTCATCAGACTGTCAGCCGTGCGGGCCTGCTTGCATCGTGTCAGCCGCAATCTCCAGCGGTGCGGAGGACTGACCCTGACCCCTCAGGATAATTCTGCCAGGTTCTCGCGCTGTGCCATTAGTTATTTCTCTAAGCATACCTCGTCCATTGCGGTTGAACGGTAAATAACTGCTCAGAATGGCGGAAACGGTCGGATATGCTTCGGCAAGCGAGCCGCCAAAGACTTCGATCCAACGGGTCATGACCGACCATGGCAATAAGGCAGAGCGATTGCTTCGTGTTGATCAAATGTGAGTTATCCAGCAGTGAATGTTAGTTGTGATTGAGGGCTCACGTTCATTTCCAACCAGATACAGCAGGTATGCACCGGCAAACAAGACTGCGGAGTTCCGTTAACTCCAAGCCAGAAAGGACCGCCAGGTCCATTTTATCAAGACAGCAAAGGCACGTTCCAAGCCCGATCGCTTCAGCAAGACTGCTCTTGTGGTGCGTCGGGTCATCTCGAAACAGGGCATGGTCTCGCACAGCGAAATCGATGTCAGGTCGCCCCTACTGCAGGACCTATTGAAGGGGCTATACAAGGGCGTTGACGGCCTCGCATTAAACAAGTCTCCTCCAGTGGTGCGTCTTCGTATTCAGTGTGCCTCTGCCATTACAGCAGTCTGACTGCAGCGTCTGCTCTAGGCCACACCGCGACTGCTATTCTGGGCAGCACCGCATTTGCTGCGGGTCAAGGAGGAAGAAAAGCTGAAGCAACAACCAGACCAACAGCTCGTTAACGATATTGGGACGGCCCTGCGTTTCGTCGACGAGGACTACCACGCTGAGAGCAGTAGCCTGAAATCAATGCTGGAGAATAACGAGGTTACCTGGGAGCTGCTATGGGCGGTTTTCCCCCCAAAGGAGGCCGTTCTCGCACCCAGGTACGGGGTTATGAAGCAGGAGCAGGCATTCAAGCTGTCGGATTCGACCTATTCCGAACGAGAGAATAGGTCGCGCTACTTTGTCGTCCAGGGCTCGATTATTCGTACTGACGGCCGGGACTTTGGCTTTGGAACGATTGAAGTGGAGATTGATCAGTATGAAGGGGCTCGCAAGTTAAGCAGCCTCGACGCTTTCCCTCTGTCCCATCATGCAGATGAGAAGGCCATTCGCGAGCGACTCGTTGCGCGAGGGAAGAAGTATCTCTCCCTGTTCGACCAGCCTGCATGCAGGGACTATCCCGTCACCTACGCGGCCAAAGAAATCATCCAGCCGGATGGGAAACCGGCCCTAGAGAAATTGAACGTGCGTATCTATATCTCACTGACTTGATATCTGCTTACAGTGAATAGGCTCAGGGAAGAGTCATGGTCGACCCTGAAGGGTACTATCTGCATAACACCTCGTCGATACTGAATGACCCAGCGGTATTCTTGGAAGACGTACGAGACCCGCACACCTTGCTCGAGGATGAGATCATATTCTGTGCAGCAGAAATCAATGGATTCAGCTTCACACAAAAGGAATGGTGTCAAGTTGCCGTCGCTGGCCTGACTGAGATTGTGTGGAACCTAGATGCGTTCCAGAGGCTCGTTATGGACGAGAACCGTCGGCGCCTTATTCACGGGCTAGTCAAAGCGCACCGGCATGAAGACGCTTCATTCGATGACATTATAGCGAACAAAGGCCAGGGCTTGATTGCCCTGTTGACTGGAAGTCCTGGTGTTGGCAAGACGCTGACCGCGGAGGCCGTCGCAGAGGTCACTCAAAGACCGCTCTATGTAGTCGCAACTGGAGAACTGGGAGTTAATCCTGATGCTGTCGACCGCCGGCTGCAAACGATCCTGGAGATAACGCGACGGTGGGGGTGTGTGCTTCTGATTGATGAAGCTGATGTCTTTCTCGCAGCTCGAGGCAAGGATTTCGCTCGCGATGCTCTGGTCAGCGTCTTCCTCCGCCGACTCGAATAGTGAGCCTGGCCTGTCCTTTCTCTTACTTGCCTTGATACAGCCAGAGCTGACCCCCGTCCGTAGTTTCCGCGGAGTAGCCATTCTCACTACAAACAGAAAGGACAACCTGGATGAAGCTTTCAAGAGTATCCCTATCCACAGCCTTATCCCAACGGGCTCTGCTGACAGAACACTTACAGGTCGAATCCATTTCACGGTGCATTACCCAGACCTCGACGAGCACAGCCGCAAGGAAGTGTGGAAGAACTTCATGACGAACGTGGCAAGGACATCCGAACTTTCCAAGTTCACAGAAGAGGACTTTGTGGCGCTCTCGCGACACAGGCTTAATGGACGCCAGGTTCGTTACCGTCCATCCTGTGTGTGTGTATGTGTAATGGTGTAGCTAATAAAGAGCAGATCAAGAATATTGTTTCTTGTGCTGTCTCCCTTGCGCGCGAGGAGAACAAGCATATATCCATTCAAGATATTGAGGCTTTGATGGAGATTCTGGTGAATTGATCGGTCTAGCAAGAGAAGCCGGTAGCAGAATACAGTCAGATCATTTAAATAGGTAGTCGCATGCCTCTGGTAGAACATCATGACCTCGTTCGTTCCTTCTACAATAGGTACCTAGTAATTGAGACACTGATGGGCATTATCTGTGCCCACAATAGGCTTGCCTCTAGAAGGCAGTTGCACATTAACAAGCAATGTATTTTAAGGAGGTTCAACGGTAATTGGTACATGATGCCGCCAAATCTCCGACTTGAAACAACCGCCCTACATAGAGTTCGCTACGAGGTAAGGACTAACTCACAACGGTCATGCCAGTGCTAATCCCCAATTCCGCGGTCAAGCTCCTCCTGGCCGTCCCATCCCTGCAATCCTCCACGCCAGGCAGCAAAAGTGCTTCTGCAGTACGCAGTCTCGGAGTCTCTTCCAATTGAAAGCATGTATATCCTGCTGACACAGGGCTTTCTACTCCGTCCCCTGCATATAATAAATTTAGCCAGAGCTTAATTCTGGACGACTCATAATATATAAACCACTATCCAGCCTTCTTTCCGGTTCTTTATTCTGAAGCCTGAGATTTAGCGTGCCCTATTAACAATGAAAGCTTTCACCCTGAAGCTCGCTGCAGTTCTTGCAGGCAATGCAGGTAGGTCTGCCTTTATGTTTCTTGGTGAAGGTCTATATAATAACTTACATTCGCAGTCTTGCAGGCATGCCTGGCCCAGTCAACCACACCCACCTTATACAGAGACCCCAGCACTGGTATCCGGTTTGATACGTGGACGGTGCCTAACAGTAGCGTTTCTGCGGGACTGACTTTTGGGGTGGCTCTCCCGGAGGATGCTCTCACCTCAGATGCAACCGAGTTCATTGGTTACCTGGTATGCCCCCCCCTCTCTGTCTATCGCTAAAAGCCAATGTATATATATCTGACGGGACTCGCCTGACAGTCCTGCAACTCAGCAAAGGGCGATGGAAGCGGCTGGTGTGGGATCTCTTTAGGAGGATACATGTATAACAGCTTGCTTCTAATGGCTTACCCTTCGGGCGAGGGCCAGGGGGATAAAGTGCTAACCTCATTCCGCTTTACCACCGAATATGCAATGCCGAGCTTATACACGGGCAACGCCACGCTGACGCAGATCTCATCGACCATCAACTCAACGGGGTTCAGTCTGTTGTTCCGATGCGAGGGGTGCCTCTCTTGGGATCAGAATGGCACGGCCGGAAACGCTTCGACGAGTTCTGGTCGCCCTTTGTTGGGGTGGGCGCAGGCCGGGGTCAATCCCACGGATGGCGAGTGCCCTGATGATTTGTCGCTGGTGAAGCATGATGCGCAGAGTCTTTGGTATGCGCAGCTTGATAGGAATTCTACGAGCGCCTTGTATGATTCTTGGTCCCGGCTGGCTACGAAGGTTGTGACTGGTGATTGTGATGATGATGCTGCTAGTACTATGTTTCGGCGGTATTGATCAATTTATATATGAATCAATTTGCAGATATCGAACACTAAGTTGTATCTCTTGGATGGTGAATTTTACATGTATATCAAAATTAATTGACCGCGTTAGGTATCAAACCGAGTCAATGGATAGTAGAGGAGACCCATAACTGTCTTGCGCAAGTTGTTTCCTACCGGTGAGCTTCCCGCCCAGTGCAGCTTCAATGAATACGTGATGTATTGACAAGATAAGCAGTGCCGAGTTGTGTGAAGCTATCAACTCTATGTTTCGCTTGTATTTCTTAATAAATCTTATTCTTCCCTCTACACTACTCTCTCTATCTATCTCTAGTCTCTAGTCCAACTGTGCATCCGGAAAGCCTACAGGAACTGCGGGCATTTATCTCCTCCAACATTACTAGTTCGAATGGCCCATTATTGAAGTATTCACTATTTATATTAGTGGTGATATTAGATATTCATAAAATACCAGAAATGCAGGCGTAATATATATTATGAAAGCAAATACTGGCTTTCAGAAAATAAGATTCTGGGTTATATATTTATACTATATTACCAAGTTGTATACAAAGTACTGAATCCTAGTTCTTATTATTCATGTATTTCCGTCTTGATGTAGTGTGAGGGTTAAATGTGGCAGATGGAACATCAGTAATTCCGATTTATTTGCTTTCACTTCTTGCTTTCATTTTAGCATGAGATCCTTTTTATTCGTCACGACCATGGCTTCCGCATTCCGGGAAGACCTGCTAGAGAGCTACACGGACTCGGAACTGGCTCATTATATTGTATCTTCACCGTCATGCGAGTCCTCCTCCCGGGTATTCAACCTTTCCCCGAATCTCATAGCCAAGCAATATGAGTCTTCAGAGGTCCAAGATGCTTTCAAGGCAACCGAAGTTGCTCGCCAGCTTGGGATCCGCGGTCCTTCTATACAAAAGGTAATCAAAAATCAAGAGAATGCTTACGCTATCATGGGTCGGATTCAGGGAGCTACGCTGGACGCCATCTGGAAGAAGCTGGGCTGGGCCACGACAATTAGGCTCGGTCTGCAGCTTCGCTGCTTTATAAATATCCTCCGATCCGTTACCTCACCCACCGCCGGATCACTTGCTACAGGCGAATGCAGGTCTTTCTGGCTAGAAGATCGCTACGGTCTTCCGGCGAATTCTGGACCTGCTGAAACTGCCCACTTCGTCCAGTTCTGGGCGAACTTTACGTCGATGCGACGGGCAATGCAAGCAGCAAAACAAGGCCAAACACCAAATTCCACCGCAGGACTTGCACTTTCCCTGATCATCGAGCCATTTGTCTTGACTCATCATGATCTCGCGCCACGCAACCTTCTCGTTTCTCCTTGTGGTCAGCTTTCGCTCCTTGACTGGGATTTGGCTGGTTTCTATCCTGCCTCCTTTGAGTATAGGTTCGCCGTCGGAAGGAGATACGAACTGTTAGAAAATATAGGACCCTCAAGGTATCCTGTATCCCGATTGCACAGGCAAAGCAGGGCATCACTAATAACTACCTGAGATATATTCTCCATAGCCAAAGTTTCTATCCTTACTAGAGTTTAAATAATTATATATTAGGTTATATTTATAATAATGGTAGCATATTCTATTCTTGCCAGCTCTGACAGGCTAATAAGTTATTTTATAGCTAGAGTCAAAAATATATTAATACTAACCGTATTTTTCTGGGTATAGATGAACATAGAATACTAACTAGATACGGATTGATACCAAAGCTCCTCAGATAAGAAATTCAACCTGCCTGCAGACTGCTGGCTGTAATACAACAAGTATAATGGGCATAATATATCTAGTTGAACAATGCGTTAATCTCGGCTATAATCGGGTTCATTCAATTGAGCGTAAAATCCGCAGTACCCCAGCCATTCTCCGTATATCCTTCGTATTCCACCCATACATATCATATCTATCGTTCCTGAGATGTACTGCGGACAGGATTGGTATCAAAGCACTACACAACAAAAACCTTGTTGACGACGGTTACTTTGGCCTCTTCTGCCATTTCCAACCCGGCGAGGGGTGCTCGGCCTTATCTGTGAATCGCTTGTCCTCTTGTGGCGCTTTGCGGCTGCAATGCCGCTGTTTTCTATTGCCATTTCGGTCTGGCTAGCCGACCCGTCCTTATCTAGCTTGGGACTGGAAGACTTAGGCTTGGGAGGATCGGCAATTTGAGACTTGGATTCGACGACCGGAGCTTTGAGTCCATTGGCTGTACTTGCCTGGTGAAGTCGGTTACCACTCGTGATACTTTCAAATGCTCCATGCTGGTCTGTTGTTTTGGATATCGGCCTGGATGTACTAGCGGTTGGGCCTAATGCCACAGCCAATAGGCTCGACAGTGACTTTGGAATATAGGTCTGGGTTCCTTCGTCGTATTGTATATCACTCTGAGAGTCATGTGGACTAGTGTACCCGGCGGCTCTCTCGACTTTCCCATTGCCTGGTGTGTCCTCCAATGTATTATCAATCCACTCGCTAATGGACCTGATTTTGTCATCCTGGAGAATCCTCTCCCCTGGTATAGGGGGGTCGGGTTCGTCGAGGGTTGACAGAGACGCCCATGGACCGCGTGGACCCTGACCCTTGTCACTGGGCTTGCTTTCATCGTTGGATGGTGTCCTGTTCCCGGACCTAGGGGGGAGTTCACCAGACGAATTGTAAAAATCGGATGGATCGCTTTCGTCAGGGTATTGTGGGGTCTTAGCTGGCCCGGACAGCTTGGGTTCGTAGACAAACTCCCTCCTGCTGTTTCGCACATCTGGATGCAAGTGGGATTTGGGTATAAGCTGGGGGGGTGAATATGTACGTATCTGCTCTGCTAGTATGTCAGCGTTGAACTGCTCAATAGATTTTGCAAAGTGGACAAGGTGTCAGAAAGCTTGGCTGGCCCGTAAGTAGGGGTATTAAGCAAGCAATATGCACCCATACCTGGGATTACGTCGGGATCTCGCGCCCTTCCTCTAGTATTGGAACTTGTATAACCCGCAGCTGGCATAACGTATGGGATGGGCGCTATTTCGATCCTAAATGGTCGTTCAGGATTTTGGTAACGAAACGCAGCATGGTCGTTGGTGTCTGAATTACGGTGTGCTGAGCCATGTTCCAGCAGGAGTTTCCGGACGTCGTCGTGGCCTTGGTTGATGGCTGTCTGAAGTGCGTCCCCGTATTGGCCCCCGGAGGCATGAATGTCTGCGCCGTGTGCAAGTAAGATTTCCACGATACGCTTGTGGCCCCTGAAGCAAGCTGCCTGCAAAGCGGTATTGCGAAGGGGTCCACTATCTACTGCAGGCCCCCTAAAATTACCAAAACTATCCCTCCGAGTTCCTCCTCCAGACCTTCCCGGGGCATATCGGCTCCCATTTGAGGACTTTTCTAGAGTCGTGTGGAAAATCTTTCCTGAGCAATTGACGTCGGCACCGTCGGCTAGTAGCATCTCGACCACTTCGACGTGGCCCTCTGAGCACGCAGCTTGGAGAGCCGTCCCATACCTGCCTCCCACAGCATTGACAGCAGCACCCTGCTCGAGCAGAACATCTACAACCACTGTATGGCCTGCTGCAGAAGCAACTTGTAAAGCGGTACCGTAGCCCGGGATTTGCCTGTCGGTGGCCGCCCCCCTTCTGATAAGGACGCTGACCAACTCTGCATGGCCCTCAGCAGCAGCTGCGTGGAGCGGACATCCATAAATACCAGTATCAGCAGGGTTCACGCGAGCGCCATCATCGAGTAGGACCCCCGCTATCATGACATGGCCTCGCGATGAAGCCGCTTGTAGAGCAGACCCGTACATGCCACCCTCGATATCAACATACTGGTCTTTGGAAGACAATGCCATAACCGTACGCCAGAGCCCACCTAGAGATGCATCGTAAAGGGCAACGGTAGTTGCATCCCCCAGGTCTGAAGCCTCGGTAACCCATGGTGCTTCCGGGTTGAACAGACGCCTCCAGGTTCTGTAGCTCTGGGGAGAGCGGAAGAATTGTACGATGCCTGAGCGGACATCCGACCTCTCTTCAGAAACCATTGCGAACTCCATCCACTTCCGCGCCGCGAACCGAGCGAATGGATACTTTCTATCAATCTCGTCTACTGATATCTTGTCGTCTAGATGCGAAAGATAGGCCAGACAGACTTGGGTCAAGGTCGCCAGCGCATTGAGTTCCTCGAAGCTTTCTCTAAACTCTGCCGGGATTCCATCTGATGTTAGATATTCTTTGACGGATAAATGTGCTAGCTGCACGATCTGCTTGTCCGTTTTCGCAACAATTGATACTAGGCTTGGACAGATGCTGGCAACTTCCTCTGGGATGCTCAGGCGCAACTCGGGGTCGAAAGGTATCTTGCCATCTGGTTCGACAACAATAGCATCTACCATCTCGGCAACGGTCAGGGGTTGGTCAGAGAACGTGAGGAACTGCAAGATGCGGATTGCGTCTCTTCGGTGTTCTTTGTTCTGTGTCAGGATCTGAGTGTACGTTTCGCCCAGGGTATCCGGCATCGAGCTCAGGACCTCTTGGATTGCTCTGCGATGTAGACATCTAGAGAGCCTATCCATTTGGCAAGCCGCCCACCGAAACCTGTAACCGTCATCAGCCTTGAATGTTTATTACTCTCTGTCTGACTTACATGCCATCAGCCTTTTGCGTGATCTTCTCCGTGATTGCATTCTGGAGAGAGTAGTCCGCGCGCCACCGACCAAAATGGGGATCCTCTCGCAGCCGCCAGGCGGCATACTCGCGGATATCAGCGGCTATATTCTTGTTGTCGACGTGGATGATGTCATCCTTGCTTAGCCATTGTTCGAGGCTCGATTGGATTTCCTTGTCCTTTCGAGTAGTAACGAGAAGACGAACATTGCGCTCCCGGGAATCTGCCAAACGCTCTAGGAAGAGCAGCAATTCGGACCTCGTCTTGCACTCGTCTAGAGCGTCAATAACCACGTACGCCTGCTGATTGAGGACTAGCATCTGCCGAACGGTCGCCTTAAGCGAGTCCGTCGTCGGCCTTTGATGCGCAGAGAGATTGTGCAGCTTATGGAGGATAGGGCGAGTGGGCGCGTGGTGGATGTAGAGCTGCATTGCCAGGGAGCGCAGCAAGTCATCCAGTGACTGCTGGTTAGGGCTCTTGAAGTCGAAGAAAAAGCTCAGAGCCACGCGTCCATCTTCTTGATTCTCTGCTAGCTCTGCTCGAAGATGGTCGAGAACCTTTGAACTGAGGATTGTCTTGCCACTCCCCGGCATTCCTTCCAGGCAGAGGGCTTTGCGGGAACGGGATATCCACGATCTGAATTTGTGGTCGTCAAGAAGCCAGGAGCCTGTCTGCTCGCATCGTATCTCTTTAGCCTCCGAGAGATTGCTAGACGGATCTGACGGGGACAGCCAGCTGAGAATTCTATCGGACTGGTGGTCATGGCAAAATGCTTCAAATAAGCTGGATGTCCCTGCTGGGGGGTTAGCCCTAGTTCAAGACCAGAAGAGCAGAGCTATTGCATGAACCTTTGTAGAAACTGCTGGATGTGTGCAGCTCTTCATGCAGAGCATTGATTTTACTTGTTACTGCCAAAGTCGTCAGCACGCGTCAGGCCCGTAAACCAGGGCTGCAGAAAGGATAAGGGGGTAGTACTCATTTCGAACTGTTCGCTGGTGGTCGGCGTGTGCTGTGAGGACGAGACCTGCAGCAGCAGGTCTTTTGCATACGCTGCTGCAGCGAGAGCCGCGTACTGCTGCCATCGGTCGCCTTTATTTTCATCTGCATAGTCGCAGACGCCGCGGATCACCAGGCAGGGGAAGTGGTTCATCAGGCCAAATGCCTCCATCTCTACACAGCATGCGCCCAACTCTTCCCAGATCCGATCCCTGGTTACGCGGCTTTTCACCACCTGGTTGCCAGACGCAATAATACCATAGTGGACCATGGGATCCCGTACATATTCTTCGGACGAAGCGGCGCACTCAGCACACCGCGCACTCGGCCGTGGTTCGCTATCGTCCCGGAGCAGAGGGTCATTCTGGTACCCCTGGTACTTCCACTGCTCCGGATGAAGAACATTGCCCTTGAAGTGATGGACCAGCGCATGTATACCGGTTCGCTTCAGCAGGTGGTTCCTCCTCATGGCGCCGGTCGTTCGAATCAGACTCTCCGAGGGCCGATTCAGCGAGCCCGTCACCCTGAATCCATCTTTCTCCCACTTCCCAAAATCGCTCTGCACCACCCCCGGCGACCGCTCGGTGGCCTCGCTGACGACGATATCGCCAAGACGGACGGGGTACTTCTTACTCGGAATGCCTCCTCCAATACCCACCATCAACATATGGCGCACAGCAGGGAAGCTCTTCGTCATATGGGTCGCTACGACGTGGGCTGGTAGACCCCGCGCCTCATTTATGCAGGCCATGACGACACGATGCTGACCGATGCGGCCCAGGACGTAATCATTTGTGTCGCCGGGGCACACGCTGAGCGGTGGGTCTTCGGCATCCAGCATTGCGGCGGCCGCCGCTGACTCGATCGCCAGAGCAGAGATCCAGCCGACGGTGTAGTCGTCGTGCGACAGCGGCCTTGGTCTCTGGTCCGGCATTCTTCGGCGGCTGTGTTCAGATCCAAAGCTCATCTGCGATCGTGTCTGTGCGGGGCTTCAAGGAGCTTTATGTCGAAATGCCATTCGACCAAAAGCCCACTAGTGCTTATTAGCTGTGTTTCTTTGGATTGTATACTAATAGTTATATCTTCCAGAACGTCAGCTGAATAATTAGCCTATATTTTAACTTAATAAGTTAACTCTTTCTTATCATAGTGGGTAATTTATTATTATTATTGTTCTTAGTTTTCGTACTGTAGATTTCAATAGTCAAGGCAACATTTAAATATATAATCTATCCCGCCTCTCAAGACTCTATCCATATATATAGCGGTGCTGGACTCAGGTTATCCATCTATGGAAAAATTATATAATAAGTCCAAGTTAATTATATTATATTACATACTTATATATTATAGCGATAGATATTTTTATTTTTATAGTATTCGCTGTGGACTGCTACCGAGATAAGATACTAGCCTGTAAGGGTTTATTAAGCCTCACTATCCTATATGGGTGCTTCCTTAAGGTGATCTAGCCCTGCTACGGCTAAGAAAGTAATAGATTTAAATTGTAAAGCTCCTGATTGACTTGTTCTGGAGGATATAGATTAAGAACACGGATTCTATAGCTAAAGTATAGTGCCTGGCATGTATGTACCTTTTTGTGAGAAATATTATCGCGGGCTCGGTATAGAGTAAGGTATGTCTTGTTAGGAAATTTATAGACATAAATAATTATACCCAGTAAATGCCCAAGAAAAGAATAAAACGCTATACTAGAGACTAGACTCTACCTTCAAGTTGATCCGACCGGCCACGGGGCATACGACCAAGGAGACTCAGCGGGGAGTACGCAGTGTATCTGAATCCCGGCAGTAGGGCATTACAAAGGTACCTTTCCTTGGAGCGAAAGTGGCCTTTCCTGCCCAAATGTACAAGGAACACGGGGACAGATACAACGCCACCAAGGGTCAGGCATACCTGCATAAGGCCCAGGAGGACTGTGAAAACCCCGTACTTCCCAACGAACAGCCATGCTACCATAATAGCGATATTCAGGGCAAGAAATGGGATGTACGGTTTGTCGAAGCAGGACATAATGAGTGAAGGGTAGAGAAGGACTATACCGCATACTGTGGTGGAGAAGAATCCGCCGCGGCTTAAGATGAACACGGTGATGGGGACTGTAAGGAAAAGAAGCGTTACTGCAAGGCGAATGTCGTGGAAGTGTAGAAGCGAGTGTCGGTGGCCCTTAGCGTAGAGCGTTTTGGCTATCATGCTGTTGCCCGGGAGGAAGTCGTACTCGTCCCATAGAAAGAAGTTCACGAGGGAGGGCTGGTGGTATGTAATAGATTCTGCATAGAGCTCGGTCGTCTTCATGGCTATTGAATCGGGCTGTAGCCATTTCTTTTCTGCCTCGTCTAGCCAGGAGGTATTATGGCAGATGGCGGTAGTGGCCAGAGGCCAAGGCCCCATGCGGTCGATATCTTTGTTGTTGATGAGAGCCATAGCAAGGAGGGAGCGAGAGAAGTGGAAGCCGCACCCTATACGAACCCAGCGAGGTGTTGCTTGGGCGTTTGGAAACATGCGTAACAGCTCGTGCCAGATTTGGTTGAAAAAGACCTCTTCCTGCTGAGATTCAGTAGCGGAGCGGACATGCCTTCCTAGCAGTCTCCGTTCTGTGGCCTTTGCTGGCCTCCGTGGCCACAAATTTCTGGGCTTTAATAAATCGATAGACATCATAGGGAGGAATAGAATGCTGAAAGGCAGAATCACTGGGCACCTTGCAAAATGCGCGCATAACGCTAAAAAGCACTTGCTATACACGTCAAGAGGCTTTTGGGAAAGATGAACTGTGGTAAGCTGGCGAAGCACTGAAGGCAGCTCCTCGATTCTGAGCTGTTGCTGGCGGAAAAAGAGGTGGAATACACCTACGCCGTTGCCTTCATTGAAGAGACGCTCCGGGAGCAAGGATGAATTAATTGGCTTCCATACACTGTCCTCGGCCAGATAATACCCCTTGTTGGAGAATAGAAACTGCATTGTGCCTTTGCTAATGATCGCAGGAGACAGGATATAGTCGAATACACTCGAATACGGGGTAATTGGCTCCTGGATGCTGGCTCCGTGGTCGAGGAGAAAGCGCACCAGAAAGTGGCATCCATAATCAAAGGCGTACGGCAGCGGAGGTATGTATAAGTAATACGAGCTCTCCCAGCCACTGTACGGGATGCAGGCCCTCCAGTTAAACAAGCGTTTCATGTTTCCAGAATAGCCAGGGTGCAAGCCGGCGTTGAGCAGCTCATTTCTATAAGATGATTAGGAATGAGCCCTAGAGACTGACGGGCCCACTCACACAAACCAGCCATCTTTGCAGGACATTGCGAGCAGGGCGTAGAAGTTGATGAAATGAAGAGGATAGTCTTCTGAGGACTGGCATTGCGCGAGCTGCTTAACATCCGCCCTGAATTCGTGGAGCAGAACCAGAAAGGCCTGCCTAAGACCCATCGTGATGGCCAGGTGCAACAGAGTCAAGCCGTCGCTGGACAGGATTTGATCAACTGGCCTCACCATCCGTTTAAGATTCTTTTCTCTTCCGTCACCGAGGAGCGTGGATTGATTGCGATCGCAGGTGCAAGTCGCTTGGTGTCTGTTGCGGACACAGCGCTCTGTCTGGATATCCGTGAGCCGCTGAAGCATCAGGCGGAAAAAGGTCAAACTGTGGTTCTGCAAAGAGAGGAGTAAAGTGCTCTGGTAACAGCAGAGGGCCTTGGAAGATCCCCAGGTGATGGCATCCATGGTAAGCTGCAGCCGTTCCCACCAGTGTGGCCCGTGGCAGCAGATCCTCCACCAGATATCAGGGGTCTTCCAGCTGTCCCCTCGAATCGAAAGCCACCCCTGTGCGATTGCGTCCATATACCCTCTTCTAGTGCCCTCTAGCTCAAATGCTGTGTCCTCAATGGGCACAAAGTCCGCCTCGGTATCTAGGTACATTCGTCGGGTTGCCCTATCAAGCCCCCTCGCATAAACAACCAGTGCCTTTCTTGTGTCGGGGAATGTGAGTGTCGACGCCCATCGGATCATCTGCCGTACCATATTGCCGTGGTAAGCATCAGTAGGTGGTGCAGCCGTGAGAAACTCCAGGAGAAGGGCAGTGCGGCCGCGTCCGGCCAGGCGCTGGATTGCCTTCCCAGGAAGCACCGGGAGGGGATCGAGTTCTGCTGTTAATGCAGCTGTGGCAAGGTGAGGGTCCGCTTCGACCTCGCAGTCTATTCCTCGTGCCAACAGTGCGTGCAGCAGCGTCGACCCTTCATCATCGACGAACCGCCAGAGATGGTGCAGGCAGGTCTCGTTGCGCGTGTTGGTGAGATTCACATTTGCCCCAGCTTGGACAAGGCACAATGCAGCCTCCAGGTTACCGACACTGCAGGCAGTAATCAATGGGGTGTCCCCAGAGTCATTCTGGGCGTTTATATCGACCTTGTACTTATTCCTGTGTGTGAGGAGATCGCCTAGGTGCTGCTCCAAATTGAGGTACGAGGCCCAATGCAAGATCGTATCCCCGGCCTGGCTGGCTATCATTCCTGCTGCCAACTGCGCCTCGGGGGTTTCGTCGATAAGTTTCTGAAAGCAGGGCAGATTGTCAACTGCCAGCACGGAAAGAAAGCGTTTTGATGCACGAAGACGAAGGATCTGCTGTTTGTTCTCGCGGTGAGTTCCTCCAACAGTAAGCTCCTCAAAGGCAACTTCATGCCCTGCCACAGAGGCATCCATGAGCCATTCTGCAGGTGCTCGGAGCTCCGGTAATAGAATCCTTTTCCCGTCGACTCCGCTTGCGAATGCATCCAGGAGGCGATTCATGTAGCCTCGGGCACCGATTTCCCCGAGCTCAGCAGCTTGGAAGATAAGGCGAAGAGCTGCCTCCTGGTCTGACCCGGCCGGATCGCCCAAGCTTGCCAGATTGCATATCCCGAGCTCGTACAGCGCTCGTGGCCGCCTGGTATCTGCAGGGTCCTGACAGATGGCCTGGAGCGCCCCGAGCAGTTGATCCTGAACAGGTCCCCGCGCGCGTTGGAAAAGTTGGTAGTTAATGAAAACCACGTCTGGGGGAAGCTCTTCCAGCATACTTGGCTGTATCGCGTCTATCGCACCCATGATAACGGCCAACTCCTCACTGTCTAAAGCGTTTGGCCCTGTCCGCAAATAACAGAGGATCTCCTGCTGAATGCCCTCCAGTCGGCGAGACTCGGGGTCCATGCAAAGAGACGCACGGAATATGCGATGCAAAAGAGGCCACCTGTTTTCGTTGGCATCGCTCTCTAGATACTGCCGAAGCCTGTCCAGAATCGACGATAGGTAAGGATCGTCAGCCACTTCCTCCTGGGCGTGGCTCTGTGGAAATGGTACTGGAATATCCGTATCGCATACCAGAACTCGCCAGAGCGTGGCACCCAGCGAGAACACGTCGGCTGGCCGAAAGTCGGTTATCAAATCTCTGCGGACAATCTCAGGGGCCCTATATTTCGGCGATCCGACCAGGCGCCTACGGGGTACTCCATCCGCTACCCAAGAGTGGCTAAAGTCAGCGAGCTTCGCTATGAAGGTAGTGGTTGGCCCAGTAGAGGATTTGCACAGAAGAACATTAGCTGGCTTGATGTCTCCGTGGATGATACCACACGCGTGGACAGCCGAAAGACCATTCGTGATGTTCAACGATATGCGCACTCTGGTCTGGAAGGGAATGTCGGCGGAGGTCTGCAAGAACTCATCCAGGGACTGTTCTGCGACCTCTAGCACCAGCTGTGGCTGCACTGCAGGTCTTCTGCTGAGGAGATCAAGGTACCACGAGATCCCCATCAGCGTGATGATATTCGGGTGCCAGTAGAGCTGCCGGTGGGAGAGGATCCGGGTCTCCATGAGAAAGCCCCGGACTTCTTCGGGCAGCTGGGACAGCCCCGAGGCTTCAAACAGTGCTTTGGGCCGCTTGAAAACGACCGAGGTGCGCTTCGTGTCGTAGTGGCCGATCTGCGTGTGCGAGGGAACCCTTTGCTGGATTTCTCGCTTGTATGCAACGAACACCGACCCTTTGCCCAGGAGGGACAGCTCTCTCTCCTTTGGGTTGCCGTCTACATCCTCGAAGTTGAGATATGTCCCCGTATTGTAGATGGTAGATATAACGCTGGCTGCGGAAACAAAGTCGAGAGGACGCTCGTTTTCGTTGGAACTGTTTCCCTGGGACTCCATTGGCGAGATTGCCATCTTCGACCAAACGTAGGTGGCCTTCAAGTGACAGTCCCATCAAGGAGGTTGCGGCGATGGGTAATGAGTTGGATATTTCAGCCTTTATGGGCACCGTGCAGCCTTTCGCGCCGCGGACCGTGCATTAGCCTGTCAGTATTTTTAGGGCAGCGCAACAACTTGGTTGGTGCATAATTATAGAAGGCTTCAGCCGCGGCTAAGACGGGGCGCAGAAAGGGGGAAACACGGTGGTCATAAAAGCCTGCCCTTTCTACATCGCCCTCCTTACCGGTGACTGTGTATCATGGACCCTGCCAGCCTTGCGATTGGAGCCGTTGGTCTAACGGGCCTGTTCGACGCGTGTTTGAAACTATACGAGCACGTCTGTAATGCGAAGCGCTATCCTGAAGACTGCAAACGACAAGTTCTTTTCCTGGAGCTCGAAAGGTCACGGTTTACCGGGATCCGAGTTGAACTGCTGCGAGCCGTGGGTGGTCCAGAAGAACCAGCGGCCGTGGATGGCGACGAGATATTGTTCAAAACCAGCTTCCAGCGAAGTTCAACCGCTTCTCCAGCCTCTCCCAGTGTCTGGAGACACGAATACCTCGGCCGGCTATTAAGCACTGTACGGGGAGTGCTCACCGAGGCAGAAGCCATCGTTGAGAAGTATCAGAAGATAGACTCGAAGCGGAAGTTGAGGACCTTCATATCGTCCAGACTGCACACGCACCAGCTGTCATGGATCGCAGACGACAAGAACCGTCTCAAGGAACTGGTGGAAACTCTACGGCAGCTGAATAGTTACTTAGAGAGTCTCCTTCCCGCACCCTCTCGCCGGCGTCTGCAGCTCGCATTCGAGGCGACGGTCGTCCTTTCGGCTGATGCTGGCCGACTGCGAGATATTCAGTCAGAGTCCGTCACCGGATACGAGAGCCTAAACCATAGTGCGACGGTCAGACTGGCGAAAATGTCAATGGAATCCAAGGCGTCGAATTCGCAGCAGGAATTACAGGACTCCCGTATGGACCATCGTTGCCTCCGGTTGCGAAAACCCATCGCCAACGGTTACAACGTATACAGCTCTGCTATGTACGAGACCGGCCCCCCAGGGCGCCTCCACAGGCAGAGTGTTCTTGTCGAGAGAAGGCAGGCCTTCACAACGGTGGATTCTTTAGGAGAAGCGGGAAAGCGCCTGAATAGCCTCGTCGTCACTTTACAATGCATGCAGGCGTCGGCAAATCAACCACCCCAGAATCAAACCAATTCCACAGCCTTTGGGGTGCCTCGATGTCTAGGATGGATTGCACCAGAGGGTTCCAACCTGGACGTCATTGACCTGGTCTACGAGTACCCAACGCCCACCCTGCAGCCCCCCGTGTCCCTCCACACCCTCCTTCAGACCCTTCTGTCCACCAACCGACCCTCCCTCGGAGCCCGTTTCAACCTTGCCCTCTGCCTTGCCCAGTCCTACGGCCGCTTCATATCAGTCGGCTACCTCCACAAAGGCTTCCACAGCCACAACATCCTCTTCTTCAACGACACCCTCACTCCATATATTGTTGGCTGCGCAGACTCACGACCAGAAACAACACCGATGTACTCATCCCCGCTTTCCGACGTAATCCCAGACCGAGAACTGTACATACCCTGGGAGACGATCCTGGAAATACCACAACCCGATCCTTCGAAACGTACGCGATGGAGCGCGGCTGCGGATATCTACGGGCTGGGAGTTATGCTGGTCGAGATCGGCCGGTGGACCTGTACGAGCCAGGAATGGAGAACGGCGAGCCTGTATGACTTCCATCAGAAAGTCCTTCCCGGTTTAGTTGAGGAACTGGGGTACCACATGGGTGATATTTATAGAGATGTCGCCCGGGCTTGCCTCAGGGTTGGGGACTTTGAGTTTACTACCGAAATTGGTGTGTGGCAGAACTATTCTGAGAAGATCCTTAAGCCATTGGAGCTGTGCCGGGCATAACAGCATGTAAATATAGATATATATCCTGGCTCAGCCATAGTGGATCTGAGTTGCCACAGCATTTTATCATGCAAACTAGTCCACGCGTTGGGGTTCTGATATATATATATGTATATAGCCATTACGCTCCTCTGGAATATGATTTTAGCGTTAGAATGGTCAATTTGGCAAGTATATTCGCAGTCCTCGGGGAGTATCGCTACTGGAGACCTTTCGTCGAGGCCTCTAGTATCTGGTGAGACTATTTAGATATGGTAAGATGGTATTCAGCCGCGCCTAGGTAGTAGAGGGTGATATAATGGCCTGGAAAGTCTCTTCTAATAAAACCACGGTATATTTCCAAGACCTCTTTTAAGACCTCTTTAGCTTTAAAAATCTTATCTGCTAGCGGTATTCCTGGTACAGGCTTGTGGCGCGAGATGTTGGGAGGCCAAATAAAGAACTCGCCAGTGGGACTTCTCATAAAAAAACATCCTTTGGTTGTACATTTGGCATTGTTTATCACACTCTACGTAGAATGGGCGCTAAACAGAACCACTGTCCGCTGCACTTGCGCTGCTGCGCTTCCATCGCCCGGGGATTCTAATTCCGCATAGTATCTTCTCCATCAAGGCCCAACGAACTGTAAGCCAAAGCAGATGCGCAACAGACAATTCCCGAGGCCGACAGGTATGCCCTGGTTGAATGCGCTCGCGCCACGCAAACGCCTTCCCCCTCCACCATTCCGTATAAAGCAGTGCCGTCCCCGAAAAGATCATAAGTGTTATTGCGAGGAGCATGAAATAATACCCGATATGAGGCCCACTCTCGTTGAGCTGAGCGACATTCATGCCGAAGAATGTCGCCGAGAAGCTGAGTGGGATGTAGATCCATGCAATGGCCGTGAGCCTGGTTTATATTTTGTGGTTAGCATGGTAAAGACGCGGGAGAGAGAGAGAGAGAGAGTGGAGGAGGAGTAAAGTACTTTTCCATAGACCGAGCCTGCTTGTACGTTTCTTCGGCTTCTTCAACGGCCATGGCAGTCGTCTGGATTTGCGCTTGCCGCTCAATGGACCGTTCGTAGGATATCGCGCTGTCTGTAACCAGGCTAAGGTCGCGTAGTAGCCGGGCCTCTGCGTCAGATATTAGTGATTTTGCGGCCTCTATTGAGAGAAGTCGTTGCAGGCCTGTGAGATCGGAATGGAGGAGCTGCGCCAGGGACCTCAGGTCTTGCCATGTTTCTGGCATTCCTTTGCATCCCATGTCTATACAGGAGTGGCTGTTCTTTACTGTTGCCAGCGCGGTGCGGATGATATTCTCCGTGTATGGTACCAGGTGGTATATACTACTAGCATTGCACTGGGGAACTGGTCTCTGGCTGAGCCCGTAGTATGTCGTCGTCATGTAAGAACTGCGCGTATTATGAGGGTGGAACCAGGATCGCGCCGAGCCTAACATGGAGGAGTCGAGCACAACGGCTATCCCAGTCCTCACTCATTAGCATTGCTTGAAGGAATGCCATGAATGCACTGGTAGATGAATAGAGCATTTTACATACCCAGGGATGCCCCAGCTGACGCAGAAGCTGCTGTAATGTGCCCGCCATTCAGGTGCTTGAGGTGCACATAATCCTGTTCTGATGGTAATGATTCCGTACTTGCGTCATGGATTTTGTTGAGCTGTTTAGTGAAGTGCTTAATAAAAAGTCTGGGGTTGAGACTCAGTCATGCTCTAATAGTATTAATCACTTCTTCAACTGTTGAGCCAGATACCGTGCCTGAAGTTACAGTTACAGGGCGGTATCCTCCCGGAAGAGAGTGTAAGATGAATATTTATTTCTCTGAAGCTCCCTGCAAATCATTAATTTCTGTCCCGAGAGTATCAGCAATATCTGGAAGTGTAAAGGAATCCTGAGGCCAATGTGAAAGTCCATCGCCATCTTCCTTGAAACACGTACTCCACTTCAAGAAAAGGCAGCTATTTGTGATTCCTAGTAAGGAAACACTATAGGGCTGGTCGAAGAATTTCTCATCCAAAGAGGGGTCTTGTAATAGGTTGAGTGCAGCTTGAAGCTAGTGGATGTTTAGAGCCGCTGCTACAGGACTGAGGACTTCCGGGTAATTAGAGCGCATATAGTCATTATAGGCCGCGCAGGGTTGCTGACTGTATGTACTTGGGGTGGACATATTAACGCTTCGCGATGCTAAATGGTAGGGCGGTTGTGGCAACTAAGTAAATATTAAGTTCTGTCTAGAAATTATAAGATAGTGAGGACTTTTCTTAAGTGGCAGACATCTCTGTTATATGCCTACAGGCCTATTTTAGCAAGGCTATAAGGCTGGCAAGGCTGACCATGGTGGACAGAATAATGAGGCTGCGCAGCCTTGGGCTGTCTACATTATCATGCTCTAAAGCACGGCTGTGGCGCAACTTCAGCGTCGTATTGGGCACCTACCAGAAGAGTAAGAATAGTGATATTGCAAATGATCTTTTGCACAGTTCGAGTCCTATGTCCCCTCCCTATCCTAAAAAGCAACGCTCACAAGCCGTTCATGCAGGTATATATTTAGGCCTGATGGTGCTGTTGCTAAATTCCTCTCGCCTCCAACACCCTCCTTAATGTCTTCTGAAACCATAAAACATGTTCAGGTCCTAGTATGGTATAATGCGCGCCCCTGATATTATGAAAGCGCGGCTCCTCGCACGAGAATTGCTCCTACTGACTCAGATGCTCACTGTGCTACTGCGCCTTAGATGCCGCCGCCACGGCCAGCGGATTACAGTAGAAGATGTCAATCCCTGTGATTAAGCCAGAGGGGTCATATTCCACCGCCATGCTTTGCAGTGTGTATGCCAGACACGCCTACTTGGTCAGACCCTCAGGCGCGAGAGTGAGTTTAGTGAGACGCGCTTGATTGGCCTCTGTGAGGATGCTGGCAAGTGCTTCTTTATGTATTGCGTTCTGGGACTTTAGATCTACTGCTAGTTCCCGGGCCCGGTCCTCCGTCATCAGCCCGAGGAAGTACGACAGGTGTAGTAGGTATTCCTGGTAATTGAGCTGGCGCATGCGCGCCTTAATATAGGGCGGGAGGTTAAAGAAGCGTAGGAAGCATACGGTGTCGCCGTTACTCTTGAGAACCTTGCTGATTTTAAAGGCGAGCATGGTCCTGTATGAATACCCGGCGATTGCGTACGGCCCCTGTGGTTGTTGCTGCTTAATAGTGGTGTGGTAGGTGCGGATGACTTTGTTAATTGTTTTGAAGGACTGTTCACCCTTGTTGAAGCCTCGCGCGCGGAGCGTGTATACTTTATGATTGATAAGGAACTTGGCGAGGTTAAGGAAGACAAGGACCTTGCCGACGCCGGGGTGGACGAGCCACAGCGGGGTCTTGTTGCCTTGGGACTGGAGTGTGACGACGGGGTTATACGCGCCGGTTTCGTGCTTGCGTTGGCTGTTTTCTAGGGCTGCGGTGAGGGCGCGGACCGTGGGGTTCACCATTAGTGTAATGATTGGGATTTCCTGCGCGAGATTGAGCTGTTCTTTGATGTGCTTCTTCAGTCTGATGAGGTTTACTGAGGTGATACTAATGTTAAATAGGGAGGACTGCACGTCGAACTCGTCGGGGAGATCGAGGCATGCTATAAAGTGTGTAAGTAGGTATTCCTCTAGATTGTTGGCAGGGTGGACCCGGGCTGCGGCGCGGTGCAGCTTGATGGCGGTGCTGTTGACCTCCTGATAAGCGGCGTAATCACCCTTTTTAAAGGCCATCTTGATCTTAGTCCGGGATAGCTTGCCCAGTACTGATTTCTGCAGCTGGGACTGATTAAGAGGGAGCACCTGAGGCCGCGCGCCTGTCGACATCATGGTAATCTGGGCTATAGAATCCGCTGTTGAAGCTCGCGCCGCAGTATCATCTGGGGAATAGGCTGGCAGGTACACGACGCAGATTGCCTCCGTATCACCCCTGGGTGGGAAGGATAAGAAGCAGTAGATAAAGCTAGAGACCAGGCCTAGGACTTTGCCCGGCTTGGCCAGCATGGTCTTAATCTCCTGTGGACTGTATTTGACGCTGTTAATAATCATAGATTCCTTGACCCTGCCTATTAGATGGAGATGTCCTTGCTTGTTGATGGATGCTAGGTCGCCTGTCTTGAACTAGCTATCACTGGTGAAAGACAGCTTATTTGTGCGAGGGTTATTAAAGTACTCTAGGAAGAGAAGCCGCCCTATTAGTTTGAGGTTACCAGCGACTCCAGGCGGAGTGATGATGGTTTCTGTCTGGTCTGCGATGCTTATAACTCTCATGCTGAGCCCCGGCACGCATTTCCCCAGTGACACAAACTCTAGTGCTCGCTCGGTTTTATACTAAGGAAAATGTATGTTATAGATAGCACCCCTGCATGTCTCGGTCATGCTAAAACTGGGGAAGATGGTCTTTATAGGTGCTCTATAGCGAGCGAGCAGGGTTTCCACCGCAGCAGCAGTTTTGGTCACCACTGCCTCCCCGCCAGAGGCGATGTATTGCAGAGAAGACAGATCCCAGTGGTTGGGCTCCTCGGCGCCGTGGCCCTCGAGCATGGTGTGCATGCGCGTGAGAAAGAAGTTAGGCGCAAAGGTGCGAGAGACGCGATGGCGGTCAACGATATCTAGAAATACATGGGGCTCTGAGAGGACGTCCAGCGCCTGGACGTGTACTTAATCTTTGCGTGCAAAGAGGGCCTGCAGGTGGATTTCTAAGATAGCTGCAATATGGTTGCAACGGACCCAGTTTAAGAACGAGGTGTCCTCCGGCAGCGGCACCACCTGGTACTTGCTGGCCAGCGCCGCGAAGACCTGGCCGTGGGTGAACATAACTGCTTTAGCATGGCTGGTGCTGCCCGAGGTCAGCATCAGTAATGCAAGATTGTCGAGGCACGCGGTGTGGTGGACATCTCCCAGCTCTTTAGCTGGGGCATTGCCGATATCGTTGCTCAGGGACTCGGCGGCAATAAGCGTTATATTGTCTTGACCGCCGAACTCTGATAGCTTGGATGCTGCTGTTAGACAGCTGGGATCCTGCAATAGGGCAGCCAGATGCTCCAGATGCGATATACGCGCCGGGGGATTGTTAGACAGCGTGGTGGACATGGCTGGGATACAGCCAGGCAGCAGGACAGCCCAGAACCAGAGTATGTTTTCCCAGTGGGAATCCAAATGAATGAGCACCAGGTGGCCCTGAGGGAATGTATCTTGATGGCAGTGCAGTGCCCATGAGGCTTTCTTTGCGGCTTAGAGGAGCTGGCGGTAGAAGTGGGATGTTGGCTGTCTGGTGTTGTGAGGAGGATAGCAGTCTAGCAGACGACATATCCGCTGTTCTCCTCGCTGGCAACAGCCTCCAAGAGAAGTTTAAGATTGGAGAACGCCATGGAATCTGAGACGTAGCTATGCGGTGGGAGTCTGTGGTGGACCAGAAGCGAGGATGGGCTGCCTGCATGGACCCTCTTAAGCCCTAAGAGCGACTGCAAGTTATATAAAGCAGTCCCTCTGCTTCGTTCCTCCTAGAAGGACTCCAACCATCCCAGACAGAGCAACAACGCCAGCAGCACCACAATGACAGATCTTCAGAAGGTATCTGCCTTCCCTGCTGCCGGCATGGTTCGAGCCACTGACGGTATAGGTCATTATCATCGGGGCGGGGCCTACAAGCCTCGCAGCAGATCGGCAGACGGGTATTTTGCGAGTCTCATCGAGCACCTCGAGTACTCGTTCCAACTGGAGATTAAGGGCCAAATGGGCGCTAATGGCGACTGGTATGGGTTTGACACCTATGCTATCGCCAGGCGTCTTATAATGGGGCTTGTTGCGAAGCTACTTGTGAGCGATCTTTGTCGAGACCCGGCAATTATTGATCTGTTCTGTGAATATACGGCGGAGATGTTGATCGGAGGGCCGCATATTAGGGCCTTTCCGGTGCTTCTCAGACCGTAAGCTTCCTCCTCTACCTACTTATTGAAACAGAGCGGTGATTAACATTTATTTTGATAAACAGAATAATTGCACATTCAACCCGTGTTGCCCAGCTGTCAAATAAAATGCAACAGGTCTTCCTCAACCTGATCAAATACCGGAAAGTCAAGTCCGAGAAGATGGCAAAGGAAGGCAACCAGCCCGAAGACGTAACAGACTGGTTCTGGCGCTGGTCTCAACATGATGGTAACAATGGTCTAACAGAGCTAGACATCGCCCAGCTCCTTGCAGCAAACACTTTCGGTGCCAGCTTCAACACCACTGTCGTCCTAGTCCAATGTATCTGCGAGCTAGCCAGCAGGCCCGAATATGTCACTCTCCTGCGCGAGGAAGTAACCTCGACGCTGAGGAAACACAATAACACCTGGACCAAAGAAGGGCTTGAGTCGCTGAAAAAACTAGACAGTTTTATCAAAGAGTCCCATCGGTACAACTGTTTTGATGTGATGGGTGCTCCGCGCGTGGTGAAGCAGAACTACACATTTAAGAACGGCCTAGCCATTCCAAAGGGGACAGTCCTCTTTTCGCCGAACAGGGCTATGTTGTTTGATGAGAAGTATCTAGCTAATCCGAATGAGTTTGATGGGATGAGGTTCTATGACCTTGCTATGGGAAGGGGTCTGACACGCCCGAGGCTTTCAGGTACACGGCGACGAATTCGCATTATCTTCAATTCGGGGATGGGAAGCATGTTTGGTAAGTTCAATCAGTATCCCCATTCCAGAGGCCTTTGGCTTTCCCTTGGAGCCACGTATCGATATTAGGCTCGTGTTCTAGCCCCGGGCGCTTCTTCGCTGCTGACGAACTTCGGCTTATCCTGGCATATCTGTTACTCCATTTCGATGTCAGGATCCAAGGGGGATTACCCGAAGGCTGCAAAATTGGGAGGGGCAATTTGGCGCAGCTGGGAGTGACTATCCTGTTGAAGAGGCTAAATGAATAGGCCTGGTTGCCAATATGGGAAAATGATTCACTCATTCCACGTCGTTGCATTGGGCTGATGAATCCCGCGTTCCCTTAAGCTGGTAGATCAAATCTAGCTTTGGAGGCTAGAAAGCAATTTTTGGATAAACCGGAATTCCAGATTAAGAATTTAGCAACCTATTCACTAGCTGCCTACTGTCTAAGAATATTTAGGATCACCACCTACTTGCCTGAGACACTGCGGGTCTGTTATTCATAGTTAAGGATGTGAATGATGCCAAATAATTCACTGTATGTACAGAACTTGCCACTTGCCTTGGTCACGTAACAGTTTTGCAGTTAATTATGACCCCGATAATTTATTACTACCATTTTTGGGCGGGCGTGGAATAGCCTAGCTCCTGCATCTGGCCATTATATTAATGGCCTCGCCGGGCCTGGTCTATCTTGTGGAGAGCAAAATTCTTACTATTCACTTTATAAGCTCTTATATTACACACGCCTGTTACTGCATCTTCATAACGATACTTCACTGGTCAATACACTGTCCCATAATTCCTTCCACAGTGTCTCACTACACATCTAGAGCAGCATAAATATCCCTCATTCCCCAGGTCAACTCTTTGACTTGATCACCAACCTCTGGAGCCGGCTTTCTCAGATTGCGCCTTCTGCCCTACAGCCTATTCCAACAACCCTTCCCACCAACAACCTTCCAGCTCCTCGCAATGCGTCTGAATATTTCCATCTCCGCGATTACCCTTCTGGCCACTGCCGTATCCGGCGTATGTACACACCACCATAAACAAATATGTCGTTCTTCCTCACTGACTTGACTATCTCTACCAGCACACCGTCAAATGCTGGAGTAGCGACTGGAGCCCCAGCCTTGGGTCTTTATCGGTGGCAATCAGCAAGCTCAAGAGCGGAGCAGATGCTGTAGGGACTGATGGCAACTCGTGCGTGACCATGTACTGTGGGCTAAACAACAGGGTCCGCTACTGCGACGAAGTACGTATCATCTACCCTGACTCCCTATCAGCTTACTAACGTCAGTGTGTTGTATATAGGGTGGTGAGGCACGCACTATGCCTATGCAGAATATTATTGACAGTGTCCACGTGATTTCCAACGAGTGCCAGGTTGACTGGCAGGGCTCGACCCTTGCTGGTGGCCTTGTCGACCACTCTGACTATTGGTCCGTGGATGTCGAGTGGGATCCCAAGTGCGAAGGGCTTGGAGCTTGATGGCCTAATGATCCGCTGTTGATAGAGACGACTCCCTGTGCTTCGACGAGTCCCTGATAACGTTATCGCTGTTGCGGGACAGCCTTTTAAAGTACATGGGTGATATTGTTCAACAGTTGTCATGTCATTTAACCCCTTCGCTCTTTCTGTGTGCGCCTTTGACAGGCCACTTCGTCTTTCGCTATTTATCTTACTCAGGTCAGCTCAACGTTGTTGGTGAAGCCATTCGTTCTACGCCTCTGAAGGTTATCAAGAATAGATCATTTTCAAAACATAATGTGCACTGATTGCAGATAGCAAACGCGTAGCTACCTTTCTTTCATTCGCTCACCCTCTTTCTCCTGCCTTTTCGGTTTTCTGCTTCCGGCCGCTTAAGGAATCTCATGGGATATGTCTATCTCCATATTCATTTTCTCCTTTTCCTGTTAAACAGTACTATATTTACCGTTGCTGTAAAGTCTAAATAATCAGAAATAGAGCTGAGACTATTTTATAATTCTTATTTAATTAATCATGTACTACTACTCCAGACGCCTTGCATGTACTAGACAAAGTTAATTACTGGCCAGGGCTCAACAGTGTAAGGCAACTAGAAGCCTCAGGCACCAGCCAGGGCGTCACATGAGCCGGTTAGGGCTACTACAGGAGCTGTATTTCAGGATGGTAATTTCTGTTCTTTTCAATAGACTGAACATGGTATTTTGAGCGGTAATAACGGAAAAATAACTGTTTCAAACGCGGCCAAATCATGTTTTGTTACAACGTCACCCCTCAGGTAGAGACGCCAGATACGACCACTATAACCACGGGGGTCAACAATAACCCTTAGCGTGATCCCGCAGGTTTCTGCAGGGGTCCGTTACCCCATAAAGATCGGCACTACCCAGCCACAAAGTGCGATGGTTGGTGGACTTTCTCGCCGTATCGGCGATCAAGCACATTGAACTCGGTATAAAGCCCTCCGACCTGTGGATAAGGAGATCTGCTGACTGTCCGATCTAATTCGCATATATGGGGTGGTATCTGAGGTAGCTGGCGGGGCATTATGCAGCTCGTAGTTCGTGGGGGGATTAGTAGATTAGTTTCGAGGCGTTGGATTAAGCTGATCTTGGTGCTGGTCGGCTGAACTCGTCGTCGGTCACTGGCCTGTCTTCGGTTTATCTTGACCCGACTTGGGACACTATATAGCGGGTGACAGCTGGAAGTCATTATGTATATGGGAGAGCTGCAAGGCGCGCCGACACCATGGTACGGTTTCGCAAGATCGGAGCCCTAACCGCCTTGATCTTCTCATTCAACACTCTCCCCCATTCCCTCGCAGCAGACTCAGACTCAGACTCAGAATGGCCGATCCGCGACACAGGGCTCGGCGATAAAACCGTGCAATGGGACCACTACAGCCTGATCTACAACGGGGAGCGCCTTTTCTCCTTCGGCGGCGAGTTCCATCCATTCCGCATCCCCGTGCCCGAGCTCTGGGTCGACATCATGGAGAAGATCAAGGCCTCGGGCATGAATACCATGTCCTTCTATAACCACTGGGGGTTCCACATGCCGACCTCCGATGCGGAGTCCCTTGACTTTCACTCCGGCGCTCATGACCTGGGAAGATTGTATGAGATCGCGAAGGATCTCGGGCTGTTTGTGCACTCTCGACCGGGTCCGTATATCAATGCGGAGCTTAATGCGGGTGGTATGCCGCTGTGGGCTACAACGGGGGAATTTGGTGCCCTGCGCGATAATAATACGGCGTGGGAGGCGAAGTGGAAACCGTATATGGATCGCGTGGCGGAGATAACGCGCCCGTACCAGGTCACGCAGAATGGGACGGTGATTCTGTTTCAGATCGAGAACGAGTTCCCGCAGCAGTGGGCGGATGTTGAGGCGAAGACGCCGAATCCTGTACCGATTGCGTATATGGAGGAGCTGTTTGAGCGGATGCAGAGCGTGGGAATCGATGTTCCGCTCACGCACAATATGCCAGGGCAGCAGTATAAATCCTGGTCGGTGGATTATGACACCGTTGGAGCCGGCGGTAATGTGCACATCTACGGTTTGGATAATTATGTGAGTTGCTCCGCATTAGAAGGGATGTACTGATGGACAAAGCCATCCTGCTGGTCTTGTATACCAGAGGACTGCAGCACCTCGAACCCTTCGTTCACGCTCATGGACTACACCGCGCACTTCAACGAAGTCTCTCCCAAACAACCATCCATGATGCCCGAGTTCCAAGGCGGCGCAATGAACCCCTGGGACGGCCCCGCCGGCGGCTGCGAGGCGAAGACTGACGACTCGTTTGTCAACTTCTATTACCGTGACAACGTCGCCCAGCGCGTGACGATCCTGGGCCTGTACATGTTCTACGGCGGGACGAACTGGGGCTGGCTCGCGGCGCCGTTCGTCCCAACGAGCTATGGGTATTCCGCTGCGATTGCGGAGAACAGAACGATCGGACCCAAATTCTATGAGATTAAGAGTCTGGCGCTGTTTACCAGGTCGGCAAAGGATCTGACAAAAACGGACCTTGTCGGGAACAGTACGTCGTACACGGATAATGAGGCTCTTACGACAATTGAGCTGCGCAACCCGGATACTGATGCTGGGTTCTATGCAATTCGGCATACGGATCCCACGAATAACGATGAACAGGCGTTTAGGCTGTCCATCCGGACTTCGGCGGGCAACTTCACGGTGCCAACGCAGGACGACGGGGCCATTGGTCTCAATGGGCATATCCAGAAGATCTTGGTGACAGACTTCTCCTTTGGCGATAGGAACTTGATTTACTCAACGGCTGAGGTTCTGACTTATGGGATCTTTGACAAGCAGCCAACCCTCGCCCTATGGGTTCCCAATGGAGAAAACGGGGAGTTCTTCGTACAGGGTGCAAGGTCCGGTAAGGTGCTTGCTGGAGAGAGATCAGAGGTCAACTTTTCCAGGTCACGGAAAGGACTGATTGTCAACTTCAAGAAGCAACAAGGAATGACGGTGATACTGCTTGATGGTGATGTCCGGGTGGTTGTCATGGACCGGGACACGGCGCATCTCTTCTGGGCTCCTGCCTTGACGAACGATCCTCGAGTGCCCGCTAACCAAGTGGGTGAGTACAAGCCTATCGTTCTTTTCAATCTGAAGCTAAGAGACGATAGCTTTCGTGCAAGGCCCGTATCTTGTAAGGTCGGCGGAACTCGACCATCACACACTTCATCTCCGCGGCGATTCTAGCCAGGCAACTGACATTGAGGTGTTCACTGAAAGCCGAGTCCGCACCTTAAACTGGAATGGAAACTCTCTGAGGACCCACAGGACGAAGTACAACACTCTCAAGGCCAGGATTGACGGGCCCGGTGAGTTCTCTGCTCCCACATTTCGCAGCTGGAAAGTGCAAGATAGTCTTCCTGAACGATTCGCCAACTACTCCGACTCGGGCCCTGCGTGGGCAAGCGCCGACCATATGACGACAGTCAGCGAATACAAAGACGCCACGAAGCCATATTTGTATGCCGACGAGTATGGCTTCCATGCTGGTGCGCAGCTCTGGCGTGGGTATTTCACTGGTTCTGCTGAGGCCGTGTACCTCGAAGTTCAAGGTGGAATTGCGCACGGCTGGTCTGCCTGGCTGAATAGACAGTTCCTTGGGTCCTTCCTCGGCGATTTGGGCTCCTCATCGGGATCTAAAACGCTCGAGTTCCCAGCGGAGGGTCTGACGCCCGATGGAGAGAATGTCCTCTTCGTCATGCAGGACAACTCGGGCCACGACCAGGGATCCGCATCGCTGAACGTCCGCGGCATCATCAACGCCACTCTCATCAATGGCGAATCTGACGGCTTCAGCTCCTGGAAAGTGGCCGGTACAGCTGGTGGTGCATCCGATACAACCATCGACCCCGTTCGCACATACTACAATGAAGGCGGCCTTACCGCTGAGCGTCTTGGCTGGCACCTCCCGGGTTTCGACGACTCTGACTGGCAATCCAGTACCCCAAGCGACGGATTCGCGGGTGCTGGTGCGAAGTTCTATCGTGGAGTCCTCCCGATCGATACACCCAAGGGCCACGATGTCGCTTTGAGCGTCAAGATCAGTTTCGACGACACATCTGAGGAATCGAATAGCTTCCGGGCGTATCTTTACGTGAATGGGTACCAGTACGGACGGTACTATCCGTATATTAATAGTGCAGTGAATACCTTCCCAGTCCCGCCGGGAATTTGGAACTATTCTGGAGACAATATTGTTGGGCTTGCAGTGTGGAATCAGGGAAAATGGCAGGTTAAGGTCGATATCGAGGTGGAGGTGGATTATGTACTTGCTTCGGCGCTGGATGTCAAGTTTGACGGGCGTTATTTGAGGCCTGGATGGGATGAGAGCCGTACACAGTATGTCTAGATTTGGTAGGCTGATAGTGACATGCTAAGCAGAGGTCATTTGCCTGAACCATAATAGGTCTCTTATACCTGTTGTATGTTTGTGTTTATTCTGGTTAAACCGCCCACCATACGCAGTACCAGTCTAGAAGAGGAATATCGCAAGGAGAATAAAGATTCTGGGACAAGGCTACACTTTACTCTGCCTTCGATGTTCAGGAACAGGCGAGAGCAGATCATCACCAACAATCGCCCGGCGCACATTCTCCATCGCCCAAGTCTCCATCTTCGCCAGCGTCTCAGCCGTATGCGTCCCAACATGCGGCACCATCAGAGCCCTTTCCTGCCTCAACAGCTTCTCATGAACCTCCGGCTCCTTCTCATAAACATCCAATCCCACAGCACCAACATGTCCACTTTCAAGCGCATCCGCCACGGCCGCCTCGTTAATGATTGCGCCCCGCGCTGTATTCACAATGACAACACCACGCTTCATCCTTGCCAGCTCCGACGGGCCGATAAGATGTCTAGTCGCTGGAGTCAGGGGCACGTTGACGCTAATCACGTCGCTCTCAGCTAGTAATCTTTCAAAGGAGACGTATTCAGCACCTCCTGCTTGCTCAGCGGGCAGTTCCGAGCGGTTGTGATACACGGTCTTGAGTCCGAATGGATCGCACCGTTTCTTGATAGCGCGGCCGATGCGTCCCATACCCAGGATACCGAGGACCTTGCCCTGGGGGTCATTCCCGACGTGGACGCCGGATTTGAATGTTCCCGCGCGGAGAGAGGCCAGCGCGGGATTCACCTGGCGGAGGGCGCCGAGGAGGAGGAATAGAGCTAGGTCTGCGGTTGCATCTGTGACAGGGTCGGGGGCGTTGGTGACGATGATACCGCGCTGGGAGCAGGCGGTTGTGTCGATCGGGTCGTAGCCTTTGTCGTCGAGTTAGTAGGTTGTTTCCGTGGTGGGGAGTCCTGGTGATAGTGTGACAGACCAGCGCCATTGTGGCAGATGTACTTGCAGCTTGGGGGTAGCTGGTTTATAAACTCGGCGTCGAATTTGCCGGCTACCTGGTAATATAAACAGCGTAAGCTCTAGTCATGACAGCGCGACGACGAGGTACTTACGGCTCCACTAGATGAATTTCGGTAGATGGCGAAAATGTTCTTGTACTTGTGTTGGAGATCGTGGAAGAACTCGGCTCTGTTCTTGCTTGTTACGACCTCGGTATGCGCCACCTGCTGGAGCTTCTCGAAGAACGGCCTGGCGTATTTGATAGGGTTGAAGAAGAGGACAAAGGGTTTGGATCGCGCCATGGTAGTCAATGATAAGCTCAATATTCTAAAGTACTGACCTGTTAAACAGTGCCGCTGAAACGGTTGATATGTGATTGCCGCTTGATTGTTATGGCTGAAGGTGCTGCCGGGACAGATGTCTCTAACAAGTTAACAACAGTCGCGGCGATAAGGCTTGAGAATGTGGCCCAGGCTGGGGAGAACTTCCTCTACTGGCCGCCTTAGGTCCCGAAGAATCATACTCAAGAGCCATCAGACGAGCCTGTCCGGTTCGGAATGGATCTGGTAACGACGGGTGCAGAGAGAGACCGGGGCCAGTGGAGAAGGCGTTCCTAGCATGTTTACTATGACCATGTTGGTAGATAATAGGATATAATACTAATGAGTATTTATATTGGCCAACAACTCTCGTTGATAATAACGAGATATGCAGCAGATTCCAAAGTTTTTGGGGGATGATTCGCGTCCTTGGCCATGAAAATGGTGTCTATATACTAGGCTACCGTGTTTCTTTTACTCAGAACGCTCGACTATGGAGGCTAGTTTTGGACAGAGCTAGAAATGGGCTTCGCGGCCAAGCTGCATTATCCGAGGGGGTGGCATGCGGCGATGAGCCTGAAGAAGATCAGATAATAGGTCGATACATATCGACTGAAACTCCCTGCTTCGGTCGGAGTAAGGTGTTCTATGAGACAGCTGGGAACGGCGACCAAGAAGTCTTATTTCTCCATACAGCCGGCGCAGACTCAAGGCAATTTCATTCCCTTCTCAACAATAAGCAGCTCCAGAAGCGATGTACAATGTACGCTTTCGATCTCCCTGGCCATGGTCGATCATACCCTGGGACAAAACCGTTTACTGAAGGATATTCCCTTGATGAAGACTCCTGTATCAGCATCATCAGATAAATCATCGACAAACTGAAACTCCGCAACTTGAGTGTGCCTGGGGCTAGCATGGCTGGCCATATATGTATTGCTATTGCTATTCGCGCCGCTGAGCTTGGAGTCCGTGGTGTTATACCTTGCGAGGCTCGTGATTATCTTCCTTCCTCGAAAATGGTTGAGGTGCTCCTCCACGTGAGTCCATAGAGATTATCCATTCAACAAGCGAATCCTCTTCCAATTGGGTTAGTTTATGACCCGATGGGCGACAATCAACGCGAGAAGATTGGCCGTGTACGCGATCGTGTAGGGTAGTCGGTGGTATTGTGTATAGCTTCGCCGCGGCACGAAGAAATTGAACGCGGCCATCTTTTAAAGCAGGAAGGGCCAATGGAATCTTGCGGTCTTGGTTGGCTAAATTCTGCCAAGATTCAGAGCGAATTGGTGGCATGGTAGGCAGTCGAAGTTGGGATGTGGGTAGGAAGACGCGATTTTGGATGGGGTGTTCGGGACGGCTGGGACTTCCGTTAGGGCGAGGCTATCACTAAGGCAACTAAACTCTTGGCGAATGTCGGCCATTAACACTACTTAACGCACAGGAGGAACGGGTTCAATAACGGATAGCGTGCTACCCAATTTGCAATCGAACCTCGACACAATGGTCGACTTGCGACGTCTGTTTGGAGGCCCTTCTGCAAAAACCCCACCACCCTTGGTGGAGGGTGACGAAGTCTACCCCGTACATATGCTAGACGATACTAAGGCGCTCCGAGACATTGTCGTTGTATGGACGCTGCGCTTCAACGACGTACTGGACGCGGAGAAGCTGCACGCTTCACTGTCCAAACTGTTAGGGATTGGAGACTGGAGAAAGCTTGGAGGTCGGTTGAGACTAAAGGTCAGCTGCTGATATTGACCACCAAAGACAGATCTATAGCAGAGACTCACGCTTGCCAGGAGAATGGGCATTTGGAAATACATGTCCCGCAGCCCTTCACCGAAGACAGACCTTCCGTCTCTTACAGCCACCAAACCCTAGCCGTGGATATCGAAGACCATCCGCTGGCGAAGACTCTCCCAAAAGCTACCGAGGTCCCGTCCATTCAGCCTGGGCCTGAGAGTTTTCGAGCCTTTGCGGCACCACATGATGCGCCAGCTACGCTCGAAGATTTCATCTACGACGACAAACCCCAGCTGTCGCTATTCATCACTTTGTTTAATAACGCAACACTCGTGGCACTCTCATGGCCACACACTCTTATGGATGTGATGGGCCAGCAGGCGCTCCTGCGTGCCTGGTCCCTGGTTCTAGCCGGCCAGGAGTCAGAAGTACCGCCCATGCTCGGTGCGAGAGAGGACGTGCTATACGCAGCCGCAGACACAGCCGTGGAGAAAGAGGAGTTCAAGTTAGGGCAAACGCGGTTGAAAGGATGGGCCATGCTGAAGTTCGGGCTGCGATATGCCTGGGATCTGTGGTGGGACCGCTCCGTCGAAACGCGCACCATCTTCTTACCGAAGAGAGTGGTGGCCGAATTGCAACTCCAGGCGCAGCGTGATCTGACCGCCCAGGGTGACGGGGAAGAGCGGCCCTATTTGAGTGAGGGCGACGTGCTAACAGCGTGGGCAGTGCGCGCAGCGGCTTCCTCATTTCCGCAGCCCCGGCCGGTGACGGTGCTCCATCCGCTCAACACACGATTCCGACTTCCATCACTGGTTCAGGCGTCGGGCGTTTATGTGCAGAACATGGCAGTGGCAGCTTTCACATTCCTGTCTTCCGAGGTAGCGAGGGGCCCTCTTGGGCTCATTGCTCTGGTAAACCGGCAACATCTCATGGACCAATCGACAGAGGCTCAGGTGCTGGCCTTCCTTCGCGAGCTGCGACGGGAATCGAATTCGGCCAGTGACCCGGCGCTGCTCTGCGGCGAGTCTGATGCATTGCTGATGCCCTTCACCAACTGGACACGGGCGGATCTCTTTACAACTGCCGACTTCAGCCCCGCAGTCGTACGTGTCGGTGAGATCGGCCAGTTGAGGAGTAACCCGCCTGGCACCGTGGTATTCCACCACGCGCAATCGATGCGTCAGAGCCCGATCGTCAGGAATGTGATCGTTGTGCTAGGCAAGGACCGTGGCGATAATTATTGGCTGACTGGAACCCTGTTGTCATCGGCCTGGGCCAAAATTGAGGAGGGGATAAATAATATGCAACAATAGCGCGAGGTACGGTTGACGAGGCTAGGGTGGGCGCTCAACGCGTTTACCTAAACCCACGCCAAAGTTTAGCAAATCTCTTTAGTCTAGCAGCACAATGGATTTACATGCGACAATGCGCTGTGGAGTGATTTACCTACTGTCGCTGTTGAGGGTGGATGGCAAGTCATCGTTGGAAGATACCTACCTTATCATTCTAAGGTCCCTGACAGGTCCTCTATCCGCGACCCTAGTTTATCCCGATCTCATGCAGTGTTTATTGTCAAGTAAGATATCAAGAAATACCCAAGTCTATCTCCGTCTGGGTGCGAGTTCGTGACTTCACGCAGCGGTAGCGATATGATGGATGGGGTTGGGTCTGTCCCTTGTGGATCAAGCAGCTTGTTCCATTTTGAGGAGCCTTCGCCTTTGTCCTCATTAAAGGGCAACGCAGGGTTTCGTGGTCTCTGTCGCGTGGTGCGATGGCGGCATGGTAGTCAATCACAAGTATCATATTCTAAAGTATTGGTCTGTTAAGCAGGGCTGCTGAAACGGTTGATATGTGATTGCCGCTTGATTGTTATGGCTGAAGGCTCTGCCGGGAATACTGGAAAGCCCTACCTCCAATGTCTGCAGTCCCAAACAGAACCAACCTTCTTGGCAGGTAGTTCGCAGTATATAAATGACGAAGCCCGGTCGCTGCTCCCTGGCTTTGTCTTCCACTCTTGATCCTGCTCTTCAAAGCTGTCCTGAATACAATCAGCTAATTCTACACGCAACACCGTTGAAGTGGCGGAGATAAGGCTTCAGCAGCACTGCAGGCTTTCATTGCTGGTTATCTGCGCCCAACGGAAGAGGCGGCTTATAGGACTGTGGCCCAGGTGGAGGAGAACTTCTCCTACTGGCGGGGTTATGCCTGAAGAATCATACTCAAGCTCAATGAGACGAAATTGTCCGGTTGGAAGGGCGCAGAGAGCGATCGTGGGCGGGTAGAGAAGAAGTCCGGAGTGTTTACTCGAGTAGCGTCGATAGACTACGGAAATAGAATAATATTAATATTGGCCAATAGCTGTCGCTGATAATAACAAGATATACATCAGTAATCAGCACAACTGGGTACTTTTGCCAGTACCAATAAAAACATTTTGCAACGTTTATATCACCAGCGATTAAGCTCCGCCCTTCCCCGCACATGAATTATACTGCCTTCTGCCATCATCCATCTTCATCCCTCCTGCTATATATTTATATTACTCAACGTAAACTAGAACCGCCGACATGTCGCTGTCTGATCAGTCCCAGCTCTGGAGCACCGTCTCCCAACGTGCGTCATCCAAGCCCTGCATCTCCAACATTGACCTCATCTGAAGCAGACCTCCCAATCCTCGGTAGCAAAATCATAAGTATTAAACAACATGGAACGTCCTATTATGGGTTACCAGCACGGGTGACCGTCCAGCTGCTCTCGGGCAGGCTGGTGGACTACTTCCTAAAAGTAACCACTGACGCTATATCCCATTATTTCAACCCAAGGCTAGATCGCTAATATACTACATATCGTATGAATAGGTCATGCAAGGCGATCTGGCACAGCCATCATGCGAAGGCGAGTACGAAGCCCTCAAAGAAATCCGCTGCGTCTGCACCCACGCCCCAGCGCCATACAGCTGGGGCAAATACACAGAAAACGGGATCGAGCACGCATTCCTCTTAACCGAGTTCATCAAAATACAGAAACAGGTATGTCGCTTTCCCCCCTCTATCAAGACCCTATTTGGTATTTACTCGAACAGCCAGCAGACCCTTCAGCCCTAGCCTCCGCCCTCGCAACCCTGCATACGCAATCCACCTCCCCAACAGGCAAATTCGGCTTCCACATCAGCACAGTCCACACGCACAACATCCAAAACATAAACTTCTGGACGCCCTCATGGTGCGAGCTCTTCACCGCACACCTGTCCCGGATCGTCAGCCACGCAGAAACCCACTTCCAATGGCCCCTCTTCGATGCCGTCGGCCAACTAGTCCTCTCAACCGTAGTACCTGCACTTTTACTTCCCCTGCAAACCAATGGGCGCACAATCAAACCTTCCCTCGTCCACGGGGACTGCTGGGACGGAAACACGGCGATGGGCGAAGACGGGCGCGCGTATTTCTTCGACGTGGACTCCTTCTACGCGCATAATGAGTTTGAGTTGGGAGATTGGCGGGCGAGACGGCATAAACTCAGTGAGAGGGATTATGGCGAGGCGTATAAGAAGCTTGTGCCGGTTTCGGAGCCTGGTTAGACCCCTCTCCTTACAGTGCCTTTTTGGGTTGATTGCTTGTGGATACGGCGTTCGTGTGCTGATTTGAATAGTGGAGGACTGGGATAGTAGGAATTTGTTGTACTCGTTGACGTGGAATATATGTAATGCGTTGTTTGTGCCTGGGTCTACGCAGAAGGAACCGTATGTATGTCATCCTGTGTGGGATAATTGTTAATGTTATTTAGGGTGTTTCGGGATATGATAACGCTTTGTGAGAGGATCTGCCCGGGTGAAATCCAGAGTCTACTCGGTCCTGGCTTGGAAGTAGAGGGTGTAGAGATATAAAATTATGCAGTTGTGCAGCTAGTTATGCAGAATTGGGGATGCCCGAGAGCCGAGGTTGGTCTGGTTGGCGTTCCCCGCATTGTGCTCTTTCTTCTGACTGTCAACTGCCTCGGACACCGTCTGACAGCATGGCCATCCTCTATTTAACCATGTTTCTCCTTGGAATCAATTACAACTGTACCTGAAAGGTAAACAGCAAAATGTCCGACTCGCGCCTCGCCAACTTCCCAACAGCCCCCTACTCCGAGCCCCTCCTCCCCCAACTCGACCTCCCAAACCCCTACTACACCGAAACACACTACGCGTTACGCGCCCACGTCCGATCCTATATCGAAACACACATCGCACCCTATGCGCAGGAATGGGAGGAAGCAGGAGAGATCCCGCCCGAGGTGTTGAAGCGGCATTGCGCCCATGGATTTGCGATCGTGCACCCGCTTACGTCACTTGAGGATCGCGCAAACTTGCCATTGCCCGGGAACGTCCCGCCGGAGAAATGGGATACATGGTGCTCGCTTATTGTCTCGGATGAGTTCAATCGCGTTGGCTTCGTGGGTGTTATCTGGGGTCTCGGTGGGGGAAATGGGATTGGGTGTCCGCCTATCGCGCGATTTGGCACGCCTCAACAGAGGACCCGTTGGTTACCACGAATTGCGAAGGGAGAGATAAGATTCTGTTTGGGAATTACGGAGCCAGATGGTATGTCTCACATTACCACTTTGTTTCTGATTAGACTGACTGGTTAGCTGGATCTGACGTTGCGAACATTCGGACCACTGCGACGCGCGAGGGTGACCACTACATCGTCAACGGATCGAAGAAGTGGATCACAAACGGTATCTGGGCGGATTATTGCACTGCTGCTGTCCGAACTGGAGAGTCAGGGAGGGGTGGGATCAGTTTGCTCGTGATTCCTTTGGCTGCCAAGGGAGTGACGAGGAGGAGGATGCATAACTCTGGTGTCAATGCCAGCGGTATGTTAAATCGTATCGCAATGCTTGAATGAGACTTACCATGACAGGATCCACATTCATTGAATTCGACGAAGTGCGCGTCCCAGTTGACCACCGCATCGGAGAAGAAAACCAAGGCTTCCCCCTTATTATGTCGAGTAAGCAACACTCACGATGACATGGAATACAACTAACGACGACAGACTTCAACCCCGAACGCCTCTCCCTGGCCTGCGCATCTCTCCGTCTGGCTCGTGTTTGCGCCGAAGATGCCTTCAACTACGCCATTCAGCGTGAAACGTTCGGCTCCCCGCTAATTCAAAAACAAGCGATTCAAGCCAAGATCTTCAAATTCGGACTCGTCATCGAGCCTGCGTATGCCTTCATGGAACAGCTCGTGAATATCCTTGAGAAGACCAAGGATCGACCAACGGACGACGTTCGCATTGGCGGTATGACCGCGCTATTGAAGGTGATGTCAACCAGGGCTCTGGAAAAGAGTGTCCGCGAAGCCCAGCAGATCCTCGGTGGTGCAGGATACAACAAGGCTGGTAAGGGAGCCAGGATTGAACAGATTAGTCGCGATGCAAGGGTGCATGTTATCGGCGGTGGCAGTGAGGAAATCATGCAGGGACTGGCGCTCCGAGAGGAGACCAAGGCCTTGAGGACAAGGAAGAAGGCATTGGAGCGCAAGGCTAACCTGTAAATGTATATTAAATTAAAATAATATTGTGATTCTCCTTTTGCCTATTGGCGATGCGAGTCGCTCTTTCCCAATGGCTGTGCCTGTATTCCTCCATCCCAGACTCAGTCCGACGTCAACTTCCAGAATACAACAACGCTGCATAATATACACTCTTTAGTCACTATGGCGAAATCATCGTCACCCACATCTGATAGTTGCAGTGTCTACTTTCCTTCCAACCCCTCATCCTCTCCCACTTCAGACCACGACACGGACAGCGAGCTTCCCATTCTCCCTCGACGATATAGCTTCCTCGAGCAAGACTGGGCTTCTGGTCCTGTATTCTCAGGTATTGGATATAGACCATGGCTATTTAGGAGGCAAGCCTGCTAACTACGTCTCTCCAGTCCTCCGCGGCGTCAGCAGCGGCGATCTCCCAGTCGCTCCTCTCGGAACGAAAAACCCCGTGTTGAAGCATTACCTCTCCCGCCCTGTACGAAGGCAACTAGACTGGAAAGAGAAGCCCAATGGAGCCCCCATTCGGAAGCCCCTTGACGGTGTTCTCGCTGTCCAGGCTGGGTTCATCCAAACTCGCGGGGAGATAGCAGAGACTCCTTGCACCAGCTGCTCCAAGGGGAAAGGGATATGGAAGTCTTGTGTAGTTGGTGAAAGAATCGGGCAGCCGAAGCCTAGTAGTGAAGTTTGCGGTAATTGTCTTTTCTCGAAGAATTGGACGTGCAGCCAACGTATGTCTCTCAGCCGTGGAGCCAGAGGTGGTTGTTTCATAACTAACTTCAGTTCTGCTCAGGGCTTTCTGCTGGCACTAGAATCTCAGATGCTTCCAGCGCGGATTGTTCTGGTTCATCTACTTTGAAAGATCAAAGAGGAAGAACGATGTCTCGCAATACTACAGAGAAACGTGCACAAACACCACTGCTTCGACGTACTACTACGGCCGTTGATCTTACTTCCCCTGACCAGTCTAGAGGTACCTCTGCCAGCGTTAAAAACGACACTCCTATATTTCGGTTTCGCCACTTACCGGACCCCATGATAATGCCGGAGGATGTTGTTGAATTCCCCTTGTCTGCGAAGACATTCAATAACCTCCCGGTTTTAAAGCGAGCGTTGTCAGATATGGAGGAGCACGTTGGGAAAATCAAAAGGAGAATCAGGCAGCTTGAGCAGCTAGAAATGGGATATAACCCAGGGAATCCTTGGGACTCTTTGTAGCGATGGAGCTAGGACCAGCAGCTAGGGCTAATTTGGGTGAAAGGTTAAAGGCAGGGCAGCCTTACTTCAGTTGTTCTGCTAATACACCGTTCATATTCTTATAATTCCAGTGGAATGTGACAGTGGTTTCTGTGCAATTCTACTTCCGTTCTATGCAATTTGAGTAGGCTTCTGGCGCTTGCGTGCTCGTCGGCAGAGAGTCTTTGGACGGTATTGGTTTTCTTCATCTACTTGATCGGCCACCACAATGCTATCCAAAGCCCAAGAGAAGGAGGCAGAAACCGTCATCACGTAAACAGCAAAGAGAGGGGCACCATGACAGTGGCGGTTATACAGATCATGTTATTGGCTGTTTTGCAGATCAGCTGAGAGGCTTCATGCAGCGCGAGGCTGAAGTCGCAAGCGCCAGGCTCGACTCCAGTCTTCTCTTCCAACCTCTACCCAGAAAACAATGGACTTAAACAACATGTCGCGAGAGGTTGTGCGCGACGAGTGGCTTGACATTTTCCACGGATACGGCGCTGAAGGCATGCAGGCTCCGCAGCCAAAGGCGGATCGATTCTCCAGCTCGTATAGTGCTAGAGACAGCCGGAGAGCGCCTCGGACGGAGAACATGGCTTCAGCCATCAACGCGCGCGAAAACGCTCGTGTCCAGATCGGTGACAATTATTATTACAGCAACACGAATGCGACTCCCAATCAACCGATATCATTATCGTCGCCGCGGTCCTCGAGAACCCGGGGCGGACCACAGAGCCATCAGCGGGGACTGGAGGTATTCGAAGATGACTATAACCCATACGAAGAGCGCCGTGTCTACAACGCCGAACACTACAACGGTCAGCATGCCTCCAGCACCTTTCCGTCACTCCCCGGAATACCAGCGCCAGAAACGAGAAACGACTTCAAAATCGCCATCCTGTGCGCCCTCCCGCTCGAAGCAGACGCAGTCGAGGCGCTATTCGACCGTCGGTGGGACGATGACGGCGACAGATTCGGGAAAGCCTTGGGAGATCCGAATGCCTACTCGACTGGAGTGATTGGGGCGCACAATGTTGTGTTGGTCTACATGCCCGGGATGGGGAAGAGCCACGGGGCCGCTGTCGCTGCGCACTGCCGGTCAAGCTTCCCGGGAATCAGCCTGGCCCTCGTCGTAGGGATCTGTGGAGGCGCACCATCTACGGCTGAGGGGAGAGAGATTAATCTTGGAGATGTTATTATAAGCAGTGGATTGGTCCAGCATGACTTTGGGCGGCAAGGCATGGATGGATTCGTCAGGAAGGATACCGTGCTGGATAACCTTGGCCGGCCAAACCTTGAAATTCGGTCGTTAATGAGCAAGCTACAGGGTCGGGGCGGTCGTAAGAGGCTGAGGGAGAGATTGCAAGAGCATCTCTCTGTCGTTACTGCTGAAATCGGTGCAGAATTAGGGTATGAGGACTGGTCCGGGATAGGGGCAGCTCAGCCTGCCGTTCACATTGGACTGGTGGCATCGGGTGACCAAGTCATGAAATCAGAGGAAGTGCGTAATAGGCTCATAAATGAAGAGGATGTCATTGCATTCGAGATGGAGGCAGCAGGAGTCTGGGATACGTTTCCTTGCATTGTTATCAAGGGTGTCGCGGACTACGCAGACCGCCATAAAACAAAGAACTTGCAGAGGCATGCTGCGGCTACTGCGGCTGCCTGTGCAAAGGCCTTTCTGGAGTTCTGGTCATAGCATTAATTCCATATTTGAAGTCAGATGGTCTGTTTCTGTGTGCCGTAGCTGTGTAGCCATCACCCTTATAGCGGAATAACCAGCTCATCAATATCCGGACCCCATCCACCAGTTCCAGAGATCTGGACTGTATTAGCCCCCGACTTGAGCTTGACATGCACAGCACTGCTACCAGCAGTATCAGAGTGATGCGCCGTAGAGATGAAAGCAGCCGTCTGAGCCTCGCCACCATTCACAGAAACAGCCGCATACCGAGGATTCGTATTCCCATTCAAGTACCTGATGTTGAGGGTCACACGCTCCGATTCCCCGCTCTGCGTGTCAACATCGGCATCAAGGACAACAACGCCGTTATTGTCACTATCTGAATCACCTCCAATATAGCCCGCCGCGACACCGCCACTACACTGTGAGCAGTCTATGGTACGCGCACCACCGGAGAGCTCTCCATCTTCACCTTCATACTCCAAAACACTCGCCGGCTCAGACCAGGCACCTGATGTTAAATCGACGCTCCAGGAGTCATACCAGGTTAGGCTTGCTGTCGTGCCGTAAAGTTCGAGCGGTAGCCAGATGTAGGTACTTGCTGCTAGATTCGAGGATACCCATCGATCACCCATGTAGATGGCTTTATCGGTTCCCAGGGGCAGCACGTAGTTGACCTGGCTGCTGTAGGTGTTCGTCCCGACGGGTGCGAATTCGGTCCAGTTGGACCACGGGCCGGAGAGGGAGGTTGCAGTGGAGTAAACCTGTAGAGATACGAGTTAGAACGCTATTCAGATATTGGGAATTCTGGAAGAAAACGTGTTCTCACATTATCATTTGGATCCCAACCGGTGAGGTGTGAGCCAAAGATGTAGTATGTACCTCCGCGTTTGATCAACGCAGGGGACTCGGCGAAGTACTCCCAGCCAAATGTGACCGCGTCAACATCAAGGTAATCATCCGTGAGTTTGATAATCCTAGTACCATACTCGCGCTGTTTCACGTCAGCATAAGAAGACATGTAGATAGGGTGGCACGAACATCCTCACTAAGAAGATAAGCGGATCCATCCTCATCTTTAAACAACCCAATATCGCGACTCTGAAACCCCAACGGCCTAAAGCTCTCGAGGTATTCATACGATCCACAAACACCATCACCGGTCGCAACGCCCACCCTCGCATCCTGATAATCACTGGAATCGATGTGCAGCCACATGACATATTTCCCCGTGTCATCGTTCTTGATAACCTTGGGTCTCTCGACGACGCGGTTGGGACCTAGATCGCCATCTTCTTCTGTGCGAGTAAGAAGTTGTCCTTCAAAGCTCCATTCCACTAAATCGCTTGACGAGTAGCAGTTAACCGCTTGGAATGCGGAACCGTCGGTTTTTTCCTCGCCGATCATGTAGTAGATGCCGTTTTCTTCACTGTTTGGTATTAGGCCAAGGCCTGATGTCTGAGGATAATGGCTTACATGATCCCGGCGCCATGGGCTTGTATGTGTTCGCCTGTATTGGTCTGAGCCGGTCAGGTTTTAAAGTCAAGATAGCAGCAAATATCACAGCGGCTCTTACAGCAGTCCATGTCGCTCCTGGGATAATACTGAGGGCCGCCCCGGCGCATCCCGCGACAAGGGAAACAAGAAGTGTATTTTGGAATGCATACATCGTGACCTTTTCGCAGTATGAGGTTGACAGTAGATTCAAATCGCCAGTTATGGCCAGTCTTTAAACTGAGCCTGCACCAGTGACTCGTGGACAGGCTTAGTGTAGGACAACGTTGCGGCGCGCCGTTCTTAAATGGTGAATAGATGGCCCGACCCTCCGTCTTTAATAAAGGGCTGCGGGGAAGGCTAGAGGAGTGTTTCATTTAACCGATCGTAAATTGTATCAAGTCACAACTGGCCAGGGTGAATTGAGCCGAAAGCACGATAGCTACGTAGCAGATTGATGCGGGGAACCTGCCAAGCTCCATAAATCGACTGGGGTATTAAACATTCAAGGACTATCATTCCGTACGCCGCGGATTTCATATGATCGACCTGATCCCATTGAAGACGGGAATTCTTCCGGGGGAACAATCTTGTACTTCGGACAACAAGACCGGTGACTACGCCTCAACCATCTGTTTAAACAAACTCTTCCCTTTCAGCCACTGGCGATACCGCTTGTACCTCTTCTTGTCCTGGTCTTCCTTCACGACCGTCAAGCCTTGTTCTGAGACATTCAGGAATTCGGCGTAATCGGCTAGATTCTCCTCCGCGTTCGTTCCGAGGGTATACTCCTCTACGTTGCACTTGTTGACGTATTCCAGAAGGTCGAGATTGGACTCGTGCTCCCGGATAGACGCGGCTGTTAGCTCGTCTTCAGAGGTGACGACCAGCGGGACTTTTAGTGGGTGGTTGATATACCGTTCGTACTCTTCTGCTTCGTTTCCGGTGACAGAGGGATTTAAGGAGTCGCTTACGAGTTGGTCGAGGGTCCATTGTGCGATTTGCGCTTTACTGGGATTGTTGACTGACGAGTCCATAGACGGATGGCTGGATGTTGTTGAACGGGTTGTTCCTTGCGATTGCGGCAGCTTAATTATCCCTGTTGGCGTTTCAAGGAAGCGTGGATGGTGTGGGTGTTTCGGGGCATTCGTTGCTGACGGTTCTGGTTCTTGGATTTTGACACTTCGTTGGGGTCGTTGCCGGTTGAGGTGCTCGTGGGCGATGCGTGGAACAAAAGGGCTGAGGTTGTACTCGTGTGTAGAGTTTGGTCGGAAAGGAAGGTATCGAAGTGTTGAGTTCATCTTGTACGAAAAGACTTTGGAAAACGAGGTCACAGCAAGTGGGCGATAGTATTCGAACCAATAGTCGTCGTATCGGGACAAAGGTTCCTTAGGTTGAGTCGCAGGAACCGGCATCTCTCGTTCTTTCAAGTTCTCCTCGGTATACCAGTTAATATAATTCGGCTTCTTTTTGTTGGCCCAGTATCTTGGATCGGCGTGATGGAGGTAGTAGTCGGTGGGCAAATCCCAGAGCATGGGTTGCCCTTGCGAGAAGATGTAGTTTCCCAAAAACAGATTATATGCCTCCTGACGCTGGGCATCTAAAAACGAATTGTTGTAGTACCGCTTGAAACTTTCTACCATGTCGCGAGATGAGCTAGTCCATTGATTGATTTTGCGGTAGGTTGCCATCGTGTTGACAAGATGTGAGCCTCCATACTGGATAGCAATGTTGTCACCATGGTCATGCCAAATATCGGTAAAGAGATTGACAATATCAGTATCGTAGTCAACAGTCGTTCCCTCGATGATACCCAACGCGTGAAGCTGGTAGCCTAGCGCCCGCTTTCCAATGACGAACTGGGCTGCGTTGGTGCGGTCGAGACAATCTATACAATTCGTTCTCGCAATGCCGTTTTGCACTCTCAAGCCCGACTCGGCGTCATGTCCGTTCTGGAAGAGGCCGGTTTTTGGAATGATCTCGCTCGCGATATCTTCCAGGGTTTCAATAACATCTTGGTCTCGACTCTTTGCTGCCCGACTCATATCCCAGGGTTTATATATGAGTTTCTTGTCCTCGGGGAGGAACTGGTTCAGATACTCTACTGCATTCGTATATTCTTTCAGAAGTTTCGACTCGCGCGGTGTTCGCTCTCGCGACTTGATGAGATTGAGAATGTAAATCGGTGCGCCGTACCGTGCAAACAGGTTATCAAAGTGCAACGCAGCGGCAGAGTAGAACGGGTCAACAAGGTTCAGCTGGATGTCAGGCTTCGGACTGACTCCCGAGTTTTCCTGCGTCCAGTAGAGAGGAATACTTCCGCGGTGCTGAACATAAGATGTGTAAAGCGGGTTCGCGTACAGGTCTGGGCCGGCGGCATGAAACGAGGTCGTGGTCATTTCGGAAACAATTTGCTCGGTTTCTACATCATTGGCGACATATCCTAAGTCATTTGCGCCTCTTTTCAGAAAGCGAGCGCCGGCAAAGAAGCGCGACCGTCGGGCGATTATTGTGATGTACACCAGGCGACCATAAACGGACATTTTGGCCTGCTCGACATAACCATGGATGATCGGCAAGCACCACTGGTATGGATTTTTCAAATGCATGATAGCCGGCGAGAGAAGATGGTGGTTCCAGATGAACATGGTGTTGAAATCCTGTCGCATATCCCTCGGCTGTCCGTCCTCATGAACTTTGCGTTCCCAACTGATATTATGCTGCAGTGTATGCGTGACATCATACGAATAACTGAAATAAAACGCTCGCGTGAGGTCGAGGTTGTTGAGAATCGCGATATATCTAGCCTCCTCGGCGTTCTTGTCAGACTTGAACCGAGACGAAGTCGAAGATGCCGTGAGCGAGATGAGCTCAGTGCCGTCTATCTTGTAGATATAGTGGCCTCCAAGCATAGCGATCTGGCTGCGTTTCGTGACCAAAAGTATGTAGTACGCCCCAGTAAACCGCACAAAACCGAGTATAGCCCAGGCGCTGCATTTGAGCTTCAGCCCGCCCGAGCTCTTGTTTCCATCGTCGATCGCATCCAACAACTGGCTCATCTGTCTCTTCGTATACACTATCTCGTCCTCGGTAATACTCAAGTCATCCGTCTCAGAGGTCCGATCGATCTTCAGAATTCGAAATCGAGTGTCCGACAGATCCATGCCCACCACGTAGAACCAAGTTGCCGTCTCATAAAGCGAGAACTTGTGCATCCGGTATATTCCATCGTCACCCCCGGTATCCAGATATACCTGCCGTTGCTTCTGCGCTGATGTAGGTCGAGAGTCGCGCTCAAAAGAGGTCGCTATCCGTGGTTCTTCGTCCTCTTCATCGCCGACATCTTCGCTGATCGAGGGAGCGGCTGGGGGGTTAAAGGGACCGGCGCCGGGAGGAGGGCTAAAAGGCGAAAGAGGCGATCGTTTTAATCCGCCTTCTTCATCGATGTGAGCATTCGATGCGCCATCGGTCTGCTCTTCGGAGGTTCTGTGGCTTGTCGATGCTTCTGGGACTGTGCTGGGCTCCGCCGGAGACTGTAATGAGCCGCTGTCACCGAGTGAGGCGGTCCGGGAAGAGCGACCAGCGCCGGAGACAGTGCTCCTTACTTCGGCCTCAGCCGGGCGAGGGACCTCATCGAAGCTCTGCATGGCGCATGGTGTTCAAATACGATGATCTGGTTGAGATCTGAAGCTTCGTTGTCGGTGAGGTCCTCATGTGATGCGGGGAGAGCTGGTGATATTATGTAATCAGGACCAGCTGCTTTCCCAAAATGGAAAACATCACTACAGTGAGTATACATCGTAAAGTCCATCGTCCATCCTGACTTTATTCCTCAAGTGAGCCAGCTTGGCTTCGAATGCTCTTTGCGAGGGTAACTCTTCCTCGATATATTCCTACATCCACCCCCAACAGCCAAGACATCAAACCCACAATAATATACGAAATGACTGGCTTACTTCCGCGCAAACTATATACATTGCACACAGATGGAACGGCAGCGTTGCAGTCAATCGCAAGATGAGGCCCATTGTTGCCTCTGGGCTGATACAGCTCTCCACTGACTCACTCGAACGGTGAACGATGCAACATTGTTCTCTTGGCCCGTTGCGAATTTGGAGTGATGTTACGAGAACCTCGTGTTTTGAATGATCAACATGGCCCGTCGAAATACTATTGGCAACTATTCTTGACAAAGTCTTGGGTAGTCCATGATTGACGTGTAGGTTTATGAATCCATGACTCGTTGAAGAGTATCATGGATATATATATAGGATCAAACGCAGCAGAAAACTAATCAACAAAAAGATAACAAAAAGAAATTCAACTACCTTACTATCTCCAGAGTATGTTGTTTTTGCCAGCCAAGACATTTTGTACTATGGAACTCAACATTGACCAGGTACCGTCCTTGACAATACTTCAGCATGAAGCTATTCAACGTCCTCGCCCTTCTTTCGGTGGCACCCTATGTCAGCGCTTTGACATGCGAAGCCAACAGTGACTGTACACCGCAATGGCAAGGCTATTCGTGCAAATGTGCGAACGCTCAAGAAAGGTTTCTGGGGAGCATGGCAAAACAGGGTTACCATTGCTGGCCTGGCAAGGCTGGAACCAACGGTGTTGCCTGTGAAAATGTATGTGGTGGCCAATGCCCATGCGGTGGCCACCGGTGGGAAGGTAGCTGCGGGTAGGCGTGATGTCAAGAAGTTTTTGGTTTATCTATTCGATTGTTATTTTGAGAAGATGATGTCGTTTCTAAAATTGAATGTGTTTAGTTGCCTTAAGGTGATGCTTCCGTGTGTATACTTTAATGGAAGGGATTTATATAAGAGCCAGTAGGTACGCTCGATCAATTTTCTAAATTATATATCAAGTAGGACGCTATCTCGTCAGCCTAAACACTACCTTATGTGTCCTCCTTCTCTCAATATCCTTATAAGCCGCCGGTCCCCGAGTCAACTGGAGGCCACGATGACGGATTAGGAAGGGAGGGACCAGGACGAGCTAATGTTGATAACAAAGGATAGCGAGCCCGCTCTGTGGAATAACTTTAATAACTACTGTTTCCTTTTGTATGGGATTGCTACTGTATTTAAAACGGCGTTGATGGCTTCGAGTTTGCTTTGATCGACGAAGCACCCGCATAGCCAGAACACCTATCGAGCTACAACGGGTTAATGAAGTTGGATTGAATTGGACGAGCATAGGGATGGGCTGCAGTACTTGCTATATAATTATACAATCCATAGCATTCTATCAACCGCAAGGAACCCGCAACGGCTGTGCAGTAAAAGGCTATATACTCTTCTGGTTTACTCTGCTTAATATATATAAGTAAGCGAATTAGCCAACGGAGCGCCAACTTACCCCAATTTGGAGATGCCGTTGGGGGGAGGAGGGGCTGTCCCACAGTATAGCAAGATAAACAGCACGATGGATCTATGGGCTCCGCACAGACGCCTAAGTCAGGCTGATCGATGGAGTTGGATGGTCTCATGATGCTACTGAAGTTGCGGATGCAGCTGCGGAGCCGCGCGCGGGGGTGGCTGGGCAGAAATCAAGTAGCCGATGATAAAGCCGAGGGCAAAGGAATATCTATAGTGGAATTGAGCGGATTACACCGATAGATTGATGATTTGGATCATTGGTGCTTGTAGTTGGTATACGGCTAAAGGAATACTGCGACAAGCCCTAATTAAGCCGCAACATTGATCAGAATGCTCTTGACAGCTAGATACTCCTCAATCCCCTGGCGTCCCCCCTCGCGTCCATAGCCTGATTCTTTAATACCTGAACGATGTTAGTAAAATGCGACAATGCGTATCAAGGATAGAACTCACCTCCAAACGGACTCTCGGACGCACTCAGAATGCCCAAGTTGACGCCAACCATACCAACCTCAAGGCTTTCTGCAACCCTCCAGATACGAGCCATCGACTCAGTGATGAGAAAACTGCCGAGACCTACGTCGCAGTTGTTGGCTTTTTCGACCACCTCTTCCTCGGTCTTGAAGGGATACAGAGCAAGAACCGGGGCAAACACTTCTTCGCGTGTCGTTAGGGAATCGGTTGACATGCCACTCAGGACCGTAGGCTGGATGAAGTAGCCTTGCAGGTTATCGGGCTGGACTGACTGTCCGCCTAGTAAGATGGATGCACCGTTTGCTTTGGCGTCTGGTACCAGTTAGCCTGTTCAAGCCTTAGGAAGGAATATACGTACCATTAATATGACCAAGCGCCTTCTCAACCGCACGATCATGAGTAAGAGGACCAACCGTGACGCCAGTCTCAACCCCATTTCCGACCTTGAGAGCCTTTATCTTCTCGACCAAAGCAGATGCAAATTGCTCGTAGATGCCTTCCTGGACAAAGACCCTGTTCGCAGTGACGCACGTCTGCCCCGAGTTGCGGAATTTGGCAAGCATACACGCCTCCACAGCCGTCTCGAGCTTCGCGTCGTCAAAGACAATAAACGGACTATTCCCACCCAGTTCAAGAGACAGCTTGGTCAGATTCTGGCTACACTGCTGAGCCAACAGTTTCCCAACCCTAGTCGACCCGGTAAAGCTGAGCTTACGAACAAGCTTAGACTTGCAAAGCGCCTCTCCAACCTCAGCCACATTGTTCAGTGTAGTAATGACATTGATACTGCCCCTGGGAAACCCGGCCTCGACAGCAAGAACAGCCTGGGCAAGGGCACTCAGCGGCGTCTCGCCAGCAGGTTTCCAAACAGTGGTACAGCCCGCCGCCAACGCAGCCCCGACCTTGCGCGTAATCATCGCGATAGGGAAGTTCCACGGCGCAAGACACGCTGCTACCCCGAGCGGCTGCTTGATCGTCAAGATGCGCTGTCCGAGATTCGCAGCAGGCACAACCTCGCCATGGACCCTCTCCGCCTCGCCCGCGAACCAATCCAGGAATGAAGCACCGTACAGCACCTCTCCTTTGGCCTCTGCCAGTGTCTTGCCATTCTCAAGCGTGAGAATCAAAGCCAAATCATCGGCATGCTCGAGACACAGTGCATGCCAGCGCCGAAGCCAAGTCGCGCGCTGCCGGGCGGACGTTTTCTTATACGTCTTGAACGATTCGTGCGCGGCGTGGATTGCGGCCTCAGTATCGGCGGCATTCATCTCCGGCACTGTGGCGATCGTGGCGAGCGTCGCAGGGTTGACGACATCGAAGACGCGGCCGCCTGCGGAATCGACCCATTCGTCCGAGATGAACCCTTTTTGCTGGAAGAGGTCCTTGCGTTTGAGCTGGGAGAGGCTGGTTGGGGACATTGTATCGTTTATGGACTGAATGAGTTATCAATAAACCATGACGACCGGCACTCCGCTCTATTAAGGGACCAAACCCCTGTCTATACTTCGACGCCATATCGCGAGTAACCGAGAAGCCTACCAGGCATTACCGAGCATCTCAATGGTAAACGACAGGATCCCCACATGCTGACCCACCTCCAACTGCAGGCCACATCCTTCCAAAATTTGGCTTATGCTGGTGCTGCTGATTGGGTGGAGCTATGCAGTATGATGTTGGGGATAGCTGTAGACAGGGCAGACAGCGCTTGGACTGCAATGCATATAAATCCTGCGAGCTGCAGCTGCAATTCCTTTCTCGTATGCCAGGATATTAATAATATAATATTCCAACCCCTCTTAAAATATTTAATTATCCGGCCCCCGCACCAGGATACACTACACCTCCAGCTCCATACACCACCATGGCCGCAATCCAAACCCAAATCCAAAACGGCGCCGTCCCAAACGCCGTGTCCAACGTATGCCCGGCGGGAACAAAATTCCACGTCCTGGAAGTCGGCTGGCTCGAATGCGACGAAGGCTTCGTCACGCGCGGCGGCAACACCAGCACAAAATCCACAGAGGGCAAACCCTTCCCCAACAAGCGACGCCAGATGCCCATGTACTGTATCCTGATCGAACACCCGCACGAAGGACTCATTCTCTGGGAAACTGGGTGTGGGAAGGACTACCCCGAGGTCTGGGGCCCTGTGCTCTCGGATGTGTTTTCGCGCGTGCGCTATGAGCCGCAGCATGAGCTTAGGGCCGCGATCGAGGCGACGGGGAATCGCATTGAGGATGTGAGTAAGATTATCATTGGGCATTTGCACTTGGACCATGCGGGTGGGCTGGATCAGTTCTTGGATAGGACTGATGTGGAGATTTGGGTGCATGAGCGAGAGCTGAATGGGGCGTTTTGGTCTGTTGCGACGGGGGCCGATGCTGGGGTTTATTTGGAGCATTACCTGAAGTTGTCCTTGTAAGTATATTAACCTATGGGATATTCTGAGGATGTTAACTGTGACAGGAACTGGAAAACGTTCAACGACCAGACGATGGATTTCTGTCAGGGCATCACGCTGCACCATCTGCCTGGCCACACGGACGGGCTCATCGGGATGCAGATCAATATGCCTGAGACAGGGACGTTCTTCTTCATCAGTGACCACTGTCATGTCATTGAGAATGTAAGTTCTCTGGTCCTTGATGCTTGAAGCTAGCTAATGAATTAATAGTGGCGCGATGGGATCCCCCAAGGATGGCTGGCTCGCGATCACCCGGCCTGGTTTAGGAGCACCCAACGCCTAAAGCGGCTGGAGAGGATAACAAGGGGACAGGTTATTCCTGGGCATGATGAGACGACGTTTCTCGCACTGAAAAACCAGGCCAAGGTGTTTACCTGAGAGTGGGCGGCTGTTTGGTGTTTTGTGCTTATCAAAGTAGCAATTCATACTCTGTTTCAATCAGACTCTGTGTCATGGATCATCTAGAGCATGAAATGGTACAGTAATCTACATGATAATATCCTGTTATTCCGTCTAGGCCACATTGGGATTCCTCGACATCCCCTGTGTATATGGTCTATTGTTAAGATTGAACCAAGGGATGAATTGGATAGTAGTATTCATACTAGATATAAAACGGATACAAGAGGTGCGTGACAGAAGCCTCAGAGCTCTTGCATGTTACATTCCCACCCAGCGTCTACCAGGATCATAGTAATACATTTCTGGGTAGTGATGGAAGTCATAGTGGAGAGACCTAGGAATATGCTGCGATCTGTTAACAAACATGCACGTTCATCACAGAATATACAAACCTTCTGGCTCTCGATTATAGGATTCATACATTCGGCGTCGTAGGCGACGTCTGCAGCACTACGCCACCTCTCGCAATAGGACCAACTACCTGCATTCCCTTGACCAGCGAGATGCAGGCTCTTGCAGTTTCCATTTAGAGACTTCGATTCTACCTCTTGACCTGGAGTTGCGGTTGGTCGAGATGGCAAGGTAGATAATACCGCGTTTGTAGCAGGCCTGTTTGGCTGCAAAGGAACGTGCGTCTTTGGTGTGGGCAGCACTGTTCTTTTGGGGAAGTTTGCGGCCCTGCCACCGAAAGTCTTAAGGATGAACCAGAGCCCCATTGTTATTTTTAACGAAAGGAAATATGGAAATATATAGACAGCTGGAGGAATTAGAAACGGTGTACACAGTGCGGAGACGACTCTCAAATAACAGCACGAAGGCCCTAATGATGCGTACATTCGACGTGGTGGACGATGCGTGCCTCAATCTACACTCAAGTTTAGGGCACGGTCGAAGGTTGCTTTACATAGAAATCGTACCACCTCAGTACCAACACTAAACAGAGACGTCACTACTTGAGCTTAAGTGGGACTCTGCAAGCACAATTATTCGAATGCGTAATTAAAATGCGTTTTCCGAGTCCTTCAAAGCACCCTCATCCTGGCAGCATCAATTTCCAAGCATGGAGCATAACAGCAGCACTGTATTTACAGCAGCCATTTTCCCAGTTCAATGAATAATACCGATCAGTATATTCTAAAAATGACTTCCGCAACAACCTGCCTGCCCGCGCGCCCGTGGAAGAGCGTTCAATCTGCCACTTGTTATAACTACATCTTTTGACAGCGGCCCAAAGGCTTGCCCAAGCAGATCAAGGACATGTACCCTGACGTTTCCGCTGCTTGGCAGGTAAGGCTCTCGATTTCACAGAGTTTATGTCGTAACCTTGGTCGATAGATACCAGTTTGCTAAAGGATCGGCATCATGCTGGGCTATTGTCAATGGCACTCTGGCGCCTTGTAGGCTATTAGAGTACTCCTATTATGAGACGAAGTGCTGCTTTCGTATTAATGGGAGCACTGGATTTGATTGCAATGAAATGACGTCTATAGTCTATAGTATAGTGTTCTAAGACCAATCCCCATCCTCCACCACAGGGTCACCACCGTCCGCAGCATCCAGAAGCCCCTTCGCAGTCCACGGCTTATACTTGTAACCAGGCACAGAATTTGTGTTCTCAAACGGCGCACCGTGGAGGAGGTGCTCGGCACATTTAGCATAGTTGTCATACGCATACTGTTCCGGGTCATGGTGTACCAGCCAGTTCCCGACCATTCTACCCAGTATCTCAGGGTTTTTCGCGACGGCGTCCCAGTCTGTGTTGTGGAACAGCTCACGGTTCTTGAACCCCATCTTCTGCGCGCATGAGACTCGTTCGAATCTGTAGAGATGTATCAGTTCTAGTCTCTGTATCCGTTCGCACCAGAATGAACTTGAAGCTCATGCAGTCGGGCTAACCACACATACCGCAAATGATTATGCACCTTAGTTGCAATATCCACGTCCTTCTTCCCGCCAATCTGCAAGCAAGCAGCCAGCGAGTACGCGTCCTCCATCGCCATTGTCCCGCCACTCGCGGACGTTGGCAAGAATGGATGAGCCGCGTCGCCGATCTGGACGACACGGCCACCTGGCGAAGCAGACCGTGGTTGCGGATTGCGCCACATCAGCTTCCAGTCGAGCACGGTCTGGTTGGGGGTCGCTTTGATCAGCTCGGCGACGAATGTATCCCAGCCTGAAACTGCCTCGAGGGCTTTCTTGATTGAGGTGGAGTTTGTCCAACTTTCGGTGGCGGTGCTGCTGTCTTCCTACGAGAGTGCAGCATTAGCAAGATACCCAGCAGATTATAATAGGTAGATTTGATGCGCAACCAAGGGAGAGGAGAAAGATAGAGTAGAAACATACTCTGCAGGTGAGCAGCCAGCAAATATCATCGCCGGACTTGCAAATGACCATATGCGCCCCAGGCCCTGCATACAAATACCCACGGTCGTGATACCCTGCCAATTCAGCCGCAATAACCGGATTCTCAAGCGCGGCCGCCACAGGGAACGTTACCCGGTACATCACGAAGCCCGAACTGATAGGAGGATCGCGACTCCCAACAACCAACGCCCAAGACCTCGAGCCCACGCCATCAGCAGCGACAACCACGTCCGCCGTCAAGCGCCGGCCATCAGACAAAACGACGCCGCCATGGTCATCGCCCTCGAAGTACTCGCACGCCGTCGCTGAGAATTCAACCTCGATTCCGAGCTGCTTGGCGTACTCGAAGAGCACGCTATGTAGCTTTGCGCGATAGATAGCCAAAGAAGGGTCGCTGGGATCGCCAAGGGGAAAGTCGCCAATTGGGGTTCCGTCGAACTTGCGCATGTTGTATACCGGTGGAAAGGCTTCTTGCCTTGCGCGCTCCATGAAGCCAGGCCATTTCTTGGGTGTTTGTAAAGCTGGAGCTGTGATTACGATCACTTCCCCTGGATGGAGAGTTAGTTCGGCTCCACAGACTCTTGCATAGCGCTTACCTACCAGAAGTCGTCCCTTCAGGTCGTCGTTCGATAACCTGGACGGTGTGGCCTTTTCGATGGGCCTCAATGGCCAAGGTCAAACCGGCAATTCCACCTCCAACAACGAGAATTGAAATCCCGGTTTCAACTTCCCGCTCCATCTTGATTTAGAGAGTGTTGGTATTCAAGTTCTGCTGGTTATCAATTCATTCTGGCGGGTGTTCGACGAGCTGTCTTGGGTATAAATAGGCAAGGAAACACCAAGCCTAATGACGGGAAGTCACCGAAAGCAATGGATCATGACTGCGATATTTCAGTGGATCTCAGCTTCAGCTTGAAGCAAAATACTGTCCATCATTCCCATAACTTGCTAGGGCTTGCCGGTTCGGAACTGCCCATCGTGCATACTCCGCTGACTCAGCGCTTTGCGATCAGCCTGTTTTTACTAGGAGTTTCGCTGCTGGGGATGTGCTCAACTACAGGAGACAGAACTTATCGCTTCCTGTCCTCGGATGACTGGCTTGTAACTTTGTGTACATGTTCGTTCCAGGTGCATAGAGTCAGTAGAAGGGCATCAGATGCACACCTTAAGCTGTTCTAACAACGACGTTAAGACCCGGAACCCGGAAGGTTGTGCATTGGCACAAACTAAGTAAGTTATCTGGGCCCGATATTTCGTAAGCGGGGTGGAGCAGATCGAATTTCCTGTGGTCAAGTTGCAAGATTGACTTCGAGATAGATCCAGTAGTACCACTATACATCGCAAAGCACGACAGCTATAACGATCAATGGAATGGAATAAATTGCAGGGCCTCAACTGTAGTTACATGAACTCTTTAGACATGGGAAGATACTTCTTCATTTCGTAACGAAATAACCAGTCTTCAGATATGTCACCAAACATTTAAAGAAAGTCTGTTGCCAAGTTTACCTCCACATGGCCTAAAATAGCTGAGTTAGAACATTGATCCACTTCCTCACGATCAACTTACAAACATAGGGTTCCACAACTAAGCAGAACGAGAACCCATCGAGTATGCCCCGAACCCAATGTCAATGCAGCGGTCCTTCTTAAACACATTGCTTCCGCCATCAGCCCACCAGTCAGTCCAGTCCTTGCCAAAGGGGTTGCAAGAGCCGTCAGTGTAAAAGGCGGCACGCTGGTGACGGCCTCCGTAGGCCAGGACACGGAAGGAGTGTGTCTTTGGAATCCCGGAGCCTCTGCAGGTATTGTCCCAGACGTTGATATCCTTTGCCTCGCCCTTGCAGTTTCCCTCTGTATATGCGCGGACTTTGAAGGAGAGGGCCCCGGTGCTGAGGCAGAGAAGCGTGAGGATGTTTCCGAGTTGCATATTTGCGGAGGGACTGGAGTAGAAGTGATGTTACGATGTTGGATAGAGACTGTGAGAGTTGATATTGAAATATTCTACCTTCTTGGGGTCCCTTTTATATCTCAAGCAGAGGGATTGTTTTCTTGGACTTGGCCAGTCCACCTTCGCTTCAGTATACGCAGCATCTTCCTGCGAATGAAGAGGGCTATACACTTGTCCCTCTCTTGGGATACCCAGGAATATGCGCTTTCGGGTATACGCTGCGCGCAGCTGCTTGGCGATGTTCTTGGTTTCGAGATACTCTGGGCTCAGCCACCCATCGATAACACCCGATAGGACCATCATATGTTCCCTATCACAGACGCATTTCGTAAATCTCGGCACCATGCGGGGCGGGAATGTCGGTCAGCGTTCATCTTTAATTGGGAACATGCACTGATGGCGTTGCACCTTTTGTCGCTTGATCTGGCTGTACCCTGCGCTGGACGAGAGCTTTATAATAACAACAAAGGTTACACAGCGAGGTGCAGTACCTTGATGTGTGTCTTGGCTGCGCGGCTTAACCTCTAGGCGTGGGAACCTTCATATCAAGATTCCCAATCCAAGCGCCCCGACCAGGTATCTCATTATCCATCAAGAGCAAAACGCTTTGGACTTTGAGGCTTCGATCTATGGCCCTCGCGCTGGTTCGATATACGTAGTCGCGGACCTAACGGGATTCATAATAATATCTAGATGCGGACTCTGGACTATGTTCCCATGAATTGAACGCACTGGGGGATGGAAGAGGTTGGTTTGAGGCTTCGAACTGCGACTCTTGTCAGATGCGTTAACATACTGAATTCGAAATTATCTGATATAACCCAATGTATTCCGGGAATGTAGATGGCCTAATGTTAGTCACGGTAGAAATATCGCCTCTTTATGGCCCATTTATTGCAGGTTTTAATCCACCATGGAGTACATTCAATCAAGCTCCGACAAAGTTGCTGTTGTCCATCTACGAGCATGAAAGCAATAATACAGCCAGATTCAATACCGGGTAGTAGGAAACCCGATAATATCGGGCTTTCTGACCTTACGGTATATGGCGTCGTATATCAATGCATACTCGTGCTGCCAAAGAGAAACAAGGCACTTGGTGGACAGTCCATATTATACATATTTTTTTTCGCTGTACAACTGATCAGACAAGGATCGAAATACCATTCGACCAAAACCCTCACTAGTGGCTATTAAGTGTCTTTCTATTTTGCATTATATGCCAACAGCAAGGAGCTGCTGTTAACCTTGACCTGCGTACCTTGGCAGTCAATATAAATATGTTATTTCGTTCTCAGGTAGGATCGCTCCATAGTAACCGACCACCGAGACTTGGTGTGACTATCACATTCTTGCAAAGTCATTTTCATAGCCCAATAAGGCCAACATGATACTGAGAGGGGCATTCCTTAAGCACGTAAGTCGGGGAATATCAAAGAGGAACGGCAACCCCGTAAGGCATAGGGCTTGCGCGTTTGTCTCTGATCTGACAATAATCTAACCTAATCTTATCCCTGTGCTAGCCCAGCTGAAGCTTTGGTCGGTTAAACTCTACTTTCTTCGCCATTCTACAAGTAGAGGTGGCTATCCACTAACCTCCAGGCAACTTGGCTATGAGCTGTTATTTCATGGATGACACCATAATACAGATACCTGCAAGAACCAAAAGAAAATATCCTAAGCTGCATGTTTGGTTCCGGAATCACAGACAAGGCACAACTGGACGGTTGCTGTTCTAATTCGGTAACAAGGCCAGGAGAACCCACATACACGTCACACGCCAAAGTCCAGAACACATGTTGCCGAATTTATGCGAATTTCGGGACGTCGGGGCTGCGTAATCGGCCCGCGTTCTCTATTCTTTAAGAGTTCAGGGGCGTTGATCTTGACGTGGGATCGTCGTCGCCAGACGATCATCCGTTGCTTCAACTTCCCCTTCCGGTAATCCGCTGACAGATATTGGATCGTTCTTTGGGAAAGAGTTGGCGTAGAGAGTATATCCAGGGCAGGATATTTCCTTTCAGTCCTCAGTAGCTATCATGGATTTTCTTTTAGGACGCAGCGTGATTATTCCCTGCAGTAGTGGTCATTATGGCCCGGCCCATGAGCCTGTCGTGACGGACCCACAGACACGCTCACCTGTGATCAAGGCAGAACGCTGCGTGCGTGATCAACGTTCATAACGTTCGGATCAGGCTTGGAGTGGATTGAGCCATTGCTGTCTCCCAAGGTAGTTAACTCGTAAGGAGCCTTTGGTTGTACTCGTACCCCTGTCCCTCTCTCGTGCTACTTTCTCTACTTCTTTTCAACCTTCCATCCTCCCATTCCTTCTGGACTCTTGAATACATCTTTCTCAAGCATACTATAATCTTTTTTCCGCCATCCATTCATAGAGCTTACTGCTCGCCATGTATATCCCCTCTACCACGCTAGTAATAGCCCTCGCAGCAGCAGCGCACGCCAAAGTCGCCCCCGAATGGCTGCAGGAGAACCACTCGAACGGCGATAACCCACCAACAGGAAAGGTCGACGACGTCCAGAAGGTAGTCCTAACGGGCGGCCGAGATGCCCTGAATCAGACTCAGGATGCGAGCTGTCCAACCATCATGATTGGGACGGCCAAGCCGAGCGGTGATAAGGATACCGGGTGGAAGGAATTGTATGTGATCATATCTCGGTAAAGAAGAGATAGAAGCTAATCTAATGCTTCTCCCAGGCCTACTGTTGCTGGATTCGATGTCAAGCGCCTTGTTGTGGACGACGATACCAACGCTACTCTGGTAGGTTATACTTACAGTTGCGGACATGCAGGTGATTTAGGGCTGACCTTCCCATGTTAGCCTTACTTTATCGAGAACACAAAAGACTTCAGCCAGATTAAGCGTGCGATCGTGACAATTGCCGGTGCCCGGAGAAAGTACGTCCCTCCCTGTGATCTTGATCTTAATTTCCACGTATCTAACAGCGTTCGAACGCAGTGGGTGGCAATATGCCAACGGTAGGACCTCGTTTCACGCAATCCGAAGGAGTAAAATTTTCTAATCAACGGTGATTTAGATATGCGCAATGCGCTAGTATGCGCGGCCGGCAAAGACAGCGTCAACGCAAACATGGACCGCGTGCTTGTTACAACTCCACAATGGCTCAACGAGGACGATGTAGACGCGGGCGCTGCCACGCCCGATGATATCTACTTTGAAAGTAGCGATTACCAAAAGGGCAGTGCTGCAGTCGGTCCAGGGGATGTGAATCTGTCTTCTTTTGAAGCGTAAGTTGAGTCCATCAGCTACTAGGGTAGACGGGGAGACTGACATACTGCAGGATGGATAAACTTGTCGACACTTTCTGGAACAAGGATATTTATCCTGAACTCGAGACCGTCGTTATTGCTAGTCATTGTACGTCCCCTACCGCGATAATCAGACTCCAGCTAATATCAACACCTCTAGCACTCGGCGCCCAGATGATCCAACGTTGTATGTTTGAATACTGTCCCCATTCATGAATACCTTCACTGACAATCAAGACGCCATGCTCCGCCCAACCCAACCCAAAGACTCCAACGTCCACTTCGGCGTCATGAACCCAGGCTCCTACGTGTGGCCCGTCACAGACCGACCTGACGACGACAACACCTGCAACGCCACCTACAACGACTGGCCGTACGGGATTAGCGACAACGAGCCAGACGCCTTCCCCAAGTACGTCCGCAGCGATGCGGTCGCCGGCCGATCCGACATTCGGGAACGGTATTTCTCAAGAAACATCTTCTATGGGCTAGGTCTGAAGGATCACGGCAAGGGAGACTCGAATTGCCAGGCGCAGTGGCAGGGGAGCACACATTTGGGCCGCGGGAGGAACTTTGATAGTATGTTGAAGGGACTCTCTGCCGGGTTTCCGAAGAGCCAGTCTGTGCATTATATTGAGGGGGTTGCGCATCAGGATTATGATATGGTATGCTTAGCTTTCTGTTTTGTCTAACTGATGTGTCTGAAGCTAACCTGCATAGTTTATTTCGGACGCCATGCAGCGGAAGATGTTTTTGTTTGAGGAACAGTGAATGGAATGTTCCTGCTAGGGCTTTCCTAGGATTGCGATTGAATTAGCTTTGTTTATAGATTAATTATACATAGAGCCACTGCGTTACTGATAAACTGAAGCTGATTACTTCTGCTCCTCCCATACCTGGAACTGCGTCTTGACCTGGATACCCTCAACCCCCAAACCCCCTCCACTCACTCTATCCCCATCTCTATCACTCATATCTACATTTCTATACATCCCATCATCCCCGTCCCCAAACTCATCCATCTCAACGTTCCCCGTCGCTGTCGTCGTCAACAACGTCTGGTCCCCCTCGGGCCTCAACCGCATCCCCAGGCCTCTCCGAAAATGCATCCCAACTCCTTTCCCAGTACTATACTTACTCAATTGATTCTTACCAACACCAGAACCGGCACCAAGCCCTTCAAGCATCGTCCCCCTCTTCAGAACACTCGACCGCGTTCCAGGCGGTGTACTGCTCCCACCCAATCTATTCCTTGCGACAGAGGAACCCAGGATCCGGGACAGCGCGCGGCGGAATAAAGGTTGTGTCGTTGGAAGACAAGCACACAGGATCCCCATGCAGGGCTCGACGGAGGACCAAACATACACGTCAGCCATGATCCAGGTTACGTCGAGGTTGCTTTTCAGGGGCACCATGTAGTAGATTCGGACTAGGGAGGCGATGCAGACGCTATCTGAAGTTAGTACTTAACCGCTACTGGAGAGGGTGGGAAAGCTAGGGAGAGCATACAAAGAACCTAGTAAAAAGATACCCGTAACAAGCACCTTCTGCACAGTCCGCATCTGCAGTTTCCAGACCAGCGGGATGGGCACAACCAGGATCAGCACGTCCGTCAAGACATTCGCCGCCGCGTTGCCGATGTAGAACGGGTACAGGTCGAAGGCGCAATGGCCGCCTGATGGGTCTGCGTACTGGGTCCAATAGTACGACGGCGGGCGACAGCAGGCGCAGAAGGCGATGGGGCAAGCGATGAAGTAGCCCAGGGTTAGGAAGACGCAGAGCCACATCATACGGGTCATGCCGAAGATGCGGCGGTAAAAGGAGATGACCGAGAGCTTGATGAGGGGGATGGCGAGGACGTAGATGAGCACGTAGGCGAAATGAGTCTGGTTGAGTTAGCGATATTGTGGTTGAATTAGGGTTAGACTGGGGGGGATAACTTGGTTGACCCGGACAATCTCGTCTATGGGGATAGTCCAGACGTGCTTTCCAAGGCCGTGCGTCCCGCCTTCACTTTATTAGCTGTTTTAGTAGAGTATAGGTGAAGGAGACAAACCGACAATGGTACAAGCGAGAATTGCATACGTCGGTACCAGCGCCGCGACAATAAACCAGTCGTCGGCCTCAAGACGAATCTTCTGCACCTTGACTCTCGCAAACAAGCGTAGCACCACGGCAACAGTTGCGAGGACGGTCAGGGAAATTGTAACGGCATTGTTCCGCGCAGTGTGGCTATCGTAGAGATCGATGCCCGGAGGCGGGTCGCCAAAGGGACTTGCCATGTCAACTCAATAGTAAAGTTCGAGCGCGCATAGAAATAAAGCGCCAGAAAAGCCGCATGAGAGGAACCGGTGTTTATGAGCACTCCAAGCCCCTCAGCATACTTTACCTTGCAGCCGGAAAAATCTGCCAGGGCCCAAGAGACATTCCATGCTGCAGCGCCAACTCCGAAACACCACCTGCATACGGGCGGCCCGGCTAAACTGGCTTACGTTGGGGGCCAAATAAAGGTGCATTAGTACTGGCACTTGCAGCAATTGTCATCGCACTCTGGTCCTGGAGGCTGAAGCTTGATGCGTCGGCAGAGACAGAACTCGATCCGGGCAGTAGGTACTGGGAGGTGGGAATAACAGAGCACGAATACTGGTACTCAATTGACTTCTCCGAGACTGCTATGGTTCTCGCTATGTCGCAACGACAAATGACAGCAGAAAAACATACGATTAAGCACTGACAGCGGGCGATAACCGCCGGGCCGTGTGTCATGGAGCCGAACACCCACTAGCAACGATCTAGCAAGTTAGTAACGCTCTAACGCAGCCGATTCGCGATCTGGGCGGGTGAGAGCCCCAGACTCTAGCCTGGAGCAGTTAATGACAGTGCCCGAAATCATCCCATCGTGAGGGGTTGTTTCTCGGTGGTTCTCCTGTCTCGGGAGGTGATGGGGGGTCGTGTCACTGCGACCCTCCAAGTTATATGAACCTCGTCCCCTTGAATATTGCAATTGCCTCCTTCACGCCCTCAAAATAGCAAAAGATCATGGTCTCAAGCGACAGCATGCCAGCAGCGAACGGCACCACCCACGATGATTGGGCAATCGACACGTCGGCGTTTGCCTTTACCCCCCGCAAGCTGCGCGTGGTCTGTATCGGTGCAGGCTTCTCTGGGCTGACAATGGCGTACAAGCTTAAACATGAGCGTCCGCTCGACTATATAGATTTTACCATCTACGAGAAGAATCCAGAAGTTGGCGGGACGTGGTATGAGAATGTGTACCCGGGTGTCGGATGGTGCGTCTCCCTACTGTTGAAAATAACAGCATGACCGTGCTAATAGATTCATATCATAGTGATATCCCGATTCGTTAGTCAATTCCTTCCTCTTCGTTATTACACCAACTCTAATTCTGGCAGATAGTTATATTTTCTACTTCAATCCCAACCCCGACTGGTCGCAGTGCTACGCTAAGGGACCGGAGATCCAGCAGTATATCATTGATACAACCAAGAAGTTTGGACTGGATGAGAAAGTGCAACTTAATACAAAAATTATCAGTTCAATCTGGAATGAAGAGCAAGGCAAATGGCACTTGAAGGTTCAGCGGGGAGATGAGGTATTCGAGGATAAGGCGGACGTCCTTCTTGATGGAAGTGGTATTCTCAAGTACGCCCCTGTCCCTCCCCTCTGGCTTTACTGATATAAGATTAATGTGCGCAGTAACTGGAGCTTCCCTGATATCAAAGGCCTCAACACCTTCCAAGGAAAGGTACTGCACACAGCGAAATGGTGCATTGCTCTCTACCTCTATCAATCCCCCTATCTACCATGCTAATTGACCTAACCAGGGACCCCGACTATGACTGGACTGACAAGAGAATTGCTGTGATCGGAAACGGTTCCTCAGGTCTCCAGGTTATCCCAGCTCTGCAACCAAAAGCCAGCAAGCTTGTTAATTATGTCCGGCATCCAACATGGGTGTCCACGAACCTGGCTGGCAATATCACAAAAGACCACATGGGAACGAATTTCCAGTATACCAAAGAGGAGAAGAAGCTATACCGCGAGAATCCCGCAGAATTCCTAGAGTACAGGAAATATATCGAGCGCTCGTGGGTCTACCTACACATTTAACTTGACCTCCTGCTAAGTACTCTTCATCAGTGTCAACACCGTCTACCAGCTCATGCTCTCCGGCTCCCCCGAGAATAAATTCCTGTTTGACATTGTTAACGGCGTCATGCGCACCCGCCTCGCCGCAAACCCGCATCTCATCGACAAACTCATCCCCGGCTACGAGATTGGCTGTCGCCGCCTCAGCCCTGGAGACGGATACCTGGAAGCCATGCAAGAGCCCAACGCGAGTTTCTGCTTTGATCCGATTACACGAGTTACATCGCGGGGGATTATCACCAAATCCAACTCTAAATCTGAAGCCGAACCTGGAGCAGATGCAAAAGAGGAGGAAGAGGAATTCGACCTGATCGTCTGCGCAACAGGATTCAACACCTCGTTCATCCCGCCCTGGGAGCTGATCGGACGGGACGGGCGAAGACTCGACGAGGAGTGGAAGGATATCCCCCAGGCTTATTTCTCGATGTGTGCGGCCGGGATCCCAAATTATTTTATATTTACGGGCCCGAATTGTCCGATTGGGCATGGGTCTGTGCCTGGCATGATAGGCTGGTCGGGGGATTATATGTTGGATTGGGTCGAAAAGATTGCGGTGGATGATATCAAGTATGTCCACCTTCCCCGTCTTATTTATATGTGATGCTGATGATGGTTCTAGGACCATTGTGGTGAAAGACGATATTGTCCGCGATTTTAATCGGTACGCCGTTGAGAATCTGAAGCGCTGCGTGTGGTCCAAGGGCTGCACGGCGTGGTATAACAAGAGCAATGGGGACAGCAAGACCGTGACGGCAATGTATCCAGGGAGTGCGCTTCATTATAAAGGTGGGATCCTCTATAAACAGTGTAGATATATGCTAACAAGACAGAATACATCAAAACCATCCGCCCTGAACACTTCGACATCCGGTACAACACGTCCAATCCGTTCAGGTATCTGGGTAATGGGGAGCTAGAGTTTGAGAGAGCAGAGGGTGGTGATCTTGCTTATTACTTGACTTGATCTCGTGGAGTGGTGGAAGATAGCACGGTATATGTAAAGTAATCCTGTTAGCGAAGCTAGCCGGTGTCTCAAAGTCAACCGTGATAGCAGTAGGCTATGTACATATCTATACAAATGTTGAAAGTCAAGTCGCTTTTTATTATTCTATCAACCCTACATTGCATCTGTACCGCTGTAATGAGATAGGAGACATTGCCATTACTCTATAGGATCCGTAACCAGGACTGGGTCTGCCCATCCGATGGTCCAATCGTTCATCTGAAAGTCCAGTTCGTGGCACCGGTCAGGATATTAAATCGCCAGTGTGGTTTTGAGGGAGGGGCTTTAAATGAGGGGTCAGCTGAAAAGCTTCAGCTTTCGCCCGTTTAGGAAATCCATTCGTGCACTAAGCGGACAATGAAGTGGGGCTGAATCCAATGGATGTTAAAGTCTAAATACAAGGAAAGCAATATAATCCCCAACATCCACCATGGTCTATCTTATTTCCCTCCGGCCATATCATCGCAATTACACAATGTCGCCTTTGCCAGTCATAGCGTGCGGCAGCACGAACCCGCAAGTCTTCGACGCTGTCAAACCTCTCTACCTACCCGAGTACGAAAGTACGTCAAGAATATCCAGATACCCTCTCCCAAAGCTAACAGCACCACAGTTATCCATAATGTCACCAGCACCTCCTCCGGCATCGTTGAGCTCCCACACGTGCTACAAGGACGCAGTCCTCCTATCCTGGACGAGGAAGAGCCCAACCGCGGGACCGGGGATTATTCAAAGCCACCTGTAGCTGTGTTTGCAGGTGCTCTGTACAGCGACTGGGATGTGAACAAGATGCGTGAGGCATGCCAGGGGATCAGCTCTATTCCTTGGTTGAAGATGGATATGGATGTGCCTAAACCCCCGCTGGGACCGGGGTATGCGGAACATGTCGTGCAGAGGGTCAAGGCGTGCATGAAAAGGATTGAAGCAGAGGGGATGCTGGGAAAAGATGGCTTGTGGCTTTATTGACAAGGGGGGTCATCTAGTGCTGTTATTGTCTGCAATTAACATATTGTATCATCTTATTCCATTGTCAGGAGATCGGTTTGTGACAAGGAACTATTTGAATTGCAAGTCTTCTAGCTGAGCCCTGGTTCTCCGACTATTGGTCTCGCAAAGGAACAGCCGGATTTCTAGGATACACCAATGTGGCCTAATATTCTATTTCATTCTCCTGCAACTGACACCTTTGGCCGACGTGATCAGGCTCTGAACACCTGTTTGAACACCAAATGTTTCAACTTTGGTGGCTCTGACTTGAGGCGACATCAACTACCAGCTTTCCAGTCATCTAAGCGCATTGTGAGATCAGGTTGCAATAATGAGAGGTGACGGGATAACTCGCCTTACTTGAGGCACGAAGCTCTCCTATATTTTCCATGTTATCAAGAGGTATCATTTGGGCCTCAGGGACCACCTCTCCCCTTCTCACGAATTCCACGGCCTCGACTATATCCAGCCTCGTGCCAGTCATCGACCCAAGCACTCTGACACCATTATCGATCAGAGTCAGCGGATGGACCTGGATCGGCTCCGACGGAGGTGTGATTCCAACACAGACCAGCGTCCCAAACGGGGCTACAAGGTCGAATGCATCCTGGTACGCACTAGCAGACCCTGCAATGACAATGCCAGCACTTGCACCGTGGCCATCAGTTAGTCGTTTCACTGTACCAGAAAGATCCAGCCCTTTCTGCTCTATATCCAGGTACGCACTCGCTCCGAGCTCCAAGCAAACCTCTTCTTTCAGATTGCCCGCGTCAACAGCAATAACCCTATACCCCATTGCCCGAGCATACTGGACACCCAAGGACCCAACACCACCCCCAGCCCCCAGCAGCACAACCCAGCTTCCAGGCGCCGCACCAGAAAGCTTCAAAGCTTTATACGCCGTCACTCCCCCACACATAACTGGCGCCAGAACCCTATCTTCGGGCCCCTCAGGAAGCCTAACGATATAACCATACGGCACGACCGTAAACCCAGCAAGGGTCCCATCAACCTTCCTCCCAGAATGGATCTGGGCGGCGCAATGTGCCTCGCCGTCCCCGCCCTCGTGTAGACAAAAGGCGCAATGCCGACACACGTCGCGGACCCAGGAGACACCAACTCGTTGCCCGATGCGGACTTGGGATTCATCCACTGCGGAGCCGAGTTTCGCTACGCGGCCGATTCCCTCGTGCCCTAGTATGGGCTGGGTCTGGCCGAGTGCGCCCGAGGAGAGCGCGAAGTCGGTGCCGCATAGCCCTGTTACGGAGAGTTTTACTAGGACGTCAGTTGGGCCGGGCTGTGGGACTGGGAGGTCGACGACGTCAAAATGGGGGTTGGGGCCTGGCGACTACACCGTACTGTTAGCTGGTTATGTCGATATAGGGTTTGTGAGCAGACCTTGAGCACAGCAGCTCGATGGAAGGATGGTAGGTCCATTATGCTGTATCCTTGGAGCATCTGAGAAGTTAGATTCAAGCCTTGCAGAAGTGCAAAGTATCTATACATGAACGCCATTCCGGTTCGGCATTCGCATGTCGAAATCTGCCGGTCTGATATGGGTGGGGGATACTCCGCTGCGGTGGGAGCTCTCCGACACTGCCACAGCTAGACTACTGAGCACGGGCTTATAAAGTTCAGAAATCTGCTAAACGATAGAACACACTTTCTAACGTCTATAATGGATATCCAAGCCCCCCAAATCCAGTTTTGGAACAACATCAATGGCGAGCTGCGAGCAAGCCAACAGACCCATCGCGGAACAGACCCCAGAAACAACCAACTGCTCTGGCTTTGTCCAATTGCTTCCCCAAAGGACTTGAATGATGCTGTTAATTTTGCGCGGTCTGCGTTTCGGACTTGGGGCAAGACCGATATTGAATAGCGGCAGCGCGCATTACTTGCTCTTGCGGACAGACTGTCCGGCCAGAAGGAATCGATATCCGGTATCGTTTGCAGGGAGACAGGGAAGTCTGTAAGACAGCCACCTGAGACTGGTGCATCCTCCTAATCGAATGCTAAATCACGCAGAAATTCATGGCAGAATTAGAAGTTGAGCACTCTATCGACTTCTTGAGGTACAACGGTAAGTCAACGAGCGCCGCCACACTGTATAAACTGACAAATGGCTTCTCTTTTGGACACCAGCTGCCCAGTCTCTTGACGATGAATTGCTCCATGAAACCGACGAGATGAGGATTATAAGCACACACTCCCCCATCGGAGTCGTCGGCGCCAATCAATATGGGGATTGCGCCACGTCTAAATATGTCCCAAGCTTTTGATCCAGGGCTGTAAGCTCATTGGAAAATATTGGTAAAAATCCCATTAACTAAAGTGATCTATGAACCTCTGGCTAGATAAGCAAACGAACCAACAGTACAGTCATAACTCCTGACACCCATCCTATACATCATGAAGCTCAGAGCGGCAAAATCGCAGCAGCAATCGCCGCCATCAAAGCAATCCCAGCACCAGGCTTCAACATACCAGCAGCATCCTCATCATCGTCCCAGATATCATCCCATGTATCCTTAATATTGTCCCCAACATCATTAACGCCATCCTTGACACGGTCCACAAAGCTATCATCGTCATCATCATCATCATCATCCCAGCTGCAGTCGTCACCATCAGGGCAGCATCCCCATTTTCCACTGTCCCTTTGACACTCTTCATTGCTGGGGCATCCGCCGGAGACATTGTCAGGGCAGCAGGTATAGTCCTTGTTCACGCAGGCGTCGCCGCAGCGCTTCTGGTCGCTGCTGCAGACTTCGTTGTTGTCTTGGGGGGAGCGAGCGAGGACATGTGCCGATGAGCTCAGGGGCTTCATTGGCATTGGACTGCGCTTGACTATCGCATCGTTGCTTTCTGCTGCGAGGTTGGGGGTTGCGATGGCGAGGGGAGCGATGATCACGGCGAGGGATATTGAGGAGAGACGCATTTTGTTTGTGGTTGGTTGTTTAGACTTGGAGAGTATAAAGTAAATAAATTGAGGAGATTGTTTGAGTATTCAACTTGTAATACAGAAGTAAGATGAATGAATATTGTTTTGCTGATGAAAAACCCCAGATGAAGCGGCATCAACCTCCCTTATATACATCCACCCTCTCACCAAAATGACGCTGCCAACGCTCAATCTCACCAGCTGCCCCAGACCCAATCCTTTAGCTGAACCCCATCGGTACATGAGTATAGAAATAGGCAAACCCAGCGCCGCCCAGCCCAGAGCAGTAATTTTGAGGGATTACGCACAGCCACCGCCCTCAGCCCTGCTGCCAGCAGACGACGCCAAGCTGCTGATCTTGCTCTCACCCAATAGCATCAGCTGCAATCTCGTCTATGGGGTCTTGGAAACCCTGCTAAGGAACCCTTTCTGATTGATCGGGTCGTCAGCCTAACTGTTCTGGGTGGTTTGGAGCGCGCTGTGTCGGGCTGCGATTCAGGGTCTGGGCTGACCTCATTCTTGAAGAAATGTTCTTGACCGCTGAGGCTGATTGCGGATCAAAATATACGTAGAATGTTAGAGCTTTAATTAATTTGGCTATGGTCGCAAGTTGTGAATTGTGATGTTGCGCTGCAGACCACGAGCCCTAATCCTAGCGGAGTCCCAGATTGCTGCCTAGCTATACATAGAACAAGGTTCAAATAAGTTAACGTCTTACTCTCATTACTGCGCCATCATGGACCCTGATGTCTATCCGAGCTATGCGAATACGAGATGGATCTTCAGGAAATAAATATGCAGGTGCCTATGCCAGAGTTTGTGCAACCGAGATGCGAAACCAATGACCTTGCTTGCCAACTGACTGTCCACTGTTTCTTGACCAAACTTTGTTTTTACTTTTATAGTGTCGGATGTAGAGGAATATCTCTGCCTGCTTTCTTTGGTGGTGGTGTCTATAGGGGCGGAAAGAGTGGCATGGTGATACAAATTGCTTCTGGGGGTTCAAGTACTTGCCCAACTGACCGGTAACTGAGGAAGGACCTGTGATTGGGGATTACCAGGGTATAATAGAATTGAAAAACTCTGACTGAAGCCCACGCTGACTCGGGTCTATCACTTTGCCTTTTTCTTATTCTCATTGCCTGAGCACGTATTGTACACCCGATTTCAACCACAATCTTGCGTACAGCTCGTGCAGCCACATGGGCAGCTCAGAGGGAGACCAAAGCTGGGCTTTGATAGAGGGAAACGTTAGTATCAGGGAGCAAGGCTACCTAATATTATCGTAGTAGCTTATAATCGATCTTGAGCCTTCTCGGAACCGAATTACCCAATTGGACCGGACTTCCGGGTGCCCCGCGGAACCCCGACAATAAATATCCAAAACATGTGCAGCAGCTCGTCTTCATCATACGCTCTTTCAGTTCTCTCCAAGTAAGTTGGCACACACCCAGCCTCTATAAACACGCAGCCCGGACTAACCACAAAGCGTAAACCAGGCCCTCTACCCCAAGACAATGCACTCCCAGGAGGATGCCGGCCACACCGTCCACGTCGCGGACCTGAAATGGCTCCCCCTCGTCCCCAGCATCTGGATTAAAGTCATAAAGCTAGTCCCCGAGACAGGCGAGTACACGATCATGGTCCGCGCCGAACCGGGGGGTATGCTCCCGCGCCACCGCCACGTTGAGAGCGCCGAGATCTACGTCCTGAAGGGCAGCGGCGCGCATCCGCAGGCGGGAGCGTTTGTGGCCGGCGACTATGTGTCCGAGAGCAAAGGTGCTGTCCATGACCCGCTGCCGTTTCACTGTGAGACTGAGCTGCTGATGGTCAGCCGAGGGCCGTCGGCGTTTTTGGCGGATGATGGGGAGGATATGTATATGATGGATGTGGATATGCTGCAGGCATTGGCGAAGGCTGCGGAGACTGCGGTTTAATGCCTTGAAGTTATTATAATATATTCTAGTGTTCATCTAGCCTTATGTATAGCTGTAAGCGAGTCCAAAAGAGTACATGTTCAATTGTAGACCAATTAGTCCGATATGAACAACTACTAAAATACACCAACTAACAAAATAATACATTAAAGTCCCCTAGTAATCTCCAGCAAACTCCTCCTTAACAAGTGGAACAACAACCTTCAACCGCGCCAGATCCCTCATCGTATTAAACGCACTCTCATACGAGTCCGCAGTCCCCAAGAACCCCAGCCTGCGGGCCTTGCGCATACTCAGCGAAAGCGCCCAGCCACCAATAACCGCCGAATCCGTCATTCCAAAGATCTGTGCCCTGTTCTTCGGCGTGAATGGGTCCAGACTCAGCCCGTGCTTCGCGGCGAGTTCCTTCCATGCATCTTGGACTTCGCGGCGTTCAGACCATTCCTGGAGACTGAATGTTGAGCGAGTAGTTCCAACGGTGCCATATCTACAAGCAATACATCAGCGGGTGTCCATATGTATTAAGGATATCTTACCCCCTCGGCGTCTCCACATATCTCGAAGTGCTAACCCTATACTTCGCCTCGTCCGTCTCCGGGGGCGTCCATGTCGTCCCATACCACTCTGCGAGGTACGTCCAGAACCGACCCCAGGTAAAGGGCAGACCATCCTGAATATTAAACGCCTCATTCGCAGCTGCGTCAGTCAAAAGCGCCCATTCCTCGAAATACCCATTCAGCAGCGCAGTACTCTGGCAGAACTCGCGGTCCCACGCCGCATAGTCACCAGGAAACGCAAGAGGCTCCTTCAAGTGTGCCTGGACAGATGCGTAGATTGACAGTCCGACCATGTGGTTGAGTGCACTATCGCGCACTGCGCCGATGATGTAAGATGGACGTACAACGTTCCAGGTGACACCGGTGGCATTGCAGTACTCGAAAAGGGCGTCTTCCTGCGGGTAGTAGAAGTTCGCTTCTAGATCGATTCGGGGATCGGATTCGAACGAGGGATTCGTTGCTGGGCCGATGTGGAAGCCGTAGTGCTTTGCGCCGGTTTGGAGGAGGAAGCGTTTTGGTTGCAGGCCGGATTGTTGGAGGCCGGCGATGAAGTTTTTTAGTAGGGTTCCTATATAGGTATCAGTGTTATATTCACGTTAAAGGGGTGGATGGATGTCTACCGTTTACCCTGGCTAGTTCTGCTGCGTCTGACCACATCCCTAGGATGTTCCCTTCTTGGGGCGGCTGCATGTACGAGAAGAAACAGACATAGTCTCTGTTAAAACACCCGTTACAAGCAGATCAAGGTTCACGATTGGGTGGTACATACACCTTCTCAATAACACTCTTTAGTTTGTCCGCAATCTCCGCGCTGTCAGCGAGAAAGTCCACCGGAATATGCGTGACTCGCTGCGCGCCCTCGCCCAGGTCCGCAAAGAAATTGCTCGGAGGAGGTCGACGAGATAGACAGTATATCTTGCTCCAGCGCTCTGGTGCAGCTGCTAGAACACGCACCATATGGTATCCAGACATGCCATTTGCACCGGTGATTATGGCAGTCAAGTTCGAGAGCCCTTCAGTATCAGGATAGGTAGGGAGACCCTGAAACGGGCCGTCAGACTTGACGACTTGCGTGGTGGCCATGTTTAAGTAGGCTGTAACGAGGAGGACGGTTAGAGCTGCAAGGTGGTCACAGAAGGACTGGAAACACCACCATCTGTTCTTATCTACGCTGTATAGGCCGCGGGTATGCCGTTGACAACCCTACCTCTCCCCGCATCTGTGCAGCCACCCCCTCCCCAGATCCCTGCACGCGCGTCGCCTTCAGGTTTCCGATTTGTGCTGCTGGAATCCATCATGCATTTAAAACTTGGAAATCGATCAAAGCAGCTGGTCAGGACTTTTACATATCCGAGCGCCGGAGTACTGCACAACTGCCCCTCTCCTCCATCTGACCTCACTCCGCCTTGTATCCAAATCAGCCAGAACAATGTCAGACCTGCCCATCCCCAGCGCAAAAGATCTCACAAAGCTGTACATAAACGGCTCATACGTCCCACCCAAATCAAACAAAACATACACCCTGTACAACCCATCCAACGCCTCGATCGTCTCAGACCAGATCCCCATCGCCGGCCCCGAAGACGTCGACGCCGCCGTCGCCGCAGCAGAAGAGGCATTCAACGGCCCCTGGAGCGACTTCAGCGGTGCACAGCGCTCAGCATGTCTGCGGAAACTGGCAGAGCTGCTTGACGAGAATGACCGGCTGGTTGAGATCTTGACACTCGATGCCCTGAGCACAGGGAATCCTGTGTCGATTATTCCATCGAGGGAGAAGGGGTATATTATGGGGCAGTTAAATTATTATGGTATTTTGCCATCCCTCCCTAGGTCCTGATCTAGTAAGATACGTCTAACAAGTGCAGCCGGCTGGACTGATAAATTACGCGGAGACTACTTCCCTGCTGATGACGGGTTCGTGAAGCTTGTGCGCCACGAACCGCTTGGGTATGTCATACAATACAATACCATATTCAGACCCTCCCTGGCTAACCCAGAAAAGAGTATGCGCAGGCATAAACCCATTTAACGCGCCCGTCGCGACCTTAATCATGAAAGCCGCGCCCTGCCTCGCAACAGGGAACGTCATGATCCTGAAACCATCCGAGCACAGTCCTCTCGGGTCGCTGGCAATCGCGCCACTATTCGAAGCGGCCGGCTTTCCAAAGGGCGTGTTTCAGGTCCTCACTGGTGCTGGTGATACGGGGGCGCTGCTTGCTAGTCATATGAGGATAAGGAAGGTAGGGCTCATTTCATCTTCTTGTAAGGAGAGAACAAGCTGACTCCTGCTATAGATCAGCTTCACGGGAAGTGTTGCGACAGGGAAAAAGATCCAAGTCGCCGCCGCCCAGAGCAATCTAAAGCGTGTTACGCTGGAACTAGGGGGTAAAAGCCCTGCTGTGGTGTTCGAGGATGCAAATCTGGAGAATGCACTTACCTGGTATGTCTCCTCCGTCCTAGGTGCATCTGGATATTAATAGAATAGGACGGTAAATGCGATCCTCGCACGCTCAGGCCAAGTTTGCGTTGCTGCCTCGCGAGTGTACGTTCAGCGATCCATTGCAGACAGATTCATAGAGGAATACAAAGCCCGCATGAAAGCTGCAGTAGAGAGACTCGGTGACCCCCTGGATATGGCGACTACCATGGGACCCCTGGTCAACAAGGCTGCATTCGAAAGGGTCACGCAGATGATCGAGAGAGGTAAGAATGAGGCGGAGCTGGTGGTTGGTGGTGTGCGGCATACGGAGCAGGGGTACTTTATCGAACCGACAGTCTTTCTGAATCCCAAGAAGGATGCGCAGATTTACAAGAATGAGATCTTCGGTCCGGTTTCCATTATCAAGACCTTTGATACCGAGGATGAGGTTTTGAGTCTTGCTAATGATACGGAGTTTGGTTTGATGTCTGGGGTCTTTACGCGGAATATCAACCGTGCAATGAGAGTATCAGGCAAGCTGGAATCGGGCGTCGTGGGTGTTAATTGCATCAGCTATGTGAGTGATCACTCAACACTTATATACTTTCAATACTTACGTTTTCTAGATGAACGTCCAGGTCCCCTTTGGAGGCAAGAAATCATCCGGCATTGGTAGGGAATTTGGAGAATATGTATGCTGTCTCGCTGAACCCTGATGATAACTTCAAACTGACACTATTTAGGCTCTCCGTGGATTTACTGAGCCCAAGACTGTTCTCATTAAGTAAGTTGATATTAATTGATGCTGAACCTCTCTAACGCCCCTACAGCATGAACTCCGAGTAAATGATATAACCACGGGAACGCTCGCAAAATAAACGATCTGGTAGCTAAACGGCATTTACGATATACGAAGTATACCGTTTTTCTTTTCTATCATATTCAAATGGCTCGTAGCCCTCCTTGGCCTGTTTCAGATCCAATTCATACGTAAGATAGTGTCTGTCGATACCCGTGGACCATAGACGAAGGTTTAGTCAAGTAACAATGAAGATCAGATAAGATAAATAGGGGATATACACCCCGCAGATCGCAACATCAAACGGCCCTTTGAATATCAATGGATCCATTGTATCGTCTTCGCACGACTCCGGCTATATGAACAGCACTCCATACGGATAAACAGGCCACTTTCTTCCCCTCATTTCATACGCGCGGCCAACTTGCCCATTACGGCCGCATTACTCGGTTCGTGCATATATCGGGCATTCACCCCGCAGGACGATGCAGGTTGGGATGCAGACTGGCGTCACTGGAGCACGGACCCCTGGGATGCAGAGAGGAGAAGATGGATCCCCCGCTTCAGAATCATAATAACCGGACTGGTCGTTCTAGACGGCGATTGTAGATCCTACTTGATAAAAGCTATGTATACCCTTGACCGAGGATAGATCTCCGTCGCCAGCCCATCTAACCTGACCACCCCTACGTCTGGACCACTAGAAATGGATGTATCCGGCCAAAACGACCCAACTGGGCTTCTTGTAGGAGCTGGAGTTCCAGCATTCAAGTGTCCCCCCGGGACAAAAATGCACATATTGGACCTGGGAACCCTCCAAGCCGATGAATCTTGGTTTGTCCATTCCCTGGCATATTAAACTGACGCAAGAATTAATACGACACAGGATCCTGCGAGGAAGAAACACCAGCTCCCTAAGCAATCTCAACCCCGAGAATAAACGGCGCGACCTGGTCCTCCTCTCCGCGCTGATTGACTACCCCGGCGTAGGGTTGATCTTGTTTGAGACTGGGTGTGCCGAGGATTTGGATGTGGTAAGCCCTACCTACCACTCCGTCTCCTAGTCTCTATAATAGAGAAGCCATGATTGATGCCATGTACATAAAAAATAGAAATGGGGCGCCCCCCTAACAGACGTCTTCCCCCGAGTCAAATACACCGAGAACAACAAACTCCCCGCCGCAATAAAATCCACCGGCCACGACATCAAAGACGTCAAAGCCGTGATCCTGGGGCATCTGCATCTGGACCACGCCGGTGGTCTTGAGCACTTCTTACACACCGACGTGCCCATCTACGTGCACGAAGAAGAATTCAAGCACGCCTGTTGGGCCGTGGCCACGGGTGCCGATCTCGGCGTGTACTTGGGACACTATATGCTGCTTGAAGAACTCAACTGGAATACGTTTACGGATTCGACGCTTGAACTGTTTCAGGGGATTACGCTGCATCATTCGCCCGGGCATACACCGGGCTTGTGTATGATGCAGGTGAACCTGGCGCGCGATGGGGTGTTTCTGTGGACGACGGATCAGTTCCATGTCAAGGAGAACTATGAGGAGGGGCATCCGCATGGGGGATTGGCGAGAGATCATACGGCGTGGTATAGAAGTTTGCAGTTGGCGAGGAGGTTGGTGAGAATGTTCAATGCGAGGCTGGTGTTTGGGCATGATATGGATGTGGCGGCGGCGCTGATGAGTGAGAAGCCGTTCTATCAGTAATAACAACTATGCCGTTGTCTTCTATCTCAATGATAATCTCTTGTAACCTTGGTCCCGTGATAAGTTCATTTCCCTCCGTCGTAGTGGTATATCTCGGTTCTTTCTGCCTATGTAAGCCCTCTCCCGTCCAGTGGACCCCCAGTCCTATTGCCGTTCCAACTCAGGTACGGAATTCTTAAATTGAGCCAGCATACCCGCGGTATCCCTATCTTGCATCCCGGTAGATTGTTCTTTGGCAAGCGGGCTGGATAAGTTACTGGTCCTCGAGCCCAGACATCAAGTGCCTGGCATAGGCACTGCCAGAATAGGTGAGCGCAAGTTTCCAAACTTACACGAAGTATGATCTCCGTATTATTCAAAATGTTGGACTGATAACCAGCCTCCGCTGGGAACCATCAGTGTTCGACATTAGGTGTGGCGCTATCAGTGTTGGACTTAATGAGCGCGATAGTAGGGACTGCCCTGAAAAGACTTTTATAGTGGGCTCTGCACTTCTTAAAAGCCACAGCTGAAAGGCTTTCAAGGTGCTTTTATATGACCAGTCTATCCACCAAATATTCCAAATATCGTGTCGTCAACCAACAATTCGTCGGGGATACCGCTTAACAAAGAAACATCCCAGGGCTCCAATTCGAACCCCAGGTTGACTTCAGGATTCAGGGGTGGCTGTCCAGCTTCTATACGGCTTGTTACCACGGGAAATATCACTTTCTAAGAGAATGGAAAGATATTTACCGGCTGGCGCAGGCCAGTTACCAACCGGGCCGTCTGCTTCAACATAATCTGGCACGCTTTCAAGACGTCGCATCAGGGACCTCAATAGCTTCAGCGGCCGCGTTAATCCATAGCAGCACCCTCTCTGATACTCCCAGAGTGCAGACCAGAAGAATCGAATGCACCCAACATACTCGTGATTGTCATGATGGGTATGTTGAAGCATAACCTGGACCGCGCAGTATGTGGCGTACGATATGCCGTATTGAGCCCGCCTGAGAGTGAATGCCTGTTTGTATGCCTCGACTAGTTTCCAAATACTGAGCGCTGCCTGGATGCATCGCTGTCGAGAGACTTCTGCAGAGTCTGGACTTAGAATGAAGTCAAAGCAGCCACGACTGAGAAATGCCTGCTCGGTGAGAATCACCAGGGTCCAATAGAGGGCGCTACAATAGACAAACGGTTAGCTGCAGGTGAGTGATCGAAAAAGAGGGCTGCTTACTGTGGGGTGATCTGGTGCGGCGGAGGTGTGCTGTCGACACCGGGATCGAATCGCAGCCAGGAGGGAAGTTTCTCCCACCAGATAGTCAGCTGCATTGTAACATCATGTTTGATTTGCAGGAGTGTGGACTCAGACTTTGCTCGACTGCTGACTGAATAGAAAGACTCTATGATATGGCCTGCGATTTCACAGAGTTGAACAAAGGCTTGGAATGTGCTGATGGCACGAGATGGTCGACCACGATACACCGGAATTCGAGTATCAACGTAAGCGACAGGGTCAATGTATGGCGTCCACTCTTCCATTTCCTCAAAGGTGTCGAGATAGACCTGTGTTACATTCCCTGTTGTGGCGTGCATCGCGATAGGACGACCAAGAAACAGAGACTGTAGTTTATCACCAACGAATGCAGCCCAATAAACTCTTTTCTTCATCTCTTGCTCGATCGAGTTTGCCTTTGAGGAGGCAGGACTGTCCAGGTGGCACCCAAGGTCAATTACCATCTGGTACCCTATACCAGACAGTGCCCATCCGGCGCTTTGGTAGCCATACGGAATCAGACATGCTGCCGCAGTCAGCAAAGCCACCACGGTTGCAATGGTAGGCTTGTCAATGTAATTCGGCAACAAGGCCTTGAAGCGGTCGTAGAAGATCAGCCCTTTGGCGTTCGATTGTTGATGGCCAAAGAAAGGTGATACTCGGTCGCTATACATGCTACTTTGCAGGAATATGGCATTTAGGAGCAGTTTATTGACATAGGGGCCATTTCGTATCAGACTGTCCATAATGGCCGGTCGGTATGTGAGCAGATACGATAGATGCTGGCGGTTCCAATGCAGGTCAAGGAGATGCATTGCCAAATCCATAGGGACGCCATCGAAGTCTATATTTGCTGCAATGCTCGGTGTGGACGACAGGGATAGCTCTTCCTGCCGGCGTATAGCTGCGTTTGAAATCAGCTTATCTTTGATCGTCTCGTCCGACAGAAGTCCAGTCTCCACGTCTCCGATTTTCTGATTTGCCAGAGGGGTGTCTGAAGACTGGTCGTGAAGCAGACTCGTCGCGCCATACACCTGGGGACCATCATCTCCGAGGCCTGGTTCGGGGGAGTGGGCCTTGTCGATATTTCTTCCCCGGATTTCAGACGGCGACGGTGTTACTGGTACCGTCCTTGAAGGTAATAACGGTGCCTGACTCTCGCCCACGGAAGGTGACTGGGTAAGCGCTTCCAGCCGCCCCTGCAACGACTCAATCTTACTCTGCAAGGATCTCACGTCTGCCTGTTTGGCACGAACAACGGTTCTCCGTGCATCCCGTGGATAAACACAATCGATGCCCCTCGACTGGCATGTCCCGCATTTCGGCTGCTGTCCATTGCATTTGACCTTGCGGCGGCGACAATTTCTGCAGGTGCGACAGGAAGCTGCGGATTCAGGGGTCCGTGACAGCCGAGGGCTGACTCTGGACGTGATGTCAACCATCGTGCATCTCTTTTCGTCCTGCTTGGGGAGATGGAGTTGGATGTCCGAGAAATGCAGTTCGGCACTTTGAGAGTCCGAGAGGGGCTGAGTCAGCGCCTCCTCCTTCCCAATCGGGATAGAGCACTGTATTGTATGTACACTACGTACTGTAGTACTGCAGTACTACAGTATTTACACCATACTTCTCTGGTATCAATGATAAAACTTGGGACTGCCTCAACTGACGTAAATAATACTTATGACAACCCTCGGAACTGCTTATCAACAGCGGATCTCGGAGGTTGAAATGTCCGTATTTTTATACAATCGTCTCCGACCCATATCCGTCGGGGTCATGGCGTCTAGTTGGAGACTTAAATAACTCTCTCAGTGACAGTCTGCTTGCAATTCAGTTCTCATCCACTTAGATCTTCTACCGTCCTTCTCTGCCTTGATTGCACTCTTCACCATGGCACCCACCATTTCCAAAGACGAAACAAGGGCAATGTTCGCCTCCGCTCTATCAGAAATGTATCGCCGTGAGGTCCCCCAGTACGGAACCCTCCTTGAGCTCGTCTCCGACATCAACAACCGCAATCCCTGTGCAAACGGCGTCACCAGCAGCGCCCCCTTGCAGAGGCAGCCTCGCATAGAGGTTGAACGCCACGGCGCAATCCGACTAGGCAAGCCCGAGGAACTAGCTACGATGCGCCGCCTGTTTGCCATTATGGGAATGTATCCGGTAGGCTATTACGATCTAACTGTCGCCGGCCTACCCGTACACGCGACATCGTTCCGGCCGATTTCACACGCAAGTCTCTCCAAGAACCCATTTCGAGTATTTACTTCGTTACTGCGGTTGGACATGGTCAGTGAGAAGGGCGGGCTACGCGCCAGAGCCAAAGAGATCCTAGACCAGCGGCAGATTTTCACGCCTCGATGTTTAGAATTACTGGAGGAACTGGAATCAAAGGGGTCGTATCCCAGGGAAAAGGCCGAAGAGCTACTGCAAGAAGCCCTGGAGACATTCCGCTGGCACAAGTCCACCACAGTCGACAAGGACACATATCAAGCCCTACAAGCGGCGCATCCTCTCGTCGCAGACGTCGTCTGCTTTCGCGGTCCACATATAAACCATCTTACGCCGCGCGTGGTGGACATTGAAGCTGCACAGATTGAAATGCAAAAACGGGGGCTTAATGCAAAAGATCGCATTGAGGGACCGCCGGTAATGAAATGGCCAATACTCCTCCGACAGACAAGCTTCCTGGCGCTTGAAGAGCGGATTACGTTTTCCGATGGCACGCATCAGGCTGATGGGAAGCATAAGGCGCGGTTTGGTGAAATCGAGCAGCGAGGAATGGCCCTGACGCCGAAGGGCCGGCGGCTGTATGATGAATTAATGGGACGTTTTCATCGCAGCAGCAATGATCTTCAACGCCAGACGGGGCCAGATCCCAGGTCAAGCGATGACATTCTCCGTGAAATATTCAAGGGATTTCCAGACGACTTGGACACGCTCCGTCGGGAGGAACTGGCTTACTTCCGCTACCATGTGCAGACACCACCAGCAAACAGTAACAATAGAAACCTAGAGGCCTTGATCGATGCAGGCACAATACAGGTCGAGCCGATCACATATGAGGACTTCCTCCCTATTAGTGCTGCTGGGATCTTTTGCTCGAATCTCGGCTCGATGTGTGCAACCAGTAAAGCTGCCAATTCGGATCGCACGGCTTTTGAGCAAGCTTTAGGCTGCACTGTGCAGAGCGAGTTTGAAGTTTATGGAGCCATCCAGAAGCAAAGTATAGATGAGTGTTGGGAGATTCTGAAATGCACAAATTAGCAACATCTATCTATGTATTTAGACTTCCATCAAATCCTAAACAGTTGCAAAGGAACTATAATTAGCAGTATTGATCCGAGAGCAGATTCGGGACACCACATTAATCAGCCATATATACAGACACCTATTCATGTGCTGCTGTTGGCCCGTCGGATGTGCGGACATGCGAAACTGCTCCGTCGGTTCTTTTAGGGCTTCTCGGAAATGCAGCTCGGACATGCCAGTGGCCCACGGGAAACTCTTCTACACTGTCACCAAGGCCAATAAGTCCATTTAAAAAGTTATCTTTCTATTTTAATACATACTAATGCCCACCCCATTCCGAAACAACTCTACCCAGTCCAGCTTGCCATACGTTGATACTCCACCAGAACTCTCAATCATCCACCCAAGGCCTTCCCACAGGCAGCAATGAAAACAATCGGCATAATCGGCGGAATCGCCTGGCCCAGCACCCTAGTCTACTACAAAACCATAAACGAATACTTCAAGACACGAACAAAGACCAACGGCCTGCACACGCCAAATCTCATCCTCACGCAGACAGACTTCGCCCTTATCGAACGCGCCCAGACACAAGGGGACTGGGACGAAGTCGGCCGTCTACTCACGATCGAGGCAGCAAAGCTTAAACGGGCCGGTGCGGACTTCCTTCTCTTAGCGTACAATACTGAACATACGGCGGATGCATATATCACCCGGCATGCGCAGTTGCCTATGCTTCATATTGTTGATGCGGCGGCGCAGCGCGTCGTTGCTAGGGGCGTTACCACGGTTGGATTGTTGGGGAGTCGGTATACCATGACTGGGTCTTACTTTGTAGGAAGGCTGGAGGAGAAATACGGGCTTAAGGTATTGGTTGCGGAAGGGGAGCATGAGATGAATGTCCACAATGCGCTTTATCAGGAGCTTGCGAAGAATGTCTTTCTTCCCGAAACACGGGCTAGGTTAAGAGCTGCTATTGCGCATTTGGTTCAGCATGGTGCGCAGGCTGTTATCCTAGGGTGTACGGAGTTTGGGATGTTGGTGGGCCAGGAGGATAGTGCTGTGCCTGTTATTGATACCAGTATAGTCCACGCTGAAGCGGCGGTTGAGGTTGCACTGGACGGTGATACAGTTATACCAGAATGATCGTATGAAATTGAAGCTGTGTTCGGTATTAGGTTTGGAATAGAGCCTTGACAGCACGCAGCAACTGGAAGACAACCTCTGTTCATCAATGAAGATCATGCAGGTCGAGACCTCGAATGGTATCATTCAAGATCCGAAATAAGGTTGCAAATGACGTGTCAGGACAATTGTGCTCGCTAGAACGATAGGCGCCATACCATCGTGGCACCCTGAATGACAGTACCTGCTGCACGAGAATTTCGTAGCTCCAACCAGGGAATGGCGCTGCAGGTCTCGGCGAAATCAGTCCAACTGAAAGCATTTGCTTCGTGAGAGCCCCGTACATGATCGAGCCGCACTCAAAGCCACATCCTCGAGCTCCATGTAGGAGTTGGTCGCGGGTATCGTAAAGTAGTCTGATTACGCTGTCGATATTCTCCTGTCGCTGTTTGTTCATTGCTTCTGTAATGCAGTCAGAGACCGATCAGTTTACTTATCGTCTACCCTTACCTATGATTTTAGCAGGAATTGGTAGTCCGAGGCTGTTAATCCAACCGTTGCTCAACGACAAAGCAGTTGATGTTGACTCTTTGAACTGGGCCGGAAGCTGGAAAGCCCAGGAAACCCATAACCACAGAAAGAGATCCCTACAATATGTCCTCGGAATATTTTCCTCCAGAGCCTCGATCCATATAGTCGCCCAAATATGCACGCTCTCCTTACAATCATAGTAATCGACGAGCACCGCGATCTTGGCGAGCATCTCAAGGGTCAGCTTCCGGGGTATATGGTATTGTTGACCGTGGATAGCACGAAGAAGGATCAACAAAGTTTCGATATCCCAGCCCTCCGCGGTAATCTCAACTGAGCGTTCTTTCAAGAAAGTAATACTTTCCTTCCAACCACCAGTGAGTATTTTCTTGAAGACAGAGGAAGCAAGTATTAGATGTTTTGCAGAGACTTGGATGCGGAAACAGCACTCTTCCTCGAGGTCGATTTCGGTTCGCTCTTCAGTTTGTGCTTCGGCAGGTCCTTCAGGAACAGGCTCCCCAGGGACAGGCTCTTCAGGGGCAGGTTCTTCAAGGGCAGGCTCTTCAGGGGCAGGCTCTTCAGGGGCAGGCTCTTCAGGGGCAGGCTCTTCAGGGGCAGGCTCTTCAGGGGCAGGCTCTTCAGGGGCAGGCTCTTCAGGGGCAGGCTCTTCGGCGGGAATCTGGATATCATCGGTATGAGAGAATTCATTACCAAGCATGTCTTCTTCCGGCTCTGCCAAAGGAGAATTTGAATTGCGTAACATTATGATCACCTCGCCGTCTGGATCGACAATATGAGTTGGAGTGACCATTATCATCAAGCAGCCCAATCGGTCGACAACAGAAGCGCTGTCTTGCTCGAGAAGGGTAGGAAGTGAAATGGAAGCTGGAACTGCGAATAACCAGAATTCAACTGATCTCAGTACTTTATCACTAGTGCGCATCTATCCTTTTGTTTTGCTTTTTACAGTGTATGTGTGGCAGGCCATGATTGGCTTCTGCATTGACAGCGCTTGCATCCAGTACGTGGCTCTTTTCCCTGTGCATTGCCTAGATTTAGGAAATAGGCTCAGGATATAACATGACTTGGCTATAGCTTCGAGTAAGTTATGAATTATCTATATTATCTCATTTTCTGTTTAATAGGATACATTAGCCTCTAATATCTTCCTATAGTTATAGTATATTATAGTTCTATAAAACTAGCCTATAAATTACTTTATACAGTATCTCTATGATAAGATTTCTGACATACCTAGAGAGTTACAGTTAGTAGTAGACCAGATTAATGACTGAAACAGATTATAATTATATATCGGCCGTATTAACAACACAGACTCCACCAACATATCCCAAATACCTACTTCGCAACCATAATCTTGGTAACGTCATTCTTCAAGCCAGCCCTAAATCAAACTTGGATCCACGGAGTACCCATGCCACGTCCCCTTCTCTAATGAGGCTTTGTCATTGTAAGTTCCTTTGTAGGAGAAGCTCCGCCGCTCAGCATTCTCAGGTCCTGAACCAGCTTTACGCAGCAACCGAATAACTTCTTCAAGCGCTATATCACCCTTGGAGGTTCCACCTGCCTCGGTCCGTTGCATCAACGCATCTTCCAGAGGCGATTCACCACCATAGCTTTCAATTTGATGGTTTGCCCCATTATCCAACAGCATCTGGACAGCGAACAGGTTCCCGCTCGCAGCGGCGACATGCAAGGCAGTGCGCCCATGGTTGTCTGTAGCATTTATAATATCATTTGACGGTCCAATGACGGCGTAGAAGAAGCTCATATCTTCTGGCTTCCTGGCTGCGCGGTGTAGGAAAGTCTGTCCGTATGGGTCCCTTTTCTTCAGTGACTGGCTCAGGATTAGATCTACCGTCTTCTCGTGCCCTCCCTGGAACGCCAGCTCAAGGGCTGTATTCTCGAAATTATTCTCCACGAACCTATCCGCATCTGCGTTTAGGAGCAACTGAGTCACCGCATGATTTCCTCGCCCAGCAGCAAGATGCAATGCCGTGTTACCGCGATTATCTGTCGTATCGATATTGGCGGCTCTGTCGAGTATAGCTTTCACAATGTCTGTATGCCCAAGCTCAGCAGCGTAGTGGATGACTGCTCGACCACGGCTGTCAGTTTGGGAAACATCACCGGCATGCTTGAGCAGTAGCTTAAATAAATCTAATCCGGCATGCAATCCACAATGGAGCAACGTTTGACCATCATTATTCGCCTGGGTTGGATCACTCCCGAATTCGAGCAGTACCTTGACAGATTCCATACGACGCCCTCTTGTCGCGTAGTGTAGAGGTGTGTCTCCGTTGTTATCCTTCAGTGTGACATTGGCTCCATGGTTAACCAGTAGATATACCTTTGAGGAATCCTGTCCCATAGAGGCATAGTGTAGAGCCGTCTCACCGTGGTTATCTTGTTCATTTATTGCTTTACCACAGCTCTCAACAAGCGTCTTGAGTAGTTCCGTATCTCTTCCCTTAACCGCGTAATGCAGAGCTGTTCGACCATAGCAGTCTGCTTGAGAGGTGTCCACTCCATGCTCCAAAAGCATTAAGACTGTGAAAATATCACCCCTTTCAGCGGCGAGGTGAAGAGCCGCTTTCCCAGAGCTGTCTGCAAAGGAAGTATCAATGTTATTCTCCAGGAATCCCTGGACAACTGAGACGTAGCCCCATTTTGCTGCCTGCTGGAGGCCTCGTGAAAAGTCAATATCCGATTGGCAGATGTCTATATCGCTCTTACAGGGCACTTTGAATGCAGAACCCTGTCCATAAACAGCCTTCAGGTGGAGAAAAAGGCAAACAGCGGGAAAGTCTGTCTTTGTGAAATGGTAAAGCAATGTATCTCGTAACTCTATGCTTCCCACCGCTGATGCCCAGAAAATGGCAGTCATTGTGTCATGTCGATTGAGCAGGTTCCAAGCGGTGTCCTTGTCGTCAATCTTGAACGCTGCTAGAATGTCTAGTGTTTCCATCTCCAGGAGCAGTCTCGAGAATTCGGAAGACTCATGATACCCAGCATATACAGGAGCGTCATATAAATCGCCACGGAGCTTCTCTCTCAACTTCCCATTCTTTCCGTAGCAAAGACACAGTTCGAACAGTGAAGCAACAGTAACGGGGTTCGAGGAACCCGCTGAAGCAACATGGTATTTCCAAATAATTTCCCTGTACGTCTCCTCTTTCGTCGGTAGGTCATGCTCCTTGTAGTAAGCTGCAAGGGCTGAACCATGCTGAAAAGTCTCCCTATCCATTGGGCCGAAGAGATTAAATGTTTCTTCGTACCGCATTATCATCTCCCACTCTTCATCGCCTATATCTGAGGCCTGGTTCGGTTCTTCGGAAGCCGACTTGGTCGCTCTTTGGGTCGCAATGGCTCGCTGGAAGTCTGACTCGCGTCGTGCGTGGATCTCGCGAGCGTCACGCAGGGATGCAGATGCTCTGATCATGATATCGTTTTGGTCAGACCTGACCACGGGGCAGTGACGGACCACTGAGGCATACTTTTCAAGAGCACTGTCAAGATGCCCGAGCCTTAAGTCAACATCGGCAGCTTCAAGGAGCTCGTTTAATTGCACCTCGGTTCTAGGCCATCGACTCCCCTCAGTCACTAGCCGATACTGTAGGCATATCTCCCAGGCGTCTCTCGCCTTTTGAAGCTCCCCCTTGAGACGGCAAGCACGGGCATACAGCGGTGCCACGGAACCAAAAAGCATGAAGTATTCGCCATGCGGGGGTTGAATGAGGTCTCGAGGAACAGTGGATAAGAAGGTATTTAGAACTGTACTTAGTCTGTGGCTGTGGCTTCTCATAGCCTCGTCATCCTCCATTATCCCGTTGCTCAGGTATGTTTTGGCGCTGAGAAAGATTGAAGCAGCTGCATTTTCCAATATGTCTTGTTTCGTCATCTTGGCTCGAATAAAAGACTGAACAAGGTCGTGAATGACGATGGTATCGACAATGTTATCTGACCTGTTACGCATAAACTTCACGAGGCCAGTGTTCTCAATTTCTCCAAGTGCTGAGGGCAGTCGACTAAAATCATTCGATATGTCCTCCAGCCATGATATTATGTCAGAGTTCGCATTATCAGACGTTCCTGCAGGGTAGGTCGAGGATTTGCCAGAAACTAGTAATCTGAATGGCACATATCCCGTGCCCAGGAAAACAGCCAAGTGTAAAAGTTTCAGGGAGTCCGAATTGCGCTGGCCCAGCGTCTCATGTAACATGTCAAACACGGTCCAGAGAGTCTGCTCCTTTTCGTAGGATCCAATGTACGCCCTGGTATGTGCTTTCAGTGTTTCATTCCGAAATCCTGTTTCAAATCGCCTGCTGTAATCCTTTATTGAAACGAGGCCGTATGATAGGAACGATCCCGCTTGCTCGAGGGCAAGAGGCAAGCCACCCAGCTTGCGAGAAATACTTCCGGCTGTTGCGGTTGCTGATTTTTGTGAGTAAAGGTCATAGACGAACGATAGACTCGCACCTACTGGACTCATCAGGGGACTCAATATTGGCATACTGTAGGATGACCTCAGCACCAGCGTCCTCATCAAGGCCTTGTACGTGAATTCCCGAAAAGTTCAAACGTGAATGTAAATGGCATGAAGTCGTCACAAGTACAGCATGTCCGTGTTTACACGAAGGCAGATATTTTCGGATATCAAAGGCCCCATGCCAGTTGCGGCCAGTATCGCCAACGTACGGGATATTATCGTAGATGATCATCCAGGATCGATTGGAGTCCTGTTCTAGCCACTCGAGCACTCTTTCAACAGCTATTTTCTCGGGGGAGAAGCCAGAAGGTATAAGCCGGGCTATTTGCTCAAACGAATCTGTTATTACCGATATGGATGACGAATTGACCCAGAGAACAGAATCATAGTGATCCTTCTCTGTATCGACGTAGTTAAGTGCCAGTTGCGTCTTGCCACATCCACTGAGCCCCCAAAGAACAGCGGGTTTTGTAGGTTTTTCTGGGATGCTGAAGCACTCTTTAATCATCTGCAACTCATGCTGGCGTCCAAATACCTTTGCTTTTGGAATTGGGATCTTCACCTTGATACTGGCCGGGGCCTGTTCGCCGGGAGTTGTGCCAGGGATGGAAGTATATAGGAGCTCTTTCGCGTAGGCAGCCGCTGTTGCTGCTGCATACTTCTGCCATGCTCTGTCCTTGTGGGAGTCTGCATAGTCAGATATCCCTCGAATGACAAGACATGGAAGGTGGTCCATCAATCCTGCAGCTTCCATGTCAAAGCATAAAATTCCGAATTTCTCCGAGAGTCGATCGCGTGTTTTTGCATCTCTCATAACCTGGTTTGCGGAAGCTATGAGACCGTAATGTATTTCAGGCAGTGCTGATGGCCTTGTTTTACGATCAACACTTTTCTTCACATCGCATATGCCTTCGCAGGCAGAGCTGGAAGGTCCCTGGTGGGGGTAAGATTCATGAAAGAGGACGTCCTGGTTCTGTCTAGGATAGATGAAAGATTCATGCATGGCCGGATATGTCTCGGCCGCCATCTTCAAGTGTAAAGGCATGCTTTTTTTGCCCATAATATGATTCGCCTGGAGTTGCGCAACGGCCTTTAAGAGAGCCTCCGGCGGCTTGTTCAAGACTCCTGTTTGGTGGAATACACCATCCGCCAACGTCTTGCCAAAGTCATACTGGACGACCCCGCCAAACTGAGCAGTTGGTTTGCTTACTACGACATCTCCAAGGCGAATGTCATTCAAGGTGCTGGGTGCACCACCACCAATCCCAACCATGAGGCCGTATTTGATACATGGGAAAGCAGACTTCATTTGTATGGCTGCTGCAGTGGCAGAGGTGTTACCGTATACGCCAGAAGGTAGAAATGTGAGGACAATATTATGCCCAGCAATTTCACCCAAGTAATAGACGTTGCTATCGTTTTCTCGTACGGGCAGTGGGGAGTGGACATCGTCGAGCATTGCCCTCGCGGCTGCAATCTCGAGCGGCAAGGCGCTGATCCAGCCGACTGTGTAATCAAGACATGTCAGAGTCTTTCTCGACGCCGACATTCTGCAGCTTTATCAACAAGGTGGCTGATGTGCTGAGGATGTAAACAGGACATTGGACAACTGAGCCCCGCGCCAAGGACGGTGGAGACGAGAAGCCGCCAAGACACTTGGGGCAGAGTATGAAGATCGCCCTGTTATTAATGGAGCAGTCCTCGAGGCTGGTTGGAAAAGACAAGAAAGGTTGACAGCAGAAGCAAGTAAGGAGACTGTAACCATGCTTCCATCGTGAGGTAGAAGCGAAGAGAAAGCGCAGAGCAGAGAATATCCAATCCAACGCCAAATGCATACATATACAGCCAGTTCTATAAGTATAATACAGATAAACACATTCACTCTCATCCAGCTCGTCAATTCCTCATTCATCCTCCTCCTCCTCCTCCCCCTTCTTCTCCCCCCAAGTCCAAACCTCCCAAATATGGTCCTTGATCAAATCCCCATACCCCCTCCCCTCATCCAACGCCTTCTGCTCCTCCCGTAACCTCCTCTCCTTCCACCCACCCTTCTCATTCCCGTTCCAAAACCTATCCAACACACTCCGATCCTGCTCCTTCTGCGCCTTCAACCGCTCCATCTCCTCCCTCCCAACATTCTCCTCCTGCATCCTCGCCTCCCGCGCAGCACGCACCTTCGCCTGGATCTCCCTCGCCTTATCCGACGGCAAATCCCCACTCCCCAGGAAAGAAGGGTTGGGATTATGCGTACTCGAACTCGATACCCGGTCCCCAAGGCGCTCTAGTATACTGCGCCCTGTGCGCTCGCGGGTCATGTGGTTTGCGGATGCGCAGAACGCGCCGGTTAAGAGGACGGTCAGGTGGTCTAGCTTGCGGGGTGGGAGGGCCATTAGGACCGGTGCGGCGACGAGGAAGGAGATTGCGGCGTAGTTTTTGAAGCGCTGGAAGTCGGCGTCGCGGTTTGGGGGGGTGCTTGTTTGGCTGGGTGTTTGGGGCGTATCGGTCGACATATTGGTGGGGATTGGTCTGGAGACCGATCTCTTGTGGTTTGGCTTTGGAAATTTGGTGTGCTTGGATGTGGTTTGCCCTGGATGGCTGGATGGTGGTTTATTTGGAGCGGTTGGTATCGGAGGTGACTTTTTTGCGCGGAGATTGGAATTGGTGCCTCAGGCAGACAATCAGATAATGTCATGTGATCTACATTGGATGAATATTGAAATCCACGTCGAAAGGATTCGAAAATGAAAATCGTTTATTCTGTTGTAAAGAATGAGATTTGTCGTGAGGTTTAATGTAAGATGCCGGAGGGCCTGTTATAATTTCCGTGGTGCTATCTTCTCCAATGCTTCAGCTGGTAGACATCTATATATTTTTGTTGTGGGGCGATACTTTATGAGATGACTTGTTTATTATTCAAGGCGCAAGCAGTGTACAAGCCTCACCACCTTCATCCAAGACTTCTTGGCCCGTAATACCAAACTCATCTTGGGATATCTCTTCTAGCCTTAGTAGTTCCACTCCTTCATCCTCAATCTCATACTCCGACTGTACTGGGACAACTTCAGGGACAACTTCAGGCTCGGCGACGTTGCGCGGATCGAACGAGATCGGCTGCGAGAACACAATTCCCTTGGTATACTTCTGAACAAACCTCTCCCTCCGTCGTGAATAACGGACCTTGTTCAGCCGAAACGCATACACAAAGTCAATTGGCTCCCCAATCTCCTCGCTCTCCTCATTCTTCCAGCTCAACCCTGCCTTTGGGCCAAGCTCGAGGCCTGGAACACCTGGACTGATCCCAAGATTGCCTTCCCCTCCGGTTCCCCTCCCCTTGGACACGGTTGTCTTCCCCCCATACGCAACCTTCACCCCAGTAACAACATAGATCGACTTCCTAAACCCCGACTCTTTCAAATACCTCAAATTCAGCTTCCCATTCAGCGTCTTCTCCAGATACTCGTCCCCAGGCTCAAACTTCACCGTCTGGAGTCTGGCAACTTCAACACGCGACTTGTGCTGCCGGTCAAACTGGGCGCTCACATCCCCGCCAAGACCGACGTTTGCCATGAATGACCCAAACAGCCCGACCATGCCCGAGCGCTCATGCGAGACCTCACGCGTCCAGGGGTAGTTGAATTCGGTTGTGGCGCCGGGCGGGATGGGCAGCGCGGGGTCGAGATATGGTGGACCTTCTGGGGTGAGGGGGTTGACGATTAGTTTGCCGAGTGTTATTGTTGTGTTGGGTTGTATGTCGGCCGGGGCGAGGATCCATTCTGGCTTGCTAGGCATTTTTTAGTACCTAGATAGTGGTTGATGTCTGACTGGTGAGGTGGTTGTTTTGATGTGGGGGATGTTGGAGCTTAGAGCTGCTGCTCTGATGGATGCCCCTCGCTGCTCCATCGTTGGCTGGTGGTTGGCTGGTTGTTCGTGTCAATCGCGTCGCAGCGACGATCTCCCTTCAAGCTGGTGTTCTGTTTACATCCATATCCCAGCTTGATGTCTCAGGCTGTTCAACGCACAAGAAGGCGATAAATGGGTTGTATTTTTGCATAAAGTCTGAGCATAATGAGCATAATAAGCATAATGTTGTGCTGTCGGGACACGTGAACACCTTCCGACCGAATCGGGAAGGCGACTGATCTCGAGTCCCTGGGGGTTTTCACTTCATCCTCTGTGTAGTATTGTGTGTTCGTGAGTTCAATTGGATTCTTTGGCATTCCTTTGAGCGGAACTGGGGGTTATGACGTGCAGACTAGGAGATCAGGGGCGGGCGGAGCTGGTCGGGCAGCTGGTCCTGCCACGGTCGCCATCAACCGCGAAGAGCCTGCTGATCGCATCCATCCAAGCTTCAACTCACCATGGCTGCTAGACTTTCGAGAAGCCTGCTTCAGGCTAATTGCCGCCGTATCGCCGCCCCTGCTCTGCGCGCGACACCTCGCGCCGCCATTGCCAGTGCCAGTGCCGGTTTCTTGGCCCGCCGTAATGTCCGGAGCACCGCCGCCGCGCCTTGGACTTCCCGCGTCCCACAGGTGAACATCGCCCGGTATGCTCATACGGAGTCTGGCCCATCCGCAGAGCAACAGGGTGCCATTCCCTCTGTCGTCGAGGTGAAAGGGAACCCCGTCACTGAGAGACACTGGACGAGCCAGGAGTTGCCAATCGGTAGGGCCCTCAACGCGTCATGCCAAACGTGACCTTGCTAAGAAAAGCAGTGGATGCCTTGATCGAGCCCCAGACTATCCACCACTTCATTGAATTCCTCGCATCTGGCGTTCTGCCTAATGGAAAGAAAACCGATTTGGCTTTGCTCAATCGAGATGAGATTGACCTTTTCATGGCCCCAAGTGCCGAGTGGGCGCCCGCTCCGTTCAACAAGAGCGACCTCCCGGCTATATACAACATGATGAGCCGTATCCTGAGCGTGGAGTCCAACGCACTCTGTCAGGTTGGATTCAATATCCACTCAGCAAAGAATCGCCTGTGGGAGGGCCTTGTTCCGGTCTCCGCCGAGCGATGGCTCCAGAAGGATCTCAACAACCCCGCCAATTTCGACATTGCACATGAATACCTGACGTCTGTGATTGCTGTTTTTGAGTACCTGAACATTGGGCCGCTGCGTAACAAAATGCGCGACTCGTTTAACCGGATGTCGGATGATTTGCAAGCCATGCAGGATGCGCTGAATGCCCGGCGTAAGGCGCAAACCCCCTCTCTCCCGGAGATCAACCTACCAGCCCTCTGGATGGAATTCTTCCACGCAAAATACGAGGTTATAACTAGCACCTCCCATTCTTGGGTTCTGGCTCGCCTTGCTGAGATGCGGGGGCGTTTGGTAAACGAGTTGATGGCTCTCTCGCCCGATGATACAGACAGCCCGGAATTCAAAAAGTTTACGGAGCGGTGGCAGGCTCTTATCGGAGTCGGTTTAATGGCTGATTTGAACATCTGGATGTTCATGGAAGGGTATAACGGCTACCAAGCCCCATCCGAGGTCGTTGCTGGACTACACCAGCCCGACCTAAAGAACCTTGACGTAAACTCGGACCTCAACAGCCTCATGTGGGAGCGGCTAACACAGCGCATTGAGGCCCAGGATGAGGCAGCAAAGGTTCACGGCCCAGAAGTGAAAAACCTCGAGCCGGCCCGCCGTGAGCGCATCTCTGTCACCACAGAAGTCCAGGATGAACTGCGGACAAAGATCCGCGGCGCGTCGCCGCCCCAGCCGCCATCTGCAGCCCCTTGGATCCAGCTCGTCCTTCGGAGCCAGCAGTCAATCTTGCGACAGCCTGAATCGGAAAGGGCGAGGTATGGCTTCGGCCTGGCGATTTATCGCTCAGCGTACGACGTGTCTGATGAGCAGTGGGAGACGCTACGTCGGGACGTGGAAGCCCATCTTTCCGCTTGGGGAAATGGGGTGCCGGGAGCCGACGAAGTCAAGCCCCTGTTCAAGCTACACTGGTTTGAGTGCAAGGATCTTGGTGTCGACACCAATGATTCGCCAGCTGTAGTAGAGGCTGCAAAGAAGTTCGATTCCTTAACCCTGTCAGTACTATTATGAGGTTGCTAACATCTCGCAGGCACTTCCAAGAAATCCGGAGCTCGGGCGAGTACGAGCGTAAGATTGACGGCTCTGCTTTCCTCCTGGTCGACCCTTGGACAGTAGCATCATATACAAACAAGGATGCCGTCCCTCTCGCGACTGAGCCAGGAAACCTCCCGGGCGACTTCCAGCCCCATGTCCTAGCCGTTGATGCAGACTTTAAACCCCGAGCCACCCCCGAAACCGAAAAGAAAGACGAAAGCGCCAAGTCCGAGACCGAGGCCGACGCGGACAAGCAATCTCCGCCCCCTGAATACCAAGGCCACGTTCGCATTCAAGGGAACCTTGTCTGGAGCGAGCTGTACCCATTGCTATCGTCAAAGTCAGCGGAGCTAGAGCGCCTGTGGCCGTTGGCTAGGGAGCATCCAGAGAAGGTCTACACGGGCTTGACGGTACCGAGCCAGGTAGCACCGTGGAAAGAGCACAATTCCCTGAAGAGGTTTATGGCCGACGGCTTTACGGATTTTCTGAAGAACAAGGATCCTAAGGCGGCTGAGACACTTGAGCGGATGAGAAAGTCGGGTACTACTAGTCTTTGATTGAGACTGGGTATTTGTATGACTATATAGAGAGGAGATGTATGGTATTATGTTACACTATAGTTCACATTAAAAAGTCCAATTCATAATTCCTCTTTCACTGAAAAAGCAATCCCGAAATTGAAAATGGAAACGCGGACACTGGTGGAATCAAGCCACTCGTCACACAATCCTCCACAAACCCCATCGCCGTCACAACCAGAATCCCAAACGTCCAGACATACCCAACCCCATAAACCCAGGAACCCAGCCTAGAACCGCACACCCTCCGTCCAAAATACATTCCCAAATCCTCCACTACAACCAAACCCGGCTGCAGCAGAAAAAACCCCAACGTCCCCGCAAACCCCCAATCCGGCCTCGCTGACTTAGCCGAAACATAATGATAAACCCCGGAAACCGCAAACGCCGTAACCGTCTGGATATACCGGGCTGACAAGGAGCCACGCTCTGCCCGAAATACTGTATTCGCCATAAACCGCGCAGGAGACTGCAAAACGCGTCGCATATTCTGATGCCAGACGCGGCCCCAGAATCTGGAGACTGTGTAAGCATCGCTCAGATTCCCGCAGAGGGGAGGATTATGCTCGTATTTCGTCCAGAATAGACCGGATGCAGCACCCGTGAAACAGAACGCCGCATAACCGAATTCGAGGATGGTGATGTTTGATACTGCGAAGGATACAACTGCTAAACTTCGCTGGAGGAGACCGACGTCGTAGAGAGATATGGTTCCGGCGTTTGTTAGTTTGTTGAGTATATAGATACTAGCATCGTGCAGGAGATATAGCTTTACGAAGCGAAGACCGAGATGGCGTAGGTATTGTCCCTTCGATAAACCCTTTTCGGGACCGGGTGGGATGTGCGGGATAGTCCAGTTCCAGCCTATGCCGCGGGTTTCGCCGGCGTTTGTCCACACCCAGAGGAGTTTTTCTCCTGTTGATAGGGATGGGTATTTGGCTGTGTCTGTCTGTGCGACTTTCTTGCTGCTGCTGTCATCCTTTGCTTGGCTGGGAGAGATCCGCCAGTGCTCCTCGTAAGGGTTAGAGAGGATGAAGAAGTTCAGAGTGGAAAGGATACTGAGGAAGCCTATTTTCATTACTACGTACGAACATAAAAGTGGTCAGAGGGCTTACATATTCCGAACTGGTAGTCCTTTGCTGGGTTTGTTGGAGGAATGAGGAGGATTACTGAGATGTAGATTCCGAGCTGCAGGGCTGCGAATAACGGCCGTGCCGGTTTAGGGACATGGTAGGCGAGGAATAGATTGACTGGATTGAGGAGCCACAGGAGTGAGGCGAATTGCTGTCGCTCCATTGTGGCAGTGAAGATAGGGCTTGGATGTGGAAGCTGGAGGGTAAAACTAAACGGTAAATGGGAGAAAATATCCGTATTGTCGGAAGTTGCAGGAATGACGTGGCGCCATCGGGAAGATCCGCTTCGCTGAAAAACAGCCCAATGCCTATCTACAACGGCATCTACGGTCTACAACATGGTGAATTCCAGAACTCTAGCCATGATTACAGGGTACTCCAAAGCGACTGGAGAGAGGCTGTAGGGGGGAAAAGGTAAAGACCAAACATGTTCAATTCGGAAATCATATTCAGATTCAGGGCCTCTCTGCAGCGCCGTTGCACTTCGCTTGTCGAGACTCGCGCTAAAGCCATCCACATATTTAAATATAATTTGCTGATTCGAGGGCTCAACATTCCTTCTCGACTCCAGAGGGCAGAGGCAGTTGAGTTGAGACAGTGAGGCGAACTACTCAGCCCTACAGCCTCGGCTTCACCCGTGGTTCTTCCCCTGTTGATCATCGCCTTGGGCCGAGAAAATTACGGTGGGGTCTCGTTTGGATAGTAGGCTGTAGAAAGAGTATTAAGACTGGATCAAGCGAAGTCTCTTCTCCTGGAATTGTAAACCGGGATTACAACTTGGTTCAAAAGGGTCTGTAGACGACAAGATTCAACGGCGGGAAGATTCCATGGTTCTGCAGATTGATAGTGTACCTGGCGTGCATGTAAAAATAGACCCCAGATGTTTCAAGCCGAAGGATAAAGTGGCTGTGAAGTTACGTGTCTGCAGAGAAAGCCAGCAGGCAGCAGGAATAATAAATGCGAATTTGATGTCGAGACAAGCCCCACAAGAAAGCTTACTCGAAGCTTGGGAAATGGGAATTCGGCGCTTCTCCACTGCTAATTTGGGAGAATGTGGCTGCCTGTCTGCAAAGAAGAGAGCAGTCTCCAGGGTACGTACTCTGCAGATGCAATAAAGTATGCAATAGTAAATAATTATAGAATGTTCATTAATGATTAATGAATGCATATTTATTAATTAATATCCGCCAAGTGATGTCACCCCGATCTCTGCAATCTCCAGTCTTCCCTCCACCTCGTCAGTGGCTGTGGATTGGCAGCACTAAAGGCACAGGGCTGAGTGGTGGAGCTGAAGCCATTGGAGAAATGCAGAAACCGAGCGACGTCTTGTGCCGTTAACCGCGTGGCCTGCAAATTAACAACCCAGCTCTTACTATGGAGTAGTATTAGTTAGCTAATTCTGTCCCTGTACGTAAAGGTATAAAGGGGCATCTCCCGTCTGACAGTCCAGCTGTTCCTGTGACGTCTCTTTATCTACACCCACCACTGATTCTCCGCATTCTCATCAATAAATACTCAATACACCAAATAATACAACAACTAAAATGGTCTCCTTCAACCCCCTCTCCCTTTTCAAATCCTCCAAGGATGAACAAGCCAACTCAAACCCAACCTTCGACCCAAACACACTCACCATGGTGCAACCGGGGAGTCCCAACGGGCCATCCATGAACGCCAACAGCAACGCGAACGGCGTTGTTTCCGAACAGCCTGTGCGCCAGGAGCAGATGGACACAGGAAATGATATGCACCTGCGAGGTGGTGGCGGTGGTGGGTTCTGCTGCGGGATGTGAGTTCTACCATACATTTCTTCCTTTCCTGGTTTTATTGTATATTCGTGGGGTCAGAGGCTAATATTCGTTTTAGTTGCGCCGGTCTTGCCTGCTTCGAGTGCTGTGAGATTTGCTGCTAGACATACCGTATACGCTTGTCCGAGTCGAGAATGATATAGGCTGAGGGTGTTGCTGTGTCGGTAGTCGGGAGTATCGGTGCCCAGTTGATACGATGGAAATGATTGGGTTGGTTGCTTTTATGTTATACCCTGCGTTCGTATTGCTAGATAGCCTCATCTGAATACAGAATGATTGCATGACTTTCCACCCCAGTCCCCGTATCGTATGCACTGCAGGGTATCGATAAGTGTTTATGTGGTATATGACTGTTCCCCATGCCAACTCCATCACCAGCCAAACTTGTCCAAGTCAACACCAACGGTGATCTTCTTTTGCAGCTCCAACTTACCTGCTTCGTACTTGACTGTGCCGTCGTCGTTGTATCCCGCGATCTGGACCAACCCGCCGCTAACTTCGTCCACGATCTGGCCGTACAAGTTGCCGTCCTTGATGTCGCAGCGCATGGTCGCAGATTCCCAGTGGGCGACAAGCGCGGAGGTCGACTTGAAAGGTTTGAGGCATCCAGGACATCTGCAGGCTCGACATTAGCATTAAGAACGAGAAACATGATGACAAACTTACTCCATCCGACGCGAACCCTGGCTCTTCGAGAGCACATGCTTTTCGAACCCTTCCTTTGTCGAGCAGCGCTTCCCGCAGGGACAGACATACTCACCGGTGAACCCATCAAGGAAATTCACCGCATCGAAGTCTTTGTAAATCTTCCGCAGCACAAGAGCCAGATCAGGAGGGCCAATTGATCCAGCCGGAGCACCGACGCTCGACACAGCAGCAGAACCACCCGCAGACCCAGACCCAGCACCCGACGCACCAGAGTGCTCGCGCCCCTTTCCTTTCCACCTCTCATTTTCCTTGTCGCTGCTCTGACCAGCCTTCCTTGCAGCGGTATTGAGCGCCATCATACCCATTATATCATCCAACCCTGTCTCTTCAGTCCCAGGGAGTCCAGGCCAATGTTCATCCATAAGACCACCAGATCCTCCACCGGGCTGATTTACCATCGCCTCGCGGTTACTCTCACCTAGGGTCATCGGAAGTGCAACGCCGCCATCGCCGTCCTCGTCGACGTCAACAATGGACGGGGTTATGGATGCCTCAGCTATTTCTAACGCTTCCTTACGCATCAGCTTCTTCGACTGCTCGAGCAAGAGTCTCTGCTGGCTGATGGAAGTGCATTCGCCGTTCTCGACGTGGCGGACCATGCCTGCAGCACTGCGGAAGGTGAAGTTGCATCCGTGGCAGGTGAGGTTTTGGGCGGTGCGGTGGCTCTATCTCAGACAGAGTGAGTCGTCAGTCAAGTCAAGTCAAGCCATCATCAAACACAATTTAGCACGATAGGCAAGTGAGTGAACTGGACTAACCAGACGAATATGTCTATCACGACCACCCTCACTTCCAAACTCGATCCCGCAGACCGGGCAGACGATGTGCTTGTTGCTTTTGATCTTGTGGATGAGCAGTTGGTCTTCGGTCTCGCAGTCCAGGTCGCATTTCTCGCAGTATTCGTGATCGGGGGCTGTTGATTTGTGTTTCTTCATTGCGGCGTCGGTCTGGAAGAAGAATTTACAGTTGGCGAAGGTGCAGGGAACCCTGCCGGGTGGTTCATCGCTGGGCAGTCTGGAAAAGGAAGGGGAACCGAAAGATGTTTTGGGGGTTCGAAGGCTCGACATTGAGACCCGGGCTTTCGGATGAGGCTATCAGAAAGGATCGAGGATAGTGAGATGGAAAAAGCGAGGATTCTGATGGGAAGAGGCTTTTGGGAGGGAGATGTGAGATCGGGAGGTGAGTGTCTTACTCAGGTCCGATGCGGAGGGCAAGACGGATACACCAAACGAATGGAATGGAACATTAATGAAGTGAAGTGGTCCAGACCCAAAACTCTCCAATGAGACTATGCAAACAACAAATCCATTCACTGAATCAGTTATCATAACACATTCTGAGCAACCTATCAGACAACATTGAATAGTTTTGAAATAGCCATCCAACAACCTGCCTGCCAACTCTGCCACAGAACAAGACATCTAAAACCTCGAGAACGGCAACCACTTCCCCCTCAACGTAATAACGGCCCAGTTATTCCCCTGCTCATCCGTCTCCTTCTCAACCTTGGTGGAAAACGAAATTGCACTCATAATCCCATCCCCAAACTTCTCATTCAGCACCGCCTTATACGCATACCCGTAGTTCTGCACGATCTCATAGAGTCGGTAGATCAGCGGCTCTTTGGGCGGCATTTCGACGGAGCGGCCACGGTCAGGGAAGCCCTCAAGCTGGGCCTTCAGGGTCTCATGGGGGATGCTGAGGAGGGAAGACAGATTCTGGATATCTTCCGGCGAGGCCTTTGCCTGTCCGTAGAAAATCGCGGCGGCGGCGACTTCGTTGCGCCCGATGTGCTGGCCGATTTGTTCGAAGGAGAGCTGTTTCTGCGCCTTTGCGCTGAAGAGCGTTGCGGAGGAGGCGGGGAGGTTGGGGTGTTGAGTTGTCTGGGTTGTTAGTATGTAGAAGGTGGGCTTGGGTTGGGAGGTGTACATCAAGAGTTGCGAGAGACATCGTGCTGGAATGTTGAGGTACTGGAAGATTGAGCAAAGATCAGAATTGGTGGAAGATTTGTAGAGGGGCATTGGGCCTTTATAACCGTGACGTTATCAGCTCTCCAACTGCCAGTGCGGGGTAGCTCTCCGCCGGTGAGGGGTTGAGCATTCCATGATTAATCGATTGATTGAATGGTGTCTGGTTGAAGCAATATTGAGTAAATTCTGGAAAACACGAGATTATCAAGAGAAAACAACATCATCATTGACTTGACCATGATTTAAGTGTGAGATCGGCTGTCGATCATCGTATCCAAAGCTGTCAGACTGTCATGTCAGACCAACCATGGCATCCTCACAGCTCTAAACTTGATTGAACTCCGCCCAACACCCGGAAGACCTGGAAATACCCCAAGACAACAAGACAACAAGCAATTGATAAACCATGTGGAGAACTTCTCGGGTTACATGGAAGGTATTCGGCTATACATACAGGCCATCCTGCTGCAAGTCTTATGCCCGTACTCTGTAGTTCTGTTTCGCCAAAAAGCCGCAGGGTTTCTTACCATGTGCTGGCCCCATGTTCGCCCAGGTACAAGACTAACACCCTTTGGACTGCATGACTGGAGTTACTCCTTACTATTCACAGCCTTAGGCAGTGGCATTGCTGTACTCTCGGGTCCCGAGGCCGCCGGGATCAACATTACAACTACCCAATGTAGCTATTCACCATGCCAAGACCTTTGTATAGACGGCAGCCTGAAAGTTAATGTAACCACGAGGATCGTAGCTGAGATGCAATTTCAGGGGAGAGAACCTTTTATTACAAAACCAAGTAATTCCGCCGTTGTCTCATTCCTTATCGTCGCCTATCAGCTCAGTGACAATGCGTCTGTCAGGATTTCTCTTGCTCTTCGCCGGGGCGCAATCCGCTTCGGCTACATGCAAATGTGTACGCTAGAGCCTCACCAAATGCAACATCCTAAGATCTAATAATGGTTAAAACAGACTCCAACCGATACCTGCTGGCCATCTTTATCAAAATGGAACAGCCTGAACGCCTCCGTACACGGCCAACTCATTTTAAACACCCCAATCGCAAAGCCATGTTACCCCGGCCCCGGCCAAGATAAAGACCTCTGCCAGGACATTAGCAGCGAGTGGAGCAATTCTTTGTTCCAGGAGAAATATCCAATTGGATATACATATCCGCTAGTTGACACTTGTCCGCCGATTAATGCCTCGGTTCCTTCGTATGGTGTATGTGACTTGGGTAACTCGCCGGTTTACACGATCAATGCGACAACGGCGGAGGACGTCGCCGCTGGGATCAGGTTTGCGAAGGATAACAATGTGAGGCTTGTGGTTAAGAACACTGGGCACGATGCTACGAGGAGGCTAGTCCAGGATCCCCGGGTTGTCCCTAACACACACGCTAACCATGTTGACATTGCGTAGATCGCAAGGATATGGCAGTCTGATGATTTGGATCAGAAAGATCCGCAATGGCCTCCATTACCAAGACCATTACACCCCATCTGACGGCTCCTGCCAGTCCAACTGGACCGAAAGTGCAATTACTGTTGGGGGCGGATATATCTGGCGAGACGTGTACGCATTTTCAGCTAAGCATGGTCGAATTGTCGTTGGCGGTGATGACCGCGTGCGTCTACCCACGCCCACCCTGGGCTACCCCTTCAGCATCAGCGCTTTTGCTAACCCTATTGCAGACTGTCGGTTCCATAGGAGGGTATCTCCAGGGTGGTGGCCACGGACCTGCAAGCCACACCTTCGGTCTGGCAACAGACCAAGTCCTCGAATACCAGGTTGTCCTTGCATCCGGCGAGTTAGTTACCGCCAATGTGTGCCAGAATATAGATCTATTTACCGCTCTACGCGGCGGAGGGGGAGGCACATTCGGTGTTGTTGTGTCTGCGACGATTAAGGCATACAAGACGCGTCCGGTTCTCGTGCACCAGGCTGAGATTGTCCCGCTGAACACAGGTGGTAATGGCAAGAATGCCCTCTTGAATGTCACTGCGGAGCTCTTGGCGCGATTTCCTACGCTCTTGGATGCTGGGTTTGCGGGGTATGTCAAGTTGGTGCAAGCGGGCGAGCAGCGGGTTTATCAGCATGTCCTTGTTAACCTGCTAGAAAGCAATACGTCTGCTGCGGTTCAACATGCCACGCACATAATGCAGAAGCAGGCTTTTGAGGACTTGCTACTTCCATTAAATGGCACCTCGATATTCGTCAAATCGAGCTTCCAGTTCGCTCCCACTTTCGCGGACTACACGACAGGCGTTGGGAATAAGCAGGATGAAGCCGGGTCGGGCCTCATCATGGCGTCCCGATTTTTCGATAAGAAGTCTTTGCATAATCAACAGGAGAGTCTGCTGGATATGCTTCATATCATGTTCTCACAGAACGGCACAGGCGCGACTCCCTCAGCCTCAATGCTCGACCTGGGGCTTATTGGCGGTGGTAAAGTGCTCGAATCGGCACCGCATACCTCTGTTAACCCAGCATGGCGAAAGACGTACGGCCTTGTGAGGTACATAGACATTTGGCCAGATAATGCGGACCTCCGCGAAATCCAGCAGATCAAGGATGGGGTTACCTTCAAGAAGCTGGATGCCATGAAGGCGTTGACACCGGGTATGGGAGCATATCTAAACGAGGCTGATGGTGATAACCCGGAGTGGAAGGAAGATTGGTTTGGGAGCAAGTATGACTGGCTCGAGTCTGTTAAAGACAAGTATGACCCAGAAGGGGTGTTTTGGTGTTGGCGATGCGTTGGGAGTGAGGGCTGGGAAGAGGTGAAGGGCGGGACAGTGTATGGGCCGCTATGTAAAGTATAGTGGAGTTTGTTGGCTAGTAGAAGTTGAATTGTAAAATTAGTGTTGTTTATATATGAGAAATACTCGAGTTTCCTTTAGTCCCAGATCAGTTACACATGCGAACAGCTTGCCTGATTCCAACATAGGTCTTGATCGTTCATTCTGTTCCGGGATTTCCCCCTTCCAGGAATTTGAAAAAGGACAAATGGTTGCCATCGTTATCGCTGATTGTAAATTGTCGATATCCCCAAGGCTTATCCTCAATCTCCTCAGTGATTTCCACCTCGGGCAGTGTCTTCAGGACCTCGTAATATTCGTCTAATTCCAACGTGCCTAAAGCGATCATCGCCTCAGAGGTTTTGAATTCTTTGGTTGACTTGAAAAAGTAAAAGTTGGCATCCGCTTTTTTGCCGATGGCCATGGAGCAGAAATACAGCTCAGAAGACGCATCCTCGGGCTTTACGCTCGCAAGTTCGAAACCGAGCTTTTGGGTGTAGAATTCGATGGTGCGGGGTATCGATCGCGACTCAAACATGGGAATTACCTTCCATGCGGAATTTGCCAGCTCGGAAGCCATTTGTAGTGTGTGTTTGGGCAAAGTGGAGGCAGATGAGAGGTGAGGATGTGAGGATATGGAGGGACAGCGAAACGAGTGTCAAGGCAGCAGGCTGAAATCACGTGGCCGGCATTGTAAGGACAGTAACAAATACAACCCATTTACTACAGAGTAGAATACGCCTGTTTACCTATGAACCTGTAATTTCCGTCCAGAAAGACGCATATCATATAATATGTGTCACTATACGATTCTGGCGCAGAATACTCAAGCACAGGGGATACACCATTTCATTAAGTTCCCAACCTAGGATTGCAACTTCGCTAAGCATCTTCTTCGAAGGAGTTAAATGTTTTTTATAGCACCTATATCTGAGAGGGCATGGACATGGACACCCTTTTGGCTCTTTGGATCGAATGAGTGATCTATGCAGCGGTCTGGCGACTAAAAATATATAATTAGCTAGTACACAACTAGTACGAATGCGGGGCGTTTCTACAAGTCAGTGCGCAAAGAACCATCTCCATCTGTCAGAGTAGATACTCCCATAGATCGTATATGAACAGACTGGGTCGTATCAGTTAACCCTAAAAGGCCGGCCGATGTGCGGAATTCCCAGTTGGGAAGGTCCCGAGTCCCCGGAATATCACGTGCAAAATGTGGGGTGTCTCTCCACATCCCAACGAGCTACGTCCACCAAGCTACAACACACAAGTAGCATCTTCGATAGCTTTAGCAAGTCGATGTCATGCGACATGAAGTCTGTACAGAAGCGCACTTGTCATACCTGCAAGAAGACTTTCTCGAAAGCAGAGCATTTGACGCGCCATCTCCGTAGCCACACCAAGGAAAGGCCCTACGAATGCTCTGTTTGTGGGAGACTATACTCCCGAAGGTAGGCACGCTTCACAATCATCTATTAGGGTCTCGCTCATTTGTTTAGTGATGTACTACGGCGTCACGAAAAGAGCCACCTGAATGGGTCGCCTCCATCTCAGGAGCACCCCGAGGGCGAGACAACAGTTCTCACGCCATTGTCCCCAGAAATTCCTAACCAAATACCAGGCCTCCGTCGCTCTTCCTTTGTAACAGGACCGTCTCCTCAGGTGTCAGAAATACAGGGGACTCATGATCCCAATTTACAGCCAGTTAATGGGATGAACTTGCACGACCCCATCCTCCAGGCTGATTCGAGTTCCTGGTTTCTAGGGGCAAACCTTGACGTGGATGCGTTAGACTTTTCGCTTTCTTCGGCAATATCTGAGTGGGCTCAGATTCCACCTATGCCATCAGTGTCAAATCTCGGTGACCCTGGGACGATCTCTACACCAACACCTACACTACCTAGAGCTATGCCGGCTGGGGTTCGCAGCTCCCCGGCAGATAGCGTTAAGGAAAAGTGGTTTACTCGTTTATCTTCTTCAAGGAATGGAGGCCCAGATGGCCTAGCTTCTAACAGTCGTGGTGGATTGTTTGGCCAGGGAAACATTGTCGCAGATGAATCTTACCGAGCCGACCTGTCACAGAGACTCCAACCGCGAATGCATGACGGAGCACTACCATCGTCCGAACAGCTGAACTTGTTTGCGAAACTCTACTTTAGCCGATTTCACCCGCTGTTCCCCGTCGTCCATGCTCCATCATTTAAACCAACTCTCGAAAATTCCCTACTGTTTATATCAATTTGTTCTGTGGGAAGTCTTTTTGTCGGGTCGTCGTATGCTATTGCACAGGGAGTACAGCTATTTGAGAGGCTCAACAAAGCCATACTGGCCTCGTGGGAATCTATATTGGCACACAGCTGCTCTGATGCACTTTCTATGGTTCAGGCGGGCATACTCGGTCAAACATATGCCGTCCTATCCGGCCGCCCTAAGGACCTTGTGTTAGCAGATGTTTTGCATGGGACGGTTATGGCATGGACCCGCGAATCTAACAAGAATGCACTGCCGAGCCCGATCCGCCCCGACGATATGACCTGGAATGGAACCAACGTGGATGAGCAATGGAGTCGGTGGATTGATCATGAACAGCGAAGACGAGTAGAGATTGCGCTGAACATACACGACGCGGAACTTGCCAGCTTGTTACACCACGAGCCTATTCGCAAACACCGACTCTCGCAGTATCCACATCTCGCATCCGATATCTTGTTCATGGCACCGACCGCGACTAGTTGGGCACAGCATTACAAACAATCATCGGAGCACTCCGCTTTCCCATGCCCTTTTGACGACCCTTTACAGGACGCCGGTGGGGATTCTAAATTTGGGGCCTACGGAGTTCTCGAGAGTATCCATGCATCTGTGATCGAAGCTCGCCATTCAAATTCATTTAATGAGCATGAGTCAAAACGATTATCAAATCTGCTGATGCGCTGGTGGAGGAGATACAGCGTCCACTTTGTCGAGGACGAAGATGAGGACCCTTTTAGTTTACCTGTTCTATGGCACTCAGTGTACATGGCCATTTATGCAGATATGGACCTACTTGAACGAGCTAGCGGCCGTGACGGCAAACCTGCTGCTACTACGGCACATCTCCTGGTCCGTTCTTGGGCAAACTCGCTAGATGCGAGTAAATGCTTAGCTCACGCATTGCTCATTCAGCGCTACCTAGAGAGGATGCGAGTTTCATCAGAGCCCGCAATTCATGTACCCCGTGCTTTATTCCACGCAGCCCTTTCATGGCTCTGTTTTACTCGAATTGGAGGCCAGCAAGCGATTAACTTGAAGGCATTCGATGCTCCAGAAATCCAACTACTGGGCAGTGATACAGCGCTCCACGAAGCACAGGGTCAAGCATTTGGAGACTCTACATTCGCAGATGTTAATCACTTACATCGACTTATCGACCTTCTAAATCGGGTAGGGCGATGGGCCATCTCGTCTTCGTTCTCATCTGTGCTGTGCACAGCCATAGAAGGATCAGATACATAGAAGCGATCGAGATTACAACGGCATTAAACCGCACATAAACTGGCACATACTTCCAAAGTCCTGTTACTGCTGCGCAAAACCACTCATTCAGCCGGTAAAGCGTTTGATTTCCGAACCATGGCGATGGTCCACCCCACCGTTGTCGACGTGATGCGGCGGGGTGCCTAGCGGGGTGTGGGGAAGGCATTGGACAACCAAATCCCGCGATATCTGATTTGTTGCACAGAACTGCCAAATATTCCAATAATTACCATGCAGAGGGATACGCTCGACTAATCGAAGTATAATTGGCCTCAAAATTCCTAATACCAAGGGGGGCTCTTGGGGCAGCCAGCAAGTTGACGTCCCCGAGATACACCCCGCATGCTCCATGATTTTTGTCAACTACAGGTGGGTCTTCACCCTCACCAGATGATTTCCCATATCGGCTAAGAGTATTTCGCGGGGTTTCTCCAGAATTGTGCACTAGCAAATCACCAAGCTACGTCTCGTGGTGGGAAATAGGGCCCTATAAAGTTCCGCCTTTGCTCATTTCGACCCTTAGCTCCAGCATCTTCAATCGACGCTACGACCATGCCTGTCTTCACTGAACAAGGATCTTCGTGGCGCGACCTCAGGGTCCTCCCATCATTAGCGCCTGCTATCCCTCGTCTGACACCCGCATTTAAACCCCCAGACGGTGGCCACGAGCGGTATGAAGTGGTAATTATCGGGGTAAGGCTCGAGGGATACTATACGCTCTGCAACTAGGCTAACTACAGCAGGCGGGCCCCGCGGGTCTTATGCTCGAACTTCTTCTTTCTCGATATGGGTTGACTGACAAGTCATTGCTCTGCGTTGACTCAAAACCCAGCACTCTAAAATCAGGCCAGGCAGACGGCATCCAGCCTCGGACACTAGAGGTATTCAAAACGTTAGGCATATCCGGCGAGATTGAAAACGAAGCGTGCCAGATGTGGGAGTTTGCCTTTTGGAACGCCTCTGAGGATCCCAAGAAAGTGATTGAGCGACGATCTGTTGTGCCCGAGGTCATCCCACCAGCTCGCTTTCCTTACGAGGCAACTATCCACCAGGGTAGGGTGGAACGGATTATGGAAACGGACCTTCTCCGGTACTCCCAGAGAGGGGTTGTCAGAAATACCAGGCTTCTTTCTTTAGGGATCGATGAGCACAACGATCCTGAATTCCCAGTCCTGGCAACTCTTGAAACGGATGGCGTGACGCGAGTCATCCGCACAAAGCACCTGGTAGGCGCCGATGGCGCACACTCCGTTGTTAGGCAATCTGTCGGGCTGAAATTGGAAGGGCAATCGCTCGACCACATCTGGGGCGTTATGGATCTGGTAGTTGACACCAACTTCCCTGATATACGGAGACGTTGTGCTATCCATTCTCCCGCCGGCTCCGTCATGATCATTCCTCGCGAGCGCATCTGTACCGGAGAATACATTACTCGTCTCTATGTGCAGGTTCCGGGCTTAGAGGATTCGGAAAATACAGATGTCGACGCCGACCTCAAGAAGGATGCAAAGATGAAGCGCAGCAAAGTCACGTTGGAAGCGATCCTTAAGCAGGTCCAAGACGCATTCCAGCCATATTATATACGACCGAAAAGAGAGGATGCTGTTGACTGGTGGGCTGCGTACCAGATTGGCCAACGAGTGTGCCCTGAGTTTATTGTGAGGGATTCCACTGGAGTCGGTCGTGTTTTTATCGTGGGCGACGGTATGTTCCACCTTGGGTTGAAACAGTACGAAGTTTGACTGACAGAATAAGCCTGCCATACACATAGCCCAAAGGTAAAAGAGAACATCAAACATGGTGGCCATGGATCACTAATAGTTCTTTAGGCTGGTCAAGGAATGAATGTCTCAATGATGGACTCATACAATCTCGCCTGGAAGCTCGCCTACCACATCAACGGCTTGACTCCCGCATTATCAGACGAAAGCCCGGATCTGCTTGACACATACCACATGGAGCGGCACGCCAACGCACAGCAATTAATCGACTTCGATAGAACATTCTCCAGCAGCTTCTCGGATCAGCTAGGTACATCGGGCTCAAAGTCGGGGTTATCCCACGCAGAATTCGTCAACATTTTCAATACTGGGAACGCATTCACCAGCGGCTGCGGCGTAGAGTATGTCGAAAGCCTTGCTGTGGAGAGGAGCCTATCTACCAACGGAGAACTCCCTGTTCGCGGAGACGACTTTCTAGCCGGAATATTGCGGTCCGGGAGGCGCTTGCTGAATGTTAAGGTGAAGCGGTTCGCGGATGGTAGTCATCGGGATATCCAGGATGGTACGGGTGCACTACAATTTCCTATGTTCATTACTGATCTTGATATACAGAACTAGAATCTACGGGTCGATTCCGCATCCTCTCGCTTGTCTCCGACGACCTACTAGAGCCTCAAGGTGTTTCTGCAACTACACTGAAAGCAGTGACCGCACTCTCGCAACGTTTCCCTGCGTCTCTAATTGAACAAATTGTCGTATACCCACGTTTATCCGGCGAGCTAAGTTGGGAGAGTATCCCAGCCTGCGTCAAGGAGGAAACTGAAATGTCGCTATACAGCGGGTATGATCTGGAAGACGCTTACCAGATATATGGAGTTGATCCTGGGAAGGGCGCACTTGTCGTCGTGCGGCCGGATGGATACGTTGGTGTTGTTGCGCACTTGAAAGACGTGGAGCGCGTCGATGCGTATCTTAGCCGTTTGATTGTTAGAGCTGCATAGGGAGTTCCAAGACCCTATTTAGCTACGGTAGTACTCTCAATATTTCAGAAGACACTGTCAAAGCACCTGGCCGGTGCGATGGGGTCCTTTCATCCGGAGGCAGGAATTATTAGGTCGCTCCAGACTAGGCATATGGACTGGTTTAGGGTGCCGCGTGGGAAGCTTTGATATGGCGATGTGAATCAGACCTAGACATACTGGAAATCTCGGATAAGATAGTGTTGATGTTTTCCTCTTTATATCAACCTGAAACTCAAAGTCCCGCCCTTCAGCGATTATTGTGCATCCACTATAGTGTTTCCCATCCTAAACAAAGCCGTTGTTGCTGCCAAAGAGTAGTAATTTCAAAATAAAAGTACCCTTTTTATGCTGGACCAGGTGGCCCCATGCTAATAGATATATCTAAAGTTCGTATTCTCACGATCCGTCAAATCCTCAAAAGCATTTGCATATGTCTCATCACGCTCATATAATGCATCTTTCTTCGCATTCTGCCTCATGAGATGCCAGCGCAGCAGGAAGATAACCACCACCAGCAGACTGTAGCAGCCAATGTGTGTTGAGAACGCGATGAAGTACCGAGGGGCGTCCCATGAGAGGAAAACTTGGGGGCCTAAGCAAATGGCAAACTTGGTTAGTATATACTATATAAAAACCATGGCGATGAAGCAAATCTCGGCCCGTGAGTGAAGAGGGCCGACCAGGTAATCAGGCAACGTACCAACAGCAGCGGCCGTAGCCCAAGAGATGAAGTTGCATGTTACAACGGCGGCTTTCTTCGTCTGGCCGGCGACGTTGCGGCTGATCATTGAGAGGGCCAGAGTCTGAGCAGACCAGAAGGAGAGTGTGATGTAGTAACTTATTAGCAGACCAATGCGGGTTGCGTTGTTCTTATTCTCGACCGTCATCAGGACGATGGTTCCTATGAATGATCTATAAATTGTTAGAACTAGGACATTATCTGCTTGTTCAAGAGGAAAGACAGGCATACGGAATGCAATAAACCCCCATAACCAGCAAGTTCTGCCCCGTCTTGCGGACCAGATAAAGGGACGAAAAGAGCACAAGGATAATATAGAACCCAAGGACCATGGCAAGAAGCTGCGTCTGCAAAGTAGTAAAGTTAAACCCCTTAATAATAATCGACTTGAACGCACCCAGTCCGCTCGTCGGTAGCGTCGTGCAAATGGATATAAGACAGTACCCCCAAGTCTGGGGATCCGTTAACGCCTCAATCAGCTGCTCGCGACGGAATGCCTTGTTTTGAAGACTGGTTTGATTCTCACGGACCCGCTCGACCATTAATCGTTTATCGGCTTCGTTGTAGCATTTGGCTCGCATGGGTGAGTCCGGCATGTATTGGCCCACGAAAAGACCCCAGAGGACGGTTACGCCGCCGTAGGAAATGAAGAGTGCCTGCCAGGATTTAAGCGGGCCGGATTTTATAAGAGTGAAACAGTAGGAGAGGATGCCTCCGACTACTTGCTGGCCGCCGTTCATCATGTACCTGTCTAGTTTGTTAGGTATCGCTTCCGGAGTAGGGTATCTTGTGCCTACCAGTATGTGACTGAGCCGGCTTGTTCTTCTCTTTTGTACCACATGGCGCTGGAAAGTATCTTAGCAAGATGGCGATATGGAAGGGAAATATTCCTAGTGGCTTACCTCAGGACAATAAAGGTAGGCTGAGTGCATGCCTCGAAAATACCCAAGATGGTCCGCACCGCTACCAGCCCAGCGAAGTTCTTGCATGCTGCATGACACGCCAAGACTACTCCCCATGCAATAATATTGAACGAAAGGTACTTGGCAATGGGAACGCGTTGGATGATGAGATTGGTTGGGTATTCGACTACCAAGACTGCGATGTAGATACAGGTAGTCAACCACGAGAACTAAATGATGCCAGTCAGTGGTGTGTATTAAACGCTCATCATTATCAGCAAGGATACTTACCTGCTGTTCAACAAGATTGTTGTCCTCGTTAAATCCCATGATCGAGACGAACGAAATAGTGCCCTTATCCAGGGCCTGCAGAAAGTAGGTCACAATCATAACGCTCAAGACCCTGCGGTCAATCATGCGCTTCAAGCGGTTGTTGGTCGTTGCATCGATCTCGATCCGGGTGGTGCCTGCATACTCGGCCACCTCGTGGTCGACTCTTTCATCGATGGCTTTAGGCTTTTGTATGTCGAGGGAGTTTCTGTCCACATGTTGACCTGCTTCTGCGAGCTCAACCTGCGCATGTGAAGAGTTTGTCAATGGCAGGGGGTTCGTCGTCTCCTTTGAAGTGTTCATTCTGGGGAAGTTCTTCAATGTTACACCAGTTGAGGTCTTCCGCGTAGCCCTGTGTACCTTAAGAATAACTGAAACCTGCTCGGCAGAGAGACACCGAGAAATAATGGGTCCAAGCGATGCCAGTCTGGGGTTGCGGGGGAGATTTGGGGTATCTCTGATTGCATGACTCGTACATTCCTGCTTAGGACTTAGGACCCTGGTCAGCTGCCGAGAAACAAAGAGTCTTGATCCCTTAGGCGCTCCATCCCGACATCCGCCTCTCAATAGGGCTATATCCAAAGCCGATCATAGACAAGACCTTTCAATGTTACCCCGAGGGCCTCCAAGCTTTACCTAGTTGAGCTTGCTTCGGGGGAATGTGCTGCGAGTAACGCCTCATGCCGGATAGAAGGATCACTTTCTTCGGGTTTCGGCTATAGCTGGCCCTTCTTTGCATGTTGGAGTAAGCAATTCGCTACATTGTAGCCGAAGCAAACGGAGGCTCGATCTGGACCTGTAACCTGTTGGATAAAGGGCTGCCAGCTTTTGCCTCCTACACTCCTCTCCTATCGATCATCCCCCTCCTAGTTTCCAGTTCTTGAGGAAGAGAAACCACCAAAATGTCGACGACACACGGAATCACAGAATCACAAGTCCACTCGACGATTGAACTGCTCATAAATCAGCTCGTCGGCCTAAAAGACAAAACGGAAGAATACCTCTACCACCTACCTGACGGCCGCACCATCGACACCAAATCATGGGATGGTTGGGACTGGACACATGGCGTCGGTCTCTATGGTATCTGGAAGTACTACGAACTAACAGGGAAACCGGAACACCTGCAAATAATCGAAGATTGGTTCAGCAATCACTTCAAGGCCGGGTCTACGGAGAAAAACATTAACACCGTTTCTGTATTCCTCACCCTCGCCTACGTCTACGAAGAAACAGGGAATAAGACATACCTCCCCTGGCTCGAGAGCTGGGCTGAATGGGCGTACCACGACCTCCCCAGGACTGAATACGGCGGAATGCAGCATATCACATACGTCAAGACAAACCACCAGCAACTGTGGGACGATACCTTGATGATGACCGCGCTCCCATTAGCCAAAACCGGAATGCTGCTTAACCGGCCTCACTATGTTGAAGAAGCCCTGCGCCAGATGCTCACTCTCATCCAATATCTGTTTGACAAGGACACGGGTCTCTTCTTCCACGGGTGGGAATTTGATATCACCGAGTCCCTTCGGGCAGGCCATAATTTTGCGAACGCTCGCTGGGCACGCGGGAATAGTTGGCTGACAATCGTTATCCCTGAGATGCTGGAGCTGTTGGAGGGTGGCGACGGGTCGTCTTTATCGTCCAGTCCTGCGCTCGGTGCGCTGCGGTCTCATCTGATCAACACATTGACAGCGCAATGCCGGGCTTTAGCGCGACTGCAGGAGCCCTCTGGGCTATGGAGGACATTGCTCGATTGTCCTGCATCTGAGGGGTCGTACCCTGAGGCATCGGCTACCGCAGGGTTTGCGTATGGAATACTGAAGGCGCGGCGAAAGCGGATTCTCCCTGCCGACGTTGGTTCTGGATGTGCTGAGCGGACGTATGATGGGATTGCCATGGCGGCGATGAAGGCTGTCTTGGATAATGTTTCTAGTGATGGGGAATTGATGCAGGTGAGTTTTGGGACTGGGATGGGGGATACATTGCAGTTTTATAAAGATATCAAGAAGACGGCGATGCCGTATGGGCAGGCGATGGCGATTATGGCATTGGCGGAGATTCTGAGGCGGTTTTATTGACTTTTTGGTAAAGGATAATTAAATGAACGGGCCTGATTCTATGTAGAATGTTATGGTGATAGAATTCCATTCAGTGAGGATATTTGTGCATGTTGACAGCTGAATGCAATGCATAACTCAGCCGCATTATTGCGCTGCCTGGCCATAAGTTAATATTATTTGTCCACACCGTAAAACGTCAGGAGTAGATGCTCAGCCACAACTGCCCCACTGCATCTGCTCCATAAGATGCGCTTACCGAGTGAAGTTAAGACGGCTGCCTAGTCCTTTAAGGAGTGTGGCTAGGATTCAGTGCCAGGCTGCCACGTACAATGCGACAGGCGGAGTGAAATGATAGCAAAATGAACCAGACCAGCCAGTAGGATTGCTGTATGTCATAGGGCTCCTGTAACTGCCCATTCCGCATGCATTAGCGGTTCTGGAACAATTTAATGTACGGCCGGAGGAGTTGGGCTGTGCTGGACAAATGGCGGGGCAGCGGGCGTCGAATGAGATCAACACCACGAGCTGAGCTGACTCTCATCTCCTTCCACGTTCCCCTCATCTCCGAGCGATCTCTCTTCCCTTTTATTTTATCATCATCTTGAAGAGGGCCCTATCCCTTGTCTGACATTTTCATTCTACTCCTCCCTCCCGTCCCCTCTTTTGTCGCTGCACACCGATCGCCATGTCCCACAACCAAGACCACCTGGCTTACGGCCAGTACCAGGGCCAGGACTCTGACCGTGCTGGTACTGGAGACAGCGCGAGGAGTCTCGTCGGCGACACATTCAGCATGTTGAAGAACAAATACAAAACACACCAGGGATCCCACTCGTCAGGTCCAGCACCCGGAAACCAGAACCAGCCGCCATCGCAGAGCTATAACCCCAGCGGATACGGCGTGAGTCGTGCTCCAAGCACATTATCCAATATTCTAAAACTGTCGGTGAACAAAACAATTGACTAAAATCCCAGAGTCAAACCAACCCAAATCCCGGATACAACCCCGGGCCGACCCAAGGTTCAGGCAACCAGGGGAAACCACCAAAGCAGGATAAAGTGTCCGGGCTGTTCGGCAAGTTCCAGGGCGTCATTGCAGACTACGGTGGTGAATACGCTCAGAAAATCGGAACCGCTATCGATCCCCAGGGGTATGCAGAGTACGGAGCTAAGCCGCAGGCCCAGTCGCAAAACAGATTCGGCAGTTTCGCCCCCGACCGTCCGGGCAACGATGTACAGTGGTATGTCGATGGGTGCTCGTATTTCTATGCTGTCTCCAAGGCGCTGGAGTCGGCCAGAGAATCCATTTGGATCTTGGATTGTAGGTAACCGCGACGTAGTTTGTCGTGATGGCATACTGACCATGAGTAGGGTGGCTATCGCCAGAATTATACCTCAGACGGCCCCCGTCGAAGAACGAGCAGTACCGACTGGATAGGCTGCTGCATGCTGCTGCGCAACGAGGCGCAAAGGTCAACATCATTGTATACAAGGAGGTCACTCAGGCGCTGACTCGTATGTCCACCCAGCCCGCGCTCGCAGATACGTACTGACTGTGTCTAGTTTCCTCGCACCATACAAAACACCACCTCGAGAACCTTCACCCCAACATCGCTGTGTTCCGCCACCCCGATCACCTCCCAGACCGTCAAGGCCTGACCGCTCAAATCACCTCTTCTCTTCAAAATCTCTCTTTAGACGCCCTGAAGCTCGGGCAGATGTCCTCCGACGCCATGAAGGGCATTTATGGTATCCACGAGGACATGATCCTCTACTGGGCCCACCACGAGAAACTTTGCATCGTCGACGGCCGAGTCGCTTTCATGGGCGGACTAGATATGTGCTATGGACGCTGGGACACCCACCAGCACACCCTCGCCGACGTCCACGACAACCCCGCCGACAACGTTTTCCACGGCCAGGATTACAACAACGCCCGCGTCCTGGACTTCACTGACGTTGCGCATCCCGACCAGAACAAGCTCGATCGAACGCAGACTTCGCGCATGGGTTGGTCCGATGTCGCCGTGAGTTTCCATGGTCCAGCTGTAGAGGATATTCGCCGCATGTTCGTCGAGCGCTGGAACTTCTTGTACGACAGCAAGTATAAGTCCCGCAATGATGCTAGATTCACCAGACTTGCGCTTTATGGTCGCCCGAGCTCTTCTGGGCCGCCTCAGTCGCACCAGGGCGCTCAACAGCAGACGCCTTACCAGCCTGGTCAACCCCAAACCACCCAGCAGCAGGTCGGCGGTGCGGCTGCTGCCCAAGTGGCTCAGCCAAGCTGGTCTCAGCAGCAGACAGGCCAGCAACAGACTGCTCAACAACCTCAGTATCAACCGGGTCAGCAACAGTCTGCTACACAAGAAGCCCAGCCTAGCTGGTCGCAGCAGCAGACATACCAACCGGGCCAAACCCAAACCGGCCAACAGCACGTCGGTGGCGCAGCTGCAGCTGCCGCTGTCCAAGCGACTCAGCCGAGCTGGTCTCAACAGCAGACCTCGTACCAGCCGGGCCAGACCCAAACCACTCAGCAGCAGACGTCTTACCAGCCCGATCAAAGCCAGCACAGCAGCACCCAGGGTACCGCACAATCGAACCAGCCAGCTTGGTCTCAGCAGCAACCTCAATACCAACCATACCAGGCTGGCCAAGCCCAATCTAGCCAGCAGTCAAATCCCGGTACCCCCCAAGCTTCGGCTCCTTCCGCCCAACCCAGCTGGTCTCAGCAACAATCCGGTTACCAGTCTGGTCAACACCAACAGGCCCAGCAGCAGCATGGAGGCGACACCCAAGCTGCCAGTCAATACCAACCCTACCAACCCGGTCAGCAGTCCCACCCTGGTACCCCACAGCCACATGGAGGCGACACCCAAGCTGCCGGTCAATACCAACCCTACCAACCCGGTCAGCAGTCCCACCCTGGTACCCCACAGCCTACTGCCCCATCATCGCAGCCAAGCTGGTCCCAGCAGCAGCCTGCATACCAATCCGGTCAGCACTCGTACTCTCCAGCTCCTCAGGGTGTCAGTGAGCTAGGTCCGTCGAGCCCTCAGCCGAGTTGGAATCAACAACAGAGTCCGTATCAGCAGAGCCAGCCTCAGCAGCAATCGCACTCGAGCACTCCTCAGTCTGCTGCTCAGTCACCTTATACCGGCCAATCCTTCCCACCACCTCCCCCTGGACCACCACCAACTCAAGGTTCGACCCAAAGCCAAGCGGCGCCCTACTTCCCACCTCCTCCTTCGGAGCCTCAGCAGCATACCCAGGATGCCTCATATTCAGGCTCGAGGGGTGTTTCGGATTATGATTCGGGAGACCGTGAGAGAGGACCTGGCGGCAAGCCAGGCTCCGGATCCGTGCCTGGCTTCGTACCCAAGCGCTTCCGTGAAAACTTCGATTCGCTTCGCGGTGAGCTGGCTGGTCAGATTCATCAATACCAGGACCGCTTCGCCACCGGTAGTCTAGGACGACCCCAGCAGCGCGGAAACATGTCCTGCCAGATATTGCGTAGCTGTGGAAAATGGAGCAACGGCACTCCCACCGAGCACTCGATCCAAGATGCATATGCTGAGATCATCAAGCACAGTGAACACTTCGTCTATATCGAGAACCAGTTCTTCATTACGGCAACGGGTGATAAACAGAAGCCAGTCAAGAACCAGATCGGTGCTGCTATCGTTGAACGTATTCTCCGCGCCGCCCGCGCTGGCCAGAAGTACAAGATCATCGTCGTAATCCCCACCGTACCCTGCTTCGCAGGTGACCTGGCAGACCAAGCGGCTCTCGGAACTCGCGCGATTATGGAGTTCCAGTACAACTCGATTAACCGCGGTGGCAACAGCATCATGGAGCTGATTGCCAAGGAGGGATACAACCCTATGGAGTACATCCGATTCTACAACCTTCGGAACTATGACCGCATCAAGTATGCCGCTCCCCAAGGCGTTCCCCAAGGCGCTCCACAAGGTGCACCTCATGGAGCTCCAGGATACGGATCCGCTCATCGCCCTGCCTTTGACACTTCGGCCGCCTACCAATCGTACGGAGCCGCCCCTGCAGCAAGTCACAAATCTGGGTCTGGGCAGCTGGACACTGTGAGCTCGTGCTACATGCTCAACGGGCCAGACCTGCGTAGCCTCCCTTGGGACGGACCCAGCGAAGCGGAGATCAACGCGTTCGTGACGGAAGAACTATACGTGCACTCCAAGGTAAGATTCTTCCAAACAAACAACAACCCCCGCTTTCCCATTCCCATTCCCATTCTCATCATCGTCGATTAAGAATCTAACAACCGAACAGGTCATGATCGCTGACGACCGTATCGTCATCTGCGGATCTGCCAACATCAACGACCGCTCACAGGTCGGCGACCACGACTCGGAAATCGCCGTGATCATCGAAGACCGAACCCCCGTCCCATCCAAGATGAACGGTCAGCCCTGGCCAGCCAGTCGTTTCGCGTCGTCTCTCCGCCGCCACCTCTTCCGGAAGCATCTCGGCCTCCTCCCGCCCCAGAACTACGAGCAGCCCGAAAACGACCGCTTCGACTTCGAGTCCCCCGAGAGCCAGATCGTCGCGGATCCCTTGGCAGACACGTTCCTCAGCGTCTGGAACACCCGCGCGCACACGAACACTGGCGTCTACCGAGAGGTCTTCCACTCTGTCCCGGACGACACGGTGCGGAACTGGAGCACGTACAAGGAGTTCTACGGATACTACTTCAAGAACGCGGATAAGCAGGCCTTTGGTGAGGAGATGGATGGGCCGCCGGCGGCGTACAAGTACGGCCATGTGGTTTCGGAGAAATTCCCAGGTCCCGAAGGCGTGGCGCGAGTCAAGGAGCTGCTCAGCCAGGTGAAGGGGACTCTAGTGGAGATGCCATTGATGTTCCTCTGTGAGGAGGATGTGGCTGAGTCGGGGTTGACGCTTAACGATCTGACAGAACCGCTGTACACCTAAACCTAAGTTAGGGTCCGTCTGACGTCGAGTCTAGTTTCTTGGGTAGTTTCTTTGTTTCTTTTAAGATTTGTGGCAATTTTCTTGTCTTTTTTTTTCTCTTGGCTGTCTCTTTGTCCTTTGATGTTCTGGAAAGTAAGGTTGGGTTTTTCGGACGCCAAGTCGATATTGTTGTCGGCAGAACAATATGTAGTTCGCGTGTTCTGATTGGTCAATGCACCCTCTGCACCCTGTATCCTGCAATCCAACACCAGATTCCATCTAAAGCCTCCCAGGGTCTACTCTACCGAAATAGCCCGCTGTCTTTGTCTCGCGTGGCTGCCATGGCTCCAGGAAGGTTTCAACCTAGCTGTATCCCCTCCACACGTGGAAATGCAGTCTTTATCGCCCGTCTCAGGAACGAGGCTGCGATTCAGCATATCCACGAATCTCCAGCTCTCAAGAGCGAATTTCCCTTCGGTGTGCATTGAAACCCCTCTAAATGCCTTTACCCTCTTGGTCCTTCCCCAAGAACAATATCAAGCCTGACTCAACGCCACTCACATTCAACCCGGCGGCCACCCATTCAGCTCCTCCTAAGGAATACCATATTCACAGATGCCAGGTGATTGTTCCCCACCCTCCACGCGCACCTTGAATCATTCAGCTCGAGATATGCTTGGCCTTTTGGCCCTTTCTGGGTGTCAGGATAGCGTTCACGCGCATAACAAGCCCGCACACTTTGCCACCAGATGTAAATGGGTATAAATATCCCACTGTCCTCAGCCAGATCTATCCTTTTCTTTTCATCATCACAAACAGCCCGAGTTTACTACTCCACTACAATTACTGCTCTACAATCTTTTTGCTTGACGCAAAGACCAAACCAACTTACCAAAATGTCCCCAATCGAGAACACCCCCGTTCCAATCACTAAGGGTATGCATGCCACATCCTCATCACTCCTGTTCCCTCTATCTATCAGTATCCTAGATATAAAGAGTCTAACATTTCATCTGATGCAGCTTCTCCCGGCTCCGGCTGTGTGATTATGTAGATAATCACCCGGTAGCCCGCGCCTCCCGCGCCCTGAATCCTGTCCTTCAGCCAAGTTCAATGTCCACCAGTATCATGCAACAATCTGATATCTCCCTCAACCATCGACGCACCCTCGCCTTGCGCATATATCAAGATTGTTGCCAAGTATCCATCGAATCACATAAACCATGACACGCGCGAGGCGCCCTACAAACATCGCCGTGAGCGAACCATGAAGGAAAAAAAAAAAACGCCAGAAAATCGTCAAAAAAAAATCATAATCACCAGTATATATCACATCAACATGGTATATACCGCCTCTCATTTTATGAGGGAATGAAGAACCGAGCGGATGTATACGGGTCGATCACATCGAGCGGCGCAAATTTCCTTCCCTCTGGCTCTTCTTTCCTCAGTTTCCGATATGTGCTGCACGCCTGTCCTGCTCTCGCTGAGGCCTGTTGCAAGTTTCATTCAGGTCACGAACTGGATTTGCTTCGACTGCCTTTTGAACTTCAAGCAAAACTTCTCTTCAAATACCTTACCTCTCTTACCTCGACTGTGATTGCGATTGGATACGGCAATTCTCCTTCTCTGCAATTTGTTCCCGTTGCTTGTTACTTGTTGCTTCAAGTCTACGCTCCCTGGTACCGGTTGGGCATGGATAGGATTTGGGGATGTCATGTCTTCTCTTCCCTCTTACTTAGGATTTATCCATCTCCTCTTGAACGTCTTTCGTCTTTTTTTCTTTTATTATCTTTGGTGCCTAGTACTTTTGCTTGAACAGGATAGGTTTCTTAGGTCACGCTGGAATGAAAAATATACCCAAAGACTTTTCTCATGTGTCTCTGTAGTTTCTAGGCTTAGTACTATAGAGTCTTTCCATCTACTTACGGTAAACTACGGACTAGTCTGACAAGAATTAAGTCGTTAGTTAATTCGTAAGTCCACGTGTGTACTGACCCTGGAACTTAATCTATCTATAAAAATATTAAGAGTCAGCTGGACTCGGGTTCAGTGAATGATCGTGGCTTAGATATGTGTACCCGGTTAACCGGATGGGCGGGGTTTATGGTGCTGCAAGAAGGGAAGGGCGTATTCACACGCCTCGGCCTCTACAGGTCTATCGACCTTAGTTGTGAAGCGAGGTCACGGGCAAACGATGTAGTGTACAATTGTCATTTTGGGGCGGCCCAGTTTGTATGGACGAAATCGGGTACAAGCAACTGGCTCATGATAGCTACCTGATCAGGGTACGGGGGTTCCTAAGAGTTTACCTAGGTAACGGATAGGTCGAACAATGTAGTTCATAAATTCATTTCAGTCATACATATACGATTCTTAAACACATGATTTATTTACACGGGCAGTTCAGTTACTCGACAGTTGTCTCCTTCCGGATCGCATCCACACGTGCAATATCATCGGCGCTAGGCTCCTGCAGCTCCGCGTCTCCCAACACAAAGGCTTCGCTCACTGCGTCTTCGACTTGTTCCACGACATGGAGAATCAGATTCACAGACCGAGCTGTCCCGATCTTGACTGCGTCCTCACCCACTGAGGCTGCGATCTTTCCGTCGCCACCGTTCTCCGTCTGGTCAGCGATGAAGGCGCTGCAGGTTGATTTGACCGGGTCGAGGAATCGGCTGCGGAAGTAGGCGTAGGTCTTTTCTAGCTGTAATTGACTGCGGAGCTGTTTAGATGATATGAGGACATAGTAGAGGTTAAGCGCCGAGTGGATTGATGGGCTGAGTAATTGCGTGAATTTGACCCAGGAGGTCAATAGGTCAGAGGATATATCTATATCCAGAGAGGGAGAGGCGAAGATAAGGGGGAAGACGACGGAGAAGTAATGGGGGTTGAGGAATATGCTTGACCCGGAGGTTGAAGGTTCTTTGGCTGCCATTAGGATCTCGTTCTTGAGCCAGTCAATTGCCCTATCCTTGATCGTTCGATAGTGGTCGTCCTCTAACACCTTCCGAATGATCTTGAAGCGGGATATTTGAGAGGGGTTGGCGTGGATAACAGTTTCGGGAAGCCTCCGTACTGTACTGTACGTTTGGCGAACGGTACACGCTGTCAACGAAATGACAAAGTCTGTGAACCCCTTTTCATCTGACGGTGCTGGAACCGGGTCTTTAAGGGATAGGACGGCGAGAGCGAGGAGCGAGTCAAGGAGTACCTCCGGTTGCTCGAAGGCAACCTCATCCAAACTGCCGAAATTCCCAACGAAGTTATCCAAAACACGGGCTAGGTCGGGGTAGACCTTGATCGGAGGAATGGTTCCAGAGGAGAACAGCTGCGCGACCGCTGCCCGGGCGGCGAGTAATAGTAAAGCTGCGTGTCTTTCGAGAGGGATGTCCTCTGCCTTCTTCGGATGTTCTTCAAAGTCTAACGGTTGGGGTTGTGTCTCGGGCGCTTGTGTGACAACCTTCAAAAGCTCTGCGTCGGTCAGGCCAAAGTCTTGGGAAAGTGCCTATTCGAGTCAGTACACGGCCTGTCAGAAAACGAAAAATATCATACAGTAATCTTTGCAATTATGCTATCCCTCTCGCCCAATTGTTTATTCTCCACGTAGACATTGCTAGGTGATCCAGATCCCGGCATGCGCGTTTCTGGATGCAGCTTCTCCTGCATCCTAATGCCCCAGGACATTCCTGGGTCCATGGCACCTGAACAACTCAAGAGATATGACTTGAGAAGCTCAATCAGCCCAAATTGTAAGAACCGCCTAGTCAACGCACTTTCCTCGTCGCGAGCCGGACTAGCGGATGTGACCTCCGCTTCGGGATCCGGGGCTGATGCTTCGGCGACGCGCAGCACCGTCGAATCGCTGACCTGCCTCGGGGGTGGCGGAGGTCGCTTCGTGGGAGATACATCTCTGAGGAATTCTAGAAGCGCGATGGTGGTCTCATTCGTCGGCATTGAGTTGTATGCTTCCAGCGCAGCCTGGAGAGACGTTGCAAGGAACCGACTGGGCGATTTGGTCTTGATTCGCGAGTGCAGGGTCGAGAGCATCGCAACGAGAGTGTTGAATTTGGTGACGTGAAGCGGGACGCTCCCTGTCTCTGCATGTTCATTGCTGTTGCTCAGGTTGACGCCCTGCAGTTGCTTCTCCATTTGCTTGTCTGTGTCCTCCTCCTCGTCTTCGGCGGGGTGTAGCTGCATGAGAGCGTCGGATACGCGTAAGATGACCTCTCTAGGATTCCCAAGTCGCGCGACATCTTTCAGACACTCCTGGGACTCTGGAAGCATAGGGAGGAGGATCTTTACCAGGTCCCAGCCGATATTCGTCGTGAGAACCTCATCTTGCAGGAGCTTGTGGAGGATCGGCAGACGCGCGGGGGTCAACTGGTACTCGAGCAAGGTGAGGTAGGTGAGGTAGTCGGTGGCCGGGGGGAGAGCCTGGATAAGAGGGTCTTGTTCGGCCATTGGGATTGACTGATTGATGGAGGACATGGGATATGAGATGAAGAGAGTGGCAACGCGGGGAGAGGAGGGGAGGATGAAGGGTCTGGTCGTCGAAGCTGCGTCAGCTCATCAGTCTTGGCGGTTGAAGCGGGGCAGATGACATCACAGGTACAGAAACGTTTTCTGCACAACACATTCTACAGGACATATCAAGATACACCAAACATGCGGTGTACTCAGAGTAACACCAGGATCCATAACCTGTAACTCAATTACTAACTCTGTAAGCTATCAATGCACAGCAGCGCTAGTTCGCTCAATTATTGGGTTGTTCGCGCGTTGCTCCAGCTCATCTGGACTATTACATACGACTATCCTTCCTACAAGTATAGACACTATAACTATCCTCGTTTCAATTCAAATATATCTAGACATCCCACGTCGTGTGTGGACACGAGAAGCCCAGTATAAATGCGGATCTCATATCCGTGGTTGGCCACGTGACGTGGACCCTGATGATCCCATGCTTGGCTTGAGTTTATAATAGTAGGAAATCAGAATACGATGATATGACTAAAGTTATTCCAAATTCTAATGGTTATTGTGGTTATGGAAGAGCATTCGCTCTTTTTACTTCCCGCGTGGCGGCCACGCGCAGGGACCATTCTGTCTTAGGAAGTTAACGGGAGTGGGTCTGCCACAGAACCATCAGTATAAAACTATAAAACTAGGGCTTCTCTATAAGACGAACAAATCTGCGCTTCTGCCCATCCACCTTTCAATTCCCGAAACTCAAGTCTGTCATTTTTATATCGACTCTCATCGTTTCTCTCTCTTAAATCCCCAGCTCCGAAATCCCCCACCTTAATAGCAATGACCGCCCAGATCCTCAAAGCTGCACGCATAGCACCGGAAATCTTCCAACTCCGACCCGACTACCGCGCCCTCCTCCTAGTAGTAGATGGAATCCCCCCAGGCCCCAGCGACACAACCAGCGAAGCCCTTCTCCTCGAAGCCGAAACCCACGTACGTGAACTGCTCGCACAGCACCCCATACCCGAATTCCCACACCTCGCCGCATGGCGCGAAGCATACAAATCCTTCGGCGCCAAACCCAACAAAACAAGAAACAGTCTGGAAGCGCTATCCCGACGCGTCACAGCAGCAGCAGCAGGTGGCGGTCTCCCGCGCGTGAACCGGTTAACGGACATCTACAATGCGATATCGGTGAAGCACCAGATTCCGCTGGGTGGCGAGGATCTGGATAAATACGAGGGTGCGCCCTTTCTGGTTCGTGCGACTGGGAATGAACCGTTTCAGACGTTTTCTGGGGGCGAGCCGCAAACTGAGTGCGCGGCGCCTGGGGAGCCGATTTGGTGTGATGGGGCGGGGATTACTTGTCGGAGGTGGAATTGGAGGCAGGGTCCGCGGACGGCGTTGACGGATGAGAGTCGGCGTGTGTTGTTTATTTTGGATGCGTTGGAGCCGCTTGGGGATGATGGTTTGGTGAAGGCTGCTGAGGAGCTTGCGGCTGCGCTGAAGGGTCTTTCTACGGAAGTGCAGGCGGCATATAGAATTCTTGGTGCTTCGGGAGAGACTGACGAAGTGAAGTTGTGATCTGATACAGAAGAAAATATTGTTGATGACGTTGCATAGAACAGGTAAAATGGTTAAAAGCAATGCAGATCGTAGGCTTAGCATCGGGTAGCTTAGCCCTAGTTCGTAGAGGCAATCTTTAATGACGACGATCTTAGATGCCCATGCCAAGGTTATCAAGTCAGTCGCACAATTTTGACTTAAACGCTTAAATGTGCCTGTGATGAGTCTAGCCAGTAATGCGGGGAAGGGCATGCGTGTATGGCAGGGAAAACTTAGGGCTCTCAGCAAGACTCCGCCGAGCCGGCTGTCAAGGCTTGCATGCGAAGCGCATGTGATGGCTTCATCTACTTGCCAGAATTCCTGCAGCCTAACTCCACGGGATTCTCGTCTCAGCAGATCCACCTATCCAGACGGGCGGGTCGACATTCTTCAGCCCAATCTCCGGCGGATAGAAGCAAGGATGATGCGATGTTTCTCCGGTGCGCCAATCAAGGCGATGGGGCCGGGGCTAGACCCAATGCACTATATACACCGCGAGAGAGGTGGGCCGTGAGGAGTACCAACAACACCGCTCTTAATATATCTATATTGTCCAAGGCTTTGCTGTAATGACGGCGGGCGCCACCGGGTGAGCGGACTCGGGGCTGTTCTCCGTATTGGATGTGGATGCTACGGAGGGTCAATTATAAAAGAGACTTGCCTCCTGGAAGTTCTATCACCGGTTTTCCATACTTCTCACCAAGTCAAAAATTGTATCAGCTCAAGATGAGGCTTAGTGCATTCATTCTGCTGGCTGTTGCTACCTGCACCAGCGCCGCTGGGGTTACAGGAGCTGCGGAGGGCTTTGCAAAGGGCGTTACTGGTGGAGGTAGTGCGACTCCAGTGTATCCAGAGACCACTGCCGAGTTGGTTTCGTATCTTGGAGATAGCTCAGCGCGAGTAATTATCTTAACCAAGACGTATGCATCAACCCTACGCCGTGTGCTGTATGACCGCTAACCAGGGCCCAGTTTCGACTTCACCGGCACTGAAGGCACTACAACAGAGAATGGATGCGCACCGTGGGGCACTGGATCTGCTTGTCAACTTGCGATTAATAAGAATGACTGGTGTACGAACTATCAACCAGATGCCCCGACGGCTTCCGTTACTTAGTGAGTCGCCCCTGGTCCTGTTAACTGTACAGCCGGGAACGACATACTAAGCAGGCGATCAACAGCGACAATGCCGGAGTGCTGGGCATTACAGTCAAATCCAACAAAAGCCTTGTAGGCCAAGGCTCCAGCGGTGTTATCAAGGGCAAAGGTCTTCGGATTGTGAGCGGTGCAAGCAACGTCATTATCCAGTAGGTTACTCCATCCCATCCTATCTCAGCAATAACTAACCAAGCCCAGAAACGTTGCAATCACAGACCTCAACCCCAAATATGTCTGGGGCGGAGACGCAATCACCCTCAACGATGCCGACCTGGTCTGGATCGACCATGTCACGACCGCGCGCATTGGCCGCCAGCATCTTGTCTTGGGAACGAGCGCCTCGAACAGAGTGACGGTTTCTAATTCCTACTTCGACGGCACCACTTCGTACTCCGCCACCTGCGATGGGTACCACTACTGGGGCATCTACTTGGACGGCTCAAACGACCTGGTTACCCTGAAGGGGAACTATATCTACCACATGAGCGGTCGTAGCCCTAAGGTCGCTGCGAATACCCTTCTTCACGCGGTAAGTATCCTTCCCCTATTTTCACTATCTATGAACCGTCTTCATACTAACACCGCTCTCCTCCACAGGTAAACAACTACTGGTACGACTCCTCCGGCCACGCATTCGAGATCGACTCTGGCGGCTACGTGCTCGCAGAAGGCAACGTGTTCCAGAACATCCCCACGGTCGTAGAATCCCCCGTCAGCGGCCAGCTGTTTACCTCGCCGAATTCAAACACGAATCAAGTCTGCTCAACGTACCTGGGCCATACATGCCAAGTCAACGGATTCGGCAGCTCGGGCACATTCAGCCAGGCGGATACGGGCTTTTTGGTGAATTTCCAGGGAAAGAACATTGCCAGTGCAGAGGCATATACTGTTGCGCAGAGCAATGTCCCGTCGAATGCGGGGCAGGGGAAATTGTGAGGGTTGAATATTCGTATTTGAGCAAGGAACCTTTGGCTGTCGTATATAAGTGCCTAGAAAATTGGCTGGAGCTGGACGTCCATCGTTCCTTCCTGAATGCTGTATCAGGTCTTGCTTTTCGGGAAAAGTGCAATGGAGAAACTTGAAAGGTCGTTCCTTCTAACCCTAGCCCTCCATCGCACCTTCCCTAAACCACCGCATAGAGTCTAATTCGATTACCTCAGAAGGAAAGAGCACCGGGATGGACTTGACAAGTGACATCTATCGCTCCTTCCAATTGAGTAAGACGGATAGGTAGGTACATACTGCGTTGTACCTAAGTTGTAGTAGGTAGCCAGGCCTCGGAAATCAATAGAAAGACTAGAAGACGGTTCTAGTAATATATACTTACAGAGATGAGAGCACCCAAAAGAAAATTAATATAATACAGCATCCACTCTGTCCCTACTCCGTCCATTCGTAGTCCGGCACTTTATAATCATCCGAATGGGCAGAAGACGCGCCGAAGAATTTTTGAAAGAGCGCCGGTATCCTGCTCCAGCATATAAATGCAAAAAAAGCGTTTCGGAGCCATAAACCCCAGGCCGTCTGAGGCGCCAGTATCCCCGGTATAAAAGGTGGAATCTTTTGCATCTCGTTAATGAAAGGCTGCATCTGCTCCTCGTAGCCCTTCAGAGCTTCCGGTACATCTCTCCCGTTCTTGCAGATCTCACCGGCTAATATGTACGCACCGGTAAGGGCGAGACTGGTGCCCGTACCAGTGGGACCGGATGCATATCCTGCATCGCCAACCAGCACAAACCGCCCGTTAAGCAGAGCCGGCGGCTTGACCTGGACCATCTCGCTCCCGTAAAAGTCATCCGCATCCAGCATGCCCTTTATGACCTCGTCGCACTTCCAGCCCGCTCCACGGAAGTACTGGGCCATGTATTCTTTGAGGGCATCGGCTCCTAGTTTGTTGGCTTCACGGAATGGTTTTGCGGCTTCGTGGGCGTTGCGTGGGTTGATACCCATCATTGCAACGCGGGTTATGCCAGATGAGTCGGATCCCATGCAGATAAAGCGGCCTCCAGGGGCACTGTATGCCTCTCCTATTTGGCCCCCATTGAGCAAGTCCTTCTTTATGGAGAAAAAGACTACCCAGGAGTTTAGTGAGTGTATATAGTCCCGGATACCACAACCAAGGCCCATAGCGCGAGTTCGTGATGTGGCGCCATCACAGGCCACAACTAGATCGTATTCCGTGGCTGGATATCCGTTCATAAACTCGACCGTAGCAGGCCCGTTACTCCGTTCATCTTGCTGTATAGAGGAGACTTGTTCGCCGAAAACATACTTGATGTTCTTGTGGGTCTTTGTAAGGTCGAAGAGAATGCGTGCTAGGTCACCACGGAGAATCTCATACTCAGATATGAGAGACTGTTGATTAGCATCCCCTGTAGGCGCGATGGTTCCGTAGGGCGTGCCGTTCTCGCGGACGAGGCTGATGCCCTCGACAGGCAGGGTATTTGCTCGTACTGCCTCTTCCATCCCGGGCATCTTCCGCATTACAGAGACGCCAGATGTCCGAATATCAATATTTTGGCCATTTGGGCGTATCTGTGAAAAGCGCTCGATAATTGTGACCTTTGCGCCGGCTTTGGCGAGCCAGTAGGCTGCCGTTGGTCCTGCGATGGATGCCCCCACGACGAGAACCCTCAGGTTTGACATACCGATGGTCTATGAGATAAATGGAATATAGCGACGACAATCCCAGTACTATTCTCTCAGAGAACAAGCCCCCGGGCCGATGCAATATATGGCAGTAGGCGAGCGTCTTCGGATTGTAGGGCCCGAGGCGCTGTGGCTGGTTATTGGGCGAGACGTGCGGGTCGGGCTTCATGATCCCGAGTTTCGGTCGCCAAGACCCGAGCAACAGACCAATAACAGCAACAGTAGTCCAGCCTGGGAACTATAGGTAAGGTACACTCAGAAGTTAGGACGAAGTAGCTACTAGCTTGCCTGCGCCTGTTGGTCCTGCATCAATTGGTCCCAGAATACCCAATCGTCAACATCGAAATCTAGACCGCAGTCTACTCCGGAACTCGGTTGTTCCAACGGACTGCCAAGTAGTATATTTGTGCCGCTCGTATGCCCCAGGCAAGCTAATGATGCCGCGCAATTTCTGTGACGCTCCACCTGTCTACTTTCCCTTGTTCCCTGCAGAGTCCTCAAAGTTGCAATGAAGGCTGGCTCTGTGGCACCGCTGTCTTGCTGATAGGAAACCCAGGCCTTGAGCGCAAGGCGTTGGAGAGTCACATACAGCGCTTGCTTACTTTCAAACAGCTCGTCATGGTTTTCGTATAGTTGTGCTACACTCTTCCAGGCAGTCTCAACTTCAACGGGTGAAAGCAGATCGCGCCTTTTCGATAACATGGTCAGGATGAAAACGAACGAGTCTCGCGTACCCCACAAAAAGAATGGTCTGACGTGCCATTGATATTTGCTGATTCCGATATGCGAGTGGACAGTCGCATCAGTATCCAGAGTCTTCTGCGCAAGCTGAAACATTTCCTTCCGTTCGGCGTCAGTAGCAGTCTGGTTCCTGATTTTTGGGAGCCGGATTTTGAGGCGCAAGGCTGTGATTCCCGACCGGGCAAGGCCGATAGTGAGGTAATGGAGCGGGTTTACAATATCGCAGTAGCGTATAAACTTCTCCTCGACTTCGCTTTCCGCCTCACTGATGACCTTCTCTGCTTCACGGTGATTGGGAAAGCCCAGAGGAGCGCCGCCGTTGATCGGGGTTCCGGCCCTAGCCAGCTTTTGCCCAAGACATGCGCGTGACAGGCAGAAAATCATCTCTGTCGCGCCCTTCTGCTCGACTGGCTTCTCGGTCATTCCCGGCCAAATTTGATCATCATTGATGTTGAGGGGAGGCTTAGTGTCCCAAGACTCGGGCAGTGTCATCATGGCGGTGCCTGCAGACTGGCTTGCTCTACCATCAAGTGGGAAAATCTGGTAGAAAAGGCGTCGTCTCATTTCGACTTCGAATGGTGGCAGGTCTAGTTTGTCTCCATCTTGGTGTAACCCCATGCGTTGCGCTATGCGAACTGCGACCCCAGTCAGAATATAATACGTATGCGGATCGTACAGATTGCGACTGGATAGAAGGAAGAGGTAATAAGCTTGAAGAACAGCCATCTCAGTTGTCTTTAGGAAAGACGCATTCACGAGAGCTTGTCGTGCAGCCGAGTGATATCGCTGCATCAGGGTAGAACGCGCTTGTCGGAACTGATCGGTACACTCCTCTTCTGTTATTGAAAACGCCGCGACGTAGTAAATCGCAAATAGTAAGCACTCGTCGGATTTTGATGCCGTTTCAGGTCTCTGTGACACAGATTCAACTATCTTGGTGACAGAAGGAATGTGCAGGATCTTGCATATGGGTTCTACATTTTCTGTATGCATATTCCACAACACCAGGGCGTCCTTGTGGTTTGGGTGGTGCTGAAGAAGGCTCTGCCCCGAGCCCATGAAGGCGGCGGCGGTCAAAGGGTCCAATACTACAGGTCTAGAGATGCCAGCGCAACCTGGGAGCGTTTCGTCCTCTTCTTCATCGGACACGTGTTGCATCTCATCGTCTTCCAGGCTATACCAGAAATGACTGTCGATATATCTTGACCTTCCCTGGCGGGTCAAAAGCTGGCCGGTTCTCGATTTTTCGGGGTCCGCGGGACACACAGACGGTGTCTCCTTGGACGACGTCGATGTCTCGGCGTCCAGCAATCCATGCTGCTGCAAAAGGTGCTCATATCGATCTAGTCTTTCGAGCTTTTCAAGGGTATCGAGACTGAGTTTTCGTTTGCGATGGCGCGAATTCGGTTCGTGGTAAATGCACTCTCGCCCGCTTTTCCGACACCTAGAACAAATCGGCGAAGTTTTGTCGCATTTGACCTTTCGCTTCGCACAGGTCTGACAGGCACTTGGCATTGGGCCCGATGAAGCGCTCGAGTTGCCGGGATCCGATCCTGGCTGGGCAGTGGGTGCCGGAGCAATGGGAGCGAACCCACTGTGTTCTGGGCCTGGCCCATTGGTAGCAGCCATCGGTGTTCGTGCCGCACTGCCGATCATGAAGTCCGTAGAGCCTCGTTGCTCCGATCGTCAAACATTAAATTCATAGATACCGAGCAAGGATTTCCTACATTGGCATGCGGGAGAAGTGGTATACGCAGGAAGAATGATGGTAAATTAAAAGTTCGGCGACTATGACTAATGTACACACTGGCGATCAGCTGATTCGGCGCTGGTGAATGGCAGGGATGTCAGGCCAAGCAAGGCTGAAGAGCCAAGCCACCCGATTTTTGGGTCGTTTTGCGATGATCCACTTTCCCTTATAAATCTTATGCTGGACTGAATCAGGTTCCAACCGAAAGGCCCAAGCTTGTACCTGAACTCTACTCCGGAGTAGGCCCTGCACGACCCCGGATCAACAACGAGTCAACGACCATGCCACGGGGACTACGACCAGGAACCGCGAGCACTGACCCCCTGTCAAACTGAAAGCCGGAACTCTCTACTGCGCATTCAGGATGACTACCTACCTGGGTAGTTGTGGCCAACCATCCTTGAAGCTGCGGGAGTTGCCGGTTGAGCCGACGCCGTTAGCGGCCGCTGATTGGGGGATGCCAGGGCCGTTCCAAGTTGGATGACTCGAGAAATCAAGCAAGTTCGGCCCAAGCGGAGAGTTTTTTTCGCCCTGGACTCCATCAACAAGGCGTTAGTTCCTGCGACTATACCATGAAGAGTAAATCTACCTCTCGATCCGGCATATGCTTGATTTTCACAAGGCGTTTCCTCGATCCGTGCCCTACCGATTTTCCGCCCTCCCTCCATCTCCCCTTCTCGTCCATCCCTTTCTCCTCTTCCCTAATTGCGCTGCCGGCGTTCCTTGTATATTAGACCCCTCTGCCCGCAGCGCCGTGAGCTCGTTAGTCCCAGTCCGTTGCGCCTTTACTCCCTGACCGACTGTCGATCGATCTATCCGGGCTATCCGGCTGCTCCGGCTCGTACCTTTACTGCTCGCAGTTGCTGTCTCTCCTCGCTCTCATCTTCCACGGGAATTTTGGACCTTCGTATACTATCCGGTTCTAGCAGCACCTAAGAATCGAATCGCGTATCTCTCACTGCTTGAGCCCCGTCCTGTGAATAATCTGTCGTACGCCGAGTGCTTGATATCCGACCACACCAAGCTCTAGGGGGTGGGAGAATACTCGTCGTGGACTACAAAGTAATGCCCCTAATTCAAGTTAGGGGAAGGCAAAGGGTACACAGAGATCAAGCAGTAGTCGGGAGGTGCGACCAGCTTCTAGAGCTGCCACGCCCTTTCTCAACGCGGAAATGGCAACCGAAATGCAGTCCTTCTACACGCCCGCAACCTCCTCCCACATCTCCTCCCATGGCACCGCCGCTGTCGATGAGCTTATAAACAAATATTCCTCCACCATGGCCACGGCGACATGTCACTCAAGCAGCCATACCAGGCGCAAGACGCGGCGCAATATCCTTCAGCGCGCCACGGACCGCGTACGCCTAGAGTACTACCGGTACGAGGTCACCTTCGGCCTCTATGTCATGACACCAGCAGAAAAACTTGTCGCAAACACATTTGTGTTCGTTTTTCTCAGTCTCCTGCTCTGGGCTTTGCTGGTGTATTTCCCGGCCTTGCTTTACCAGAAGCTGTCTCGTCTCGTCTGGTTGTTGACCGGCCAGAGCAGTGAAGAGATGGGAGCTGCCTTGGGGATTTTGGATACACACGCAAATTCAACACCGCCATTTGCTTCCGAAAGAGCATCGTCATGAGTGGGACTTATGCATGATTGTCCGCCTGTTGTGGCACGCATCACCGATTTTGACTATTTATTTTGTTCCGCCCCGTATCTGGTTAATTTTTTTTTTCCGGACTCGGGTTTAGCATGGAAGGTATATACCTATATGACTCTAGAAGTGATCGGTAGTCCGCCTGCTAACTGACGCGTCTTGCGCAGTACCCCACTATCGTTCGCTACATTTTGGAGTTTGGCGCAATTGTTGTTTCCTAGAATTACCCAGCTGACGAAACGGACTCGTCACGCTATAATGACTTGATTGAGGGACCGGCTTATACCGCGAGAATGACTCCCCGAATATAATGACAGATAACGCGTCTTCAAACGGCCTCCTTGGTGCAGTTGCTCGCCTACCGAGAAGCATAGCTTGCCGTCTTTTTCGATACCTCCCCTCCGCTTTTTTTATTTTTTTATTTTTTTTTTTCCTGTTTTGTTTAATGTCTCGGTGCCTTGGATTCAACGGCCGAACCAGGAGGGTCGCGACGATGATTGCTCGGTGTACATTGTATACCCGAGTGGTTGTCGATGTATAGTGCAGATCCGCCATATTGGATTAGTGGGGTTATTGTTAGAGGTCGGATAAGGTACAATAATGCATAATTGTAAATATCACCCAGCCATTGAGCATAGTGCCGCGTTTTAGGCTATAGATCTTCATACTCTGTAGTTCGTCCGCGACTTGACGTTGCTAGCCATGCCAAGTCGAATTTGGCCGTCGGATCGTTTGTAGTTGAACACGAGCCTCAGCCACAATGGCGATAAAAATAAATGAATCATGACAACACCAGCCACGAGTCCGCGGCATGCTCAGCCGTGTCCATTGCTAGATTGATTAGGACCATGACCAAAAGCTGAGCCTCCAAAACCCACTTCAGGCCTAGGCTGGCACGCAGGGCTGGAGTGATGGAGCTCCTGCCAGCGAAGATGCTGACGCAGCTCGCTGGATCGGCACCCCAAATCCCAAAAATAGCGGCCAGCAAAACGACTGCCTAACTGCCGGACCGCGCGACCACGCTCTCTTTTTCTTTCGCTGCTCTGCTTCATTTTGTCTTTCCATCTGTCGCTTTCTTTTCTCGCTATTTGGCACTCGTTTCTTTGCTTGCCATCGGATCCTGTCTCGACTTCACCCTCGCGCTACTGTTCCGCGTGGTGTCTCTCGCTCGTCTGGTTCAGGTCCCGTTCCAGCCTCGGAAGTTGTTTATTCCAGTGGGAGCTGAGGCCCCTGTCTTTTTGAGCGACTGAGGCGCCCGTCCACCAACCGCAACACGGCGGTCTCGTATTCTTACCTTTGTTACTGAACCGATAGAGTCCGGGCAATTTCTTTGTTCAACCCGGCACGGTTCTCAGACCATCAAATCCATCCCTTGCCGCCGCCCGCGAGCGACCCGTCACGATGGCCGCCCAAGGCTACTACAACGGCGCGCACAGTAACCCTCCTGCATACGACCACCACGAACCGCCCACCGAGTCGTTCAACAGGGTCTCGCCCTCACCCCGTCCGAGCCCCAGTCCCGTGGGATTCAGTCACAACGCCGCTCCTTACTACCAGTCTCCAGATGATCTCCACGATCCGCATCACCTTCGTTACAGCCAGCAATCCATCGGCTCGGACAGCGGGGCATATGTTGCTGGAGGGAGGATAAATGAGAACGACCAGTATGCAGAAAATATCCCTCTGAAGTCCGCAAATCCATACGACAATCAGCCTCCATACGACCATCCACCTCCGGGTCAGCCTTGGATGCAGCAACCCACTCACTATGCGCCGGACCCTGCCATGATGGAAACGCAGACGCATCCTCCGCAGAAAAAGAAAAAGGGCTTCTTCAAGAAGAAGATCGCTTTTGTCACTTATATTTTAACGGCCGCTCAGATTATTGTGTTTATTGTCGAGTTGGTAAAAGCTGGTAAGTCGTTTGCGGAGTGTATAGACAGGTTCGGTCTAACTAACTTAATAGCCCAACTTACTGGGACACCGGTCCAAACGAAACCGCAATTCAACCCGATGATCGGTCCATCGCCATACGTCCAAATCAACTTGGGTGCGAGATATGCCCCTTGCATGAAGAACGTCCCTCATGTCCAGAACAATACCAATCCCAACGGGTTCTTCTTTCCCTGTCCGAATACTACAAGTACTGAGGCGGCATGTACACTCTCCGAACTGTGCGGTTTTAGCGGAGTTCCGAACCCAGTACCCAACGGTTCTCTCGACGATAAGCCTGCCCCGAATCAGTGGTACCGTTTCATCATCCCCATGTTCCTTCACGGTGGGTTCATTCACATCGGTTTTAACCTCCTGGTCCAAATGACTATGGGTGCGGATATGGAACGGATGATAGGATGGTGGCGATATGGGTTGGTATACTTCTCCAGCGGAATTTGGGGGTTCGTCCTTGGAGGGAACTACGCCGGTCAGGGAGAACCGTCTAGTGGTTGTTCCGGTGCGCTTTTCGGAATTCTCGCGCTCTTCATATTGGATCTTCTCTACGGATGGAAGGATCGTGAGAGCCCTTGGGTGGAGTTTATCATTATGATTCTCGGTATTGCAGTCTCTTTTGTGCTGGGCCTGCTGCCGGGGTTGGACAACTTTTCCCATCTTGGCGGATTCACCATGGGCCTTGCGCTTGGACTGTGCGTTATGAGGTCTCCGAATGCACTGCGTGAGCGTATTGGACTCGCGCGCAGCCCTTATGTCGCCATGAGCGGCGGCGTTGCCACAGAAAACCCCGACCCGGCCGCAAACAAGGCGGATGGTTCCAACTATGGCGGTTTCAGCAAATACAGCCCCAAGGGCTTTTTTGCCGGCCGGAAACCTCTATGGTGGGCTTGGTGGTTGGTCCGCTTGGGCGCGTTGGTTGCCGTTGTTATTGGCTTCATCCTGCTCATCATAAACTTTTACAAGTATCCGAGCTCAAATTGCTCCTGGTGCTACAGATTCAGTTGTCTGGTAAGTATCCGCGCCTTTGTTGGGATCCCTGAACCCCGCTAATTACTATTCTGTTTTTAATAGCCCGTCAATGGCTGGTGCGAACAAGGAAATCTGAACCCTACCACCCAGAAAACCACCAATTCCCCCAATTAGCGTTGTGGCATGTATACTGATTTTATACCTACGCATTCTATCCCCCACTTCCACCATAATTCTTATTTCATGAAGCCGGGTGAATCGGCCAAGTACCATATATCATTAGCATTACGAACCTCCATACCATATCTTGGGCGTTAAAGGGACTGGCAGTTTTGCTATTGGCGGGTTCAGGAACCGCGAATTTCCTAAGCTTGTTTATATCATGAACAATATACAAATAGTAGTCCCAAAATAACAAGGGGACAATACACGAACAATAGCCAGGCAACACTCAGTAATTGTTCTTCAATGTGGGACATTGTATACGTAGCGCTCTGAGACTAGCATATCAGCTGCGCCCCAGCCGCGTGGCTGTGGCGGTGTACCTAATTCCGGGATCATCACGATCTGGGCCAAGACCGTCTCAATAATGTGAGCTCACCTCGAGCCTTCTCAGCTTTCTCCTTCGACTTTTCCGGACCATCTCGCTTTTGTACATTATTCTTCTATCGTTCTCGGATTCACGCAGCGTGTTTCACCAATAATTATTTTGAACCGCTGACGCTCTTTTTTTCGCCTGTCTTTCGCCGCTGCCTATCCTCCCCGCACCATTACCGTCAAATGCAACATACGCAATGATCTCGCACCCTTTGTAACCACGTCGCGCATCGTTTTCTGCCCTTCCACCTATACGCTGGTTGCACTTCTATACCTGTGATGGCCACATTGGCTATGTCGACACCCTCGTCGCCGTCGTGGCCGAAGCGCCGGTCCAAGGCTTGGGCTATGCGCTGCGAACGATACTGTTGCATGGCCGCGACTTACTTCCCGTTGGCATTCGTCTATAGCTTGACAACATGGGCTGTGTATGTCGAGGCTAGCGTTGGTTTGAAACCTACGAGTAGTCCCTGGATTGGTAAGCCAATATGAGCTCCTGGGGTATATGGTAAACCGCATGCTGACGGGCTCTTATCGTTGTAGGACTACCAACCTCGATTCTTGGAGTCGTCCTCTATCTCGGCCTTAATATATCTTATACAACCGCCGTCTTTACCGATCCTGGCTCGCCCCTGGGGAATAGCGCGCGCGGCAACGACCGACATCAGTACAGCGCGTTACCGATCACCGAACTGCCAGAGTATACCTCCTTCACCGTGAACTCGACAGGAGGATCACGATTCTGCAAGAAATGTCAGTGTCCGAAACCTGACCGGGCACACCACTGCTCAACATGTAAACGCTGTGTATTGAAGATGGACCATCACTGTCCGTGGCTGGCGACCTGCGTCGGATTGCACAACTACAAGGCGTTTCTTCTTTTCCTTATTTATACATCGCTGTTTTGCTGGGTGGATTTTGCTGTGTCGGCTCTCTGGATCTGGACGGAGGTGTTCAATGACACCCAATATATGGATGGCATTCTCCCAGTGAATGTTGTGCTGCTTTCCATTCTCGGCGGTATTATTGGATTGGTTTTGACGGGGTTCACGGCTTGGCATATCAGCCTTGCTGTTCGTGGTATGACCACGATAGAATGTTTAGAGAAAACCCGGTACGTCTCGCCGCTGCGGAAAGCGCTGGACCGCCACCGCTACGAGAGCCTACTTGGCAACAATGATGCTCGGAATGGCGACGAACACCAAGCCAGTCTCGGCGGTCGGCTGCAAGACTACGGAAACCAGATCCTAGATGCACACGCGAATGCCATACCCGGCGTGACTCGGCCAGAGGAAGGCGAAGAGTCAACACTTGGATCGGAGAACATGACACCCGCGCAACAAGCCCTGTCCCGCTCGTACGCCGATCTAGAGCGACAACGCGAGCATGACCGGTACGAAAACTACCTATCGGAACTCGACAACGAAAAGATGCCAAATGCGTTCGACCTAGGCTGGAAGCGGAATCTGCTGCATCTCTTTGGCGACAGGCCTCTATATTGGTTATTGCCGAAGCCCACGACAACAGGTAATGGGTGGGACTGGGAGCCGAGCCCGAGGTTTCTGGAGGTGCAAGAACGGGTACGTCTGCGCCGCGAGCAAGCGGCCGAAGAACAGCGACAGCATGATCGGGATCTGTACCTGCGAAACATGAACAACGGTCGCAGTTGGCTGGGCACGGATATTCCACAGCCGCAGGGACGCACGCCGGACCAGTATCTGGCCAGTGCGAGTGATCCAGATCGGCCTACTACAGGAGTCTCGATGAAGACACTTCCGCCAATGTCTCCGCGGCCGCGGCCGGGTGAAGGCAGTTATGGAGATGATCTTGATGACGAGGGTTTTACCCTCACTCCTAGCCATGGCAAGGGATCGGTAAATACAGGTTCACGGGATGATGACTGGCGGGACTGGGACTAAATATATGTATTTTGTGAGCGGGCGTTTAAAATTGTGCTTGTTTTCTGTATCCATAGGGTTGTTCTGGTCGGAGTTTGTCAGTTCATAGATTGGTTTTGTGCCTGGGATTTCAGGCATCACTTCAGGTATTCGCAATCAATCCGATTCCGCCAGCTTGCATCAACTCTCATTTATCTTCCTTTCTTCCCCTCCAAACCATCTCTCTTCGCGAACTCTCGCTCAATTACCTCTCTTTGTAATTTGCGCTATCCTAGCTGGTCTTGGAACTGTCGTGCCCCTCTTAATAATCGTCATCCCACGTTGCGACAACAAACGCCCCTACAAGCTCTATCTCGCCACGACCACCGACCACCGACCAACACATCAGTGGAAACACCACCATAAAACCCATCCAATACATACCAACCCCATACCCGAATACACAAATCAGAGAGAAATACAACATGTCCCGCTCCCTCCGCCGGCTCATGAAAGAAGCCTCGGAGCTCTCCTCCTCCCCCTCCCCGCACTTCCACGCCGGCCCAACCTCTGACTCAAACCTCTTCGACTGGCACTTTACACTCGCCGGTCCGCCACCACCATCTCCCTACGCTGGAGGGATCTACCACGGCCGCATCGTTCTCCCAGCCACGTACCCGCTCCGCCCGCCCTCCTTCCGCTTCCTTACCCCTTCAGGCCGCTTCGAAGTCAACCGCGAGATCTGCTTGAGTATATCAGGGCACCATGAAGAGTCGTGGCAGCCGGCGTGGGGAATCAGGACTGCGTTGCTTGCGATTAGAAGTTTTATGGAAGGGGATGCGAGGGGGCAGGTTGGAGGGTTGGAGGGGGTGAGTGATGAGATTAGACGGCAGTGGGCGGGGATGAGTCGCGGGTGGTGTTGTGAGGTTTGTGGGGGGAGGAGTAATGAGGAAGTTTTGAGGGAATGGAGGGGATTCTGTGTTGAGCAGGGAGTTGATGTTGAGAAGGAGGAGGATGTTGAAGGGGTGCCGGAGGAGTTGAGGATTGGGATTGGGAAGAAGGAGAAGGGTGAGGGCGAGGCAAAGGAGGGAGAGAATGGTTCCGCCACTGCATCTGCTGATGGTGTGGTCAATGCTGCTACGGACAGGCCGTCAGATGGACCTACAACAGACGCCGCGGGAAAGAGCACGAATACATCCGTGCCAAGTGAGCCTGGCGAGAGTGCTGCACCTCCGTCAACAACGGCCCAAGCACCGGTGTCTGCAAATACACGAGCACCGGTACCGATATCGCCAGCCGCCACACAACAGCAGCCACGACCGACCCTTACTAGGGCATCAGCTCAGCCCGCGCCAGTGGCCTCGCAGGATAGTCCATGGCTGGACCGGGCTATATTCGGCGTGCTGGTCGCGCTGATTCTGATGATTCTGCGGCGGTTTGTCAACGTCGAAGATTAGATTGTGTTTTGATATGATCGCGTTGGATAAGATAGCGGGCGTTTGATAAATAGTTGAACTGGGTAGCTAGGAATGTATTTTTTGACATGTTTTCTTCTGAGACTAGGGAGGCCTATCCCCCAGCAGTGTTCAGCAAAAGTCCTATACTTCGGGACCAGGACCGAAGGCTTTGCCAGAGGAAGGAACGACCGACACCTCCTTCCTTGACTGGCCAAGTCGTGACTGCTGCAGTTGCGCGCTCGTTGACTTGCGGAAAGAGCTTTCTCTATTGTATCCTACGATGCTCGCCCCCTTCAGCCCAAGCTCTCTCTCCTCTTTAACTCCTGCGGATTGCTCGAACTTCCCTCAATCATACTTACCCCTCTGCGTCTAAAATGGCGCCCTCTCTTCTCAGGCGCGTGAAAGACGCTCAGCTCAAGAAGCCCAGCCAGGCAGTTCCTACCCTGGAATCGCCCACCTACAAACTGAGTTCCCAATTGTCGCAGTTCTTTCCTCCGTCCCCTGCATTCACTGAGAAAGATATCCCGTTTCAGAAAGGAAAGGTATTCCTTGTGACCGGTGGCACTTCAGGCATCGGCTTCGAACTCGCCAAAATCCTGTACGCCAGAGGCGGCACCGTGTACATCACCGGGCGAACAGACGAAAAGGCAAAAAAGGCTGTCCAAGATATTCAGGCAACTGTCGGCGAGCGTGATGGCCAAATAGACTATATTATTCTCAATCTTGACGACCTTGCGTCCATTAAGGAATCCGCCGAAACGTTTATGGCAAAGGAATCGAAACTCGATGTCCTCTGGAACAACGCCGGCGTTGCTCAGCCGCCTGTGGGCGCCTTGTCGAAGCAAGGGTTTGAACTTCAACTTGCTACAAACTGTCTCGGTCCTTTCCTGTTCACACAGATGTTGATCCCTCTTCTCGACGCAGCTGTCGCCCTGAATGGACCTTCTTTCCCAGGCGCCGTGAGAGTAGTCTGGCTGAGCAGCCAAGTTGCTGAGTTGTCTTCACCTCTCGATGGCATCGTCATGGCGGAAATTCGCAATACTCCCCAGGATAACGCCCGCAACTACCAGAATTCCAAGGTGGGCGGCTGGTTTCTCTCGACTGAATTCGCCCGTCGGTATGGGGACGAACGCGGCATTGTCAGCGTCGCAATGAATCCGGGTGCTGCCAACACCAATCTCCTGAGAAATTCGAGATGGTCAAAAATCCTCAGGTGGCCACTGCTCTACAGCCCGAATCTGGCTGCCCTTACTGAATTGTACGCCGGTCTGTCGCCAGATATCAACCTCGAGAACAACGGATGTTATGTTATTCCCTGGGGTCGCATCCATACCACCGTCGCTCCCCATTTAAGGGATGCGATGAGAGTCAAGGATGTCGGTGGAACAGGAAAAGCGGAACAGTTTTGGGAGTTCTGTGAGGACAAAACGAAGGGTTATCATTAAATGCATGGGTTTATGTTGTCCACAGTTGCTTTTATTCTTGCCCTAATGAACATTCGTCTCCGTCGGTATTGCGCCCTACATATTGCTTTATGCTTTATTGTCTTATTAGCCTCATACCTCTTCAACACGGAATCACATTTCTAGGTCAACATGTCATAATTTTTATGCTCGGCAAACACGGTCGTAGTTTATTGAGCTATAGCATTCACCGCATTTACAGCAGTCTCGCAGAGCTGTTGTATCTGTTTCCACCGAGCGAGTATCGAATCAAGTTTCTCTTTCTCGGCCTCAGACTCGGTAGACCCTTCT